>NC_058130.1:155272627-155303686 GCF_016433145.1 Gracilinanus agilis
GCATTTATAATACAATTTGGGCGCGCAAACACACACACACACATACACACACACCCCACTCCTTCCTCCTCCCCTCCCTCCTCTTCCCCCTCCCCCCTCTCCCTCCCTCTCCTCCTTCGCCTCCTTCCTCCTCCTCTGCTTTCTGCCAGATACCCACCCCCTGGCCCCGATGAGTGGCTGATCAGTTTTCTCCCTCCCCCTCGCCACACACATACATTTTCTTCTCTCAACTGGAGCACAGATCCGGGAGGGAAGCGGCAGCAAGCACCCACCGCGGGGGAGAAGAGAAGTAGGAGAAAGAGAAGGAGGTGTTGACTCTGGTGGTGGTGGTGCTGCTGGTGGTGCTGGTGGTAGTGAAACTGGTAGCTGGAGGAGCTAATGTCCCTTGTCTCCTCCTGGGTCTCTTTTATTATTGTAATTGTGGTGGTGATTCTTAACTGTTCTCTTCTGAGACTGCCTCTCACTCTCTCCACTTCCCCTATCCCTTCCCTATCGGGGTTTCAGTTTGCCTGCTCCTTCTGCCTCCTCTGCTGGTTTAAGGCTGCAGCTGTTGTAGTCGGGGCTGATCCTGCTGTTACTGCTGTCCCTGGCTGAGAGGAGGGGGAGGAGAAGGAGGAGCTGGTAGAAGGGCCGTAGGCTGAGGCTACTGCTGCCGCTGCCACCGCGCCCGCGGCCGCCGGCTGCCCCTGTTTGTACTATGTGAATCCAGCACAGGCTGCTACAGCCTCTAACCTGACTTTTCAATGGTTTAGCTTCCCGGGCGTGGTAAGGCAGAAATATGGCGGCCTTTCTCTGTGTCTCTCTGCCCACCAGACACGAATACTGCTAACTACACACTCCTGGAAACCATAGGGATTCAAACCTATAAACCCACCCAACAGGCTTGCAAAGCAAATATCACTCCCCAGCAACACCGCCAGTAGACAACCAGCGTGGCGCACCCCCAATGGCCATGAGGAACAGTGTCTTTTTTGTCCTGTAGGGCAGCTTAAAAAAAAGGAAAGAAAGAAGTATATACTTTTTTTAAAATCCTAGTTTCAAAAGTTCTTTTGAATTTTAAACCACCTCACTCCACTTCCACCTTTAGGCCATCCTTGGAAAACTTAGACAGGAATTGTGGGGTGAGGTTGAAGAGGAAACACATTTGTAATGAATTCCTAGCAGGTAGTGTGGGAAGAGGTCGGTCCGTAAAGTTTCTTCAGAATGAAATCTAATTCTTGAACAAAAAATAAATGAAAGTGGTGTTGAAGTTTCCAGAAGTTTTAGAGGCAGCGTTTGTAATTTTTCAAGCCCATGAGGCAGTTTTTTGGTTTTGTTTTGTTTTGTTTTGTTTTGTTTTTTACTAGCTTCCCCTTTGCTTTTAAAAATAATACCAGCCTTTTCAATGTTAGGTAGGCACCCCCCCAAAAAAAAACCTAACTAATAATTAATGACTGCTCAGCTCTTTTAAAATGCAAAGTGATGTGAATAATGTAAACAATGAAACAAAAAATAAGCGGGATAGTAAACATGGACATTCCAGCAAGTTTTCTTCCAACTTCTTATTTCTCTCCTTTTTTATTGATACTGTTTGTTTTGATGTTTTGGCTACTTTGTCCAATACTCTACTGATAAAAGGATAGGAGTTTCTGTGAATTAGATGAGCCAACAGTTCAAGATGTGAAACTACTCCTTCCTGGCTTACTGAAATCTCATGTTTTCAGGGTAATATATGGCTTAAGGTAGTGATGGCAAACGTTTTAGAGAGGAGTGCCAGGCCACCCCTATCCCACCCCCAGACCATGCCCCTCCCCACCAATGGAGTTTGGGATGCTTCCTGCCTCCACCTTTACCCCACACAAGAGAGGGAGGAAGCACTCCCATTGGGCTGCAGGGGGGAGGGGTGGGTGAAGTGTCCTCAGCAAGTGTTAAGAGGGAGAGGGAGTAGCCCAAGCTCTTTGCCCCCCCTCCAGCTCTGCTGCCTGTGAGCTGCCTGCCTTACCCCGCTATGTGATCCCATGCAGATGCTGGACAGGGAGACAGGTGATGTGAAAAATTGTCATCAGGCAGGGTGGAGGGGGGGAATGGAGCAGCCCTGATGGAGTCCCTCTGCCTTTCTAGTAATGAACTGGGGGTGGGGCAGCAGAGTGCCCACAGAGAGCACTCTGCATGCCATCTTTGGCATCCATGCCATAAGTTTGCCATCTCTGTGTTAAGGCTTTTCTTTTTCATTTTAGCTTTGTTTCGTGAAGATTTCTCCTGTTTAATCTGCTAATCCTAGAGTTTCAAGTAATTTCACTATCATAACCCCTGGAATTACACAAAGGGTCCTAAGAAGTAAGAGAGGTGACAACATCTCCATGCCTTTAAATCTAAAACCTACTCACTCTACCTTCATATGACAAGCCAGGATGGAAATCAGAAAAATTCTCAGATCAACTAATCCCCATGTCCCCTCTCTCCTTCCCCACTGCCTTCTTTAAGGAATAAATACATGAGAGTTTTAACCATCTTGTCTGACAGAATAAGGAAGGCAAGTTTCCTCTCCTATATAATAAAGCCCCAATAAGTGGCTACTAGACATGCTAAGAAATTAAAATTTAAAATTAAGTGACTAATGCAATTAAATATTCAAATTCAACATGCAGAATTTTAGAATGGCTGCAGGGAAATAACTTAATTATGAATTTTCATATATGCATATATGAATTTCAAAAAGAACTAAGAGACTAGGAAATCAAATGAGGATCAAGAACCTACGAAACCAATGGCTGGTGATCTAAAAAAGCAAGGACCCTTGAAGACTCATTATAAAGTTGCCAGTTCATGAAACTATTTATTTTGACTGATCTAACCTGTTATTTGGCTGAATTAAGCAAATTGAATAATTATTTCATGACTGGGTAGTCATAGCCTTAAAGAATTACTTTAAGTCAGTATTGAGAGGGAGGAAAATGGCAATTCAGTATTAAAGCAAGATAAAAAGGAACAAAAATGAACTGGTGGTGTGGGGAGGAAGGGAAAGAGACTGTTAGTTCTACCTGGAGAAAGAAGACTCCAGGTCTGAATCTAATAATACCTTAAATCTAGTGCTTTAGAGTTTAACAAGCCTTTCACTTTTATCATTATCTACTTATCCTACATTCAAATCTCAAAAAATTACTGTGACTTCTTGAATTTCACAACCAACATTTCTCTATCTCTTCATTTTAACTTAAAATCGACTCTCCCCTAAGGATAGCACAACCCTCTAAACCTCTCTATTAGGAAGCCATTCCTTCCCATGATCCCTTTCACTTGTGTTTCTAGATATCTTTCCTCTATGATCTTTATTCTTTTAAGTACTTTTACTTTTTCTATGTGATATGTGTATAACACCTCTATATTATGTTATCTACTGGTCCCTCAGTTTATTCTCCAAATTTTTTCTCAGTGACTAGCATTGTACTCATAGCATTCTTCTCCACCCCATCCTTAGCCAACATCCTTGCATACTACAGTATTTATGCTGTATAGTGTTCAAGAAGGTCTAAAACCTGTGGTGGAAGGACTTGCTGAGCCTTTTTCAGAGCTGCTCATCCACCTTTGGTGTTTGCCCTTCATTCAACTCTCATCTGAGCCCCACGAAGCTGTATCATGCACAGTGAACATGCCATGGTAAAACCATCTCAGTAGGTAAGCTAAACGACCTTGAAGGTAACCAACAGGCCTCAGACTTATCAGTGAGTTAGAGTGTCTACCCCTAAATATGTGAAGACTTTCCCAAGAGGAATGGGTGGATGAGAATAATTTATTCCAATGGCCATGAAGATGACTGAAGCAAGAATTGTGAAGCATTTAGAGCCTGGTCAGACATCTAAAATTCCAAAATCCAGACATTGCCTCATGATCAAAAGCAAAGGATAAACAATTTATGTTGAAGAATCCTCTAGTAACAAGACCAATCAATTCCTTAGCCTCAATAACAACAGCTTCCTTCTCCATACCCCTTCAGGTATACACTCATCAATTCTCAGAATTATATTACCTACTTCTTTTTTACTGAAACTTTAAAATTTTACTCTTTGAACATAACCTCTCTATCTTCCTCTCCCACTCTCTCAATGTACAAAATCAGCTCTTCACCCTTGATGTGATTCCTAGTCACTTAATCATTTCCACCCCAATCACTCTTTCACTTTTCTTCATGCCCCCCCCCTTAACTGTCACTTTAATGATTCACAAGCTACCACTTGTTCTAGATACTTTTGCCCCCAGATCCTCCCTCATTTTGGACCTGCAGATTCTCATCTCTGGGTAATACCTAATATGTGATTTTTCCACTTCATCTAGGCTGCTAAGCATTGCTAGAGAAAGTCATGAAACAGAGCTGATTTCATCAACTACAAATGAATGGTACATAACCTCAGTTAAACCCTTACTGCTGCTCAATAACTTTTTGCTCTCCCAATATTGACTCCCTGTCTCATTCCCCACAACCACTATTGCAAGCTTTTTCCTGTTTTCTCAAGCAGGATGGCACCCCATCCCTATTCTGTAACCCCAGGATAATCTGATAATCTCATCATCATGAAGATGACTCAGGTATTTGATATTCCTTACCTTCTCAACTTCTTCAGTTCCTTATCCTCTCTGATTGGAAAGCTGGAGTAGTAGATCCTTTCCACAGTATTTCCTTCTAGAAGTCTCTGAACTTTCAGAATTTTCCAGGTAACATTCCATATTCCACCAGCAGCTCAGCTTAGTTTGAACCCCAGAAAACATCATGCTCCCCAAATGGGTACTCCCTACCATCCCTCCCTTTTCAGCTTTCTTTAATGTATTGTCTTCTCCCATTAGGTTGTAAACTCCTTGAGGGCAGGCAGAAACTATATGTCTTAGTGTATGGAACATGGTAGACATTTTATAAATGTTTATTGAAATAAATTGCTGTAGATATTGAGGCCACCCGAAATTAGTGCCCTACTTTGGTTTTTAAATTTTTCTTAGCATCATTATACACGGTCTCTTCCTTCACATCACAAAAGAGTTATTCTTCTCGCTATAGTGTTGATCCCATTCCTACTTCCTTCAGAAACTTGTTCCAGCTATTATTTCCATGAATGAATGAAAAAAAAAAACATTTGCTACATATTTATGATTTGCCAAGTACTGGGCTAGTCACTGGGAATACAAATTCAAAGGATAGTACTTACTCTTAAGAAGCTTACATTCTAATTAAAGGGACACAGAGAAGAGCATTTTGGTTTGGAAAGTCATGGAGATGATGAGTAAATTGAAACATCTTACTCCATTAGCAATGGAAATATTGATTTATTTGTGGTTCCAGAACTGGAAAGGTAAAGGTGGCAGAATATGTAGGCAGTTTAAAAGCAGATGATATAATGACAGTTGTATTAAATGAAGTATAACTGAAATAGGTTAAATCTGGTGAGCCCCATAAAACATTTGATAATCAGGGCAATACAACAGAGCAGAACCAGCTAAGCAGCCCAAAGCTTGAGCTCTGGTTCAAAGGATAGAGAAGTAGGGTATTGCAGGAAAGATAGGATGATCATGAATACACATTCCTCTATTCTATTGCCTCCTTCCCATCAGTTTACAAACTTGCTCAGATATCCCCAAACTTCTCTTTAAACACCTTCTTGGGGGCAGCTGGGTAGCTCAGTGATTTGAGAGCCAGACCTAGAGACGGGAGTTCCTGGGTTCAAATCTAGACTCAGACACTTCCCAGCTGTGTGACCCTGGACAAGTCACTTAACCCCCATTGCCTAGCCCTTACCACTCTTCTGCCTTGGAGCCAATACAAAATATTGCCTCCAAGACAGAAGATGAGGGTTTAAAAAAATAAAATAAAATAAAAGCATTCCTATCACTCTTCAATTACATTCAGCTATCACACATTTCTTTTCATTGAAAAGCTTTTTGAAAATGAGGTATCCACCCAATGCTTCCATTACCCTTTCTTTCCTCAACCCTTTGTAATTCAGCTTCTGCCCCAATAATGCTACTGAAAATGGTTTCTAACAGTGTCCCAAAGTCACACAATCCTCCCTTTTAGAGTCAGAGTTGAAGGGAACCCGGAGACCAAATGGTTCAAATTCCTCAAGTATAGGTGAATAAATCGAGGATTATGAAGATTAAGTGGCTTACTCATGATACTGTATAAATAGTAAGAATCAGAAGCATCATTTGAACCTAGGGCCTCTAATTAGAACTAATGCTCTTTCTACCTAATTATGCTTCCTCCAATACTGCTCCTTTTTCAGACCTTAACTCCCTTTATATTCTCTGCTTCACTTAACAAAATTGACTAGCCTCTCCTACTGAATGTTCTTCTTTTGCTTCAGAGACATAGTCTTATGGTTCTCTTGTCTCTAGTTATTGCTGATTTCTTCACTGAATATTCTATCTCTTCTTGTACCGGAATATGTATAATCCCCAAGGGTCATCTGCTTTATATATGTTTTCTCTTTTGTCAACTTCATTAATTCCCATGTATTCAATTACATCTTCTACTATGGATAACTGCAAAATCTGTACCTCAGATCTTGATCTATCTTCTGAGTTTCAGATACATATCTTCAGCTTCTTACAAGACATTTCCAGTTGGATATTCCTTTGAAACCTTAAAACTAGATGTAGTTTTCTCTTCTTCTATTTTTAAAAAATCCTTACCTTCTCTTTTTTTATTAATTCTAAGACAGAAGAGCAGCAAACACTGGGCAGAGTTAAGTGATTTGCCCATGGTCACATAACTAGGAAGAGTCTGAGGCCAGAATTGAACCAAGGTCCTTTCAGCTCTAATAGATAACTGTGCTTGTGCTACCTAGCTGCCCCTAAATGTATATTTCAAGCTAGGAGAATCATTTGGACGAAAATAAAAGCAAGCTTAGTCCTATTATCTTCTCATCTTTTCCTTTAAACCTACTTCCCTTTCTTACCTCCCTATTTTGGTCTTCACAGCTCTTCATTTAATCTGTCATTTTCAGATGCTCAGAGATTAAGATAAACTCAAGGGGCAGCTGGGTATCTCAGTGGAGTGAGAGTCAGGCCTAGAGACAGGAGGTCCTAGGTTCAAACCCGGCCTCAGCCACTTCCCAGCTGTGTGACCCTGGGCAAGTCACTTGACCCCCATTGCCCACCCTTACCACTCTTCCATCTATGAGACAATACACCGAAATTAAGAGTTTAAAAAAAAAAGATAAACTCAAAAAAGGGTAGAAGATTTATACATAAAAGGTGATATTATATAGAAAAAATTACCTGTCTGATCTATGGATGGGGAAGATTACATGGACAAAGAAGAGATAGAGAGGTTCATAGGAGGTAAAATGAACAGTTTTTATTATATAAAATTAAAATTTTTATACGAACAAAACCAGTGGAGTTAAGGTTAAAAGAGAAATGGGAAATTGGGGTACTTTGCAAGTTTCTCTATTAAAGATCTTATTTCTAAGATATATAGGGAATTGAATCATATTTATAAGAATAAAAGTTATTCCCCAATTGATAAATGGTTGGATAATATGGATGCACAGTTTGCGGATGAAGAAATCCAGATGCAAGTTCACACAACTCTGAGATACTACTTTATACCATCAGATTAGCTAAAGAGACCAAAAAAATGGAAAATGACAAATGCTGGAGGGGCTGTAGAAAAACAGGTATTTTATTTTTTAAATGTAATTTATTTATTACCACTTACATGTCATAAACAAATTTCCACACAAATCTTCCTAAATTATATGATCAAACTTATCTCCCTCCCTCCATTCCCTTTCCCCTCCCAGTGCTAGCAGGAAATTCTATCTGGGTTATAAAAACAGGTACTTTAAAGCACTGTTGGCAGAACTGTGGACTGGTTCAACTGTTCTGGAAAGCAATTTGGAACTATGCCCCAAAAGCTAATAAATTATGCCTACCTTTTGACCCAGCAACACTGTGTTAACTATCTCCCAAACAGATCAAAGATAGAGGAAAAAACAATAATTACAAAAAATATTTATTACAGCACTTTTTGTGGTGGCAGAGAATTGGAAACTGAGGTGATAGTCACCAATTGGGGAATGACAGAAAAATTATATGGCATATAAATGTAACAGAATACTATTTTTCTGTAAGAAATAGAAGGGAAAGGTTATAGAGAAACCTAGAAAGACTTGTATAAACTGATACAAAGTGAAATGAGCAGAACCAGAGAACACTTTATTCAGTAATCACATTACAAAGATAATCAACTTTGAAAGACTTAGTAACTCTGACCACAGCAATGACCAACCACAATTACAAAGGGCATGTGATGAAACATGCCATTTACCTCCAGAAGGAGAGAGCTGATGGAGAGTGCAGTTTGAAGCATGTTTCTTTCTTTCTCTTTCACATAGCTAATGCAGGAACTTGTTTCACATGGCTATGCTTATTTTCCATGGATTTTGTTTTTCTTGCTTTCTCAGACCAGAGGGGAAGGAGATAAAATAAATCAGGAAAAAATAAACAAATATAAGAACCTCCCAGTATACTTTGACTTCCTCTCATTTCTCAACTCCAGTTTTTTACTAAGTTCAATAAATTCTATCTTTATATATATCCTTCATCTACCCCGTTCTTTCTTATTTCTGTTACTACCGCCATCCTATTATAGGACAGGACTTAGTTTTTCATGTATCCAGTTTCTTCCTACTCTGTACAATCCAACCTTCATATTGCTGCCAGATTCGTCTTCCTCATGCACTGATATAGTCAGATCATTCCTCTGCTCAAATACTTTCAATGGCTCCTTATTACCTATTGAGTAAGGCTCAATCTCTTATGGAACATTTAAGGCTTCCTAAAATCCAGTGTCATCCTACCCTTTCTAGCCTTAATTCATATGACTTCTCTCAATAAAATTTATACTCCCAAAAAACAGAACTACTGTACTCTCTACCCCCAACCCCCAAACATGCCCTATATTTCCTGGCCCTGTGCCCTTGCTCCTGCTATTTCCTATTTTTGGAATGTCCTCCCTC
Source organism: Gracilinanus agilis (assembly GCF_016433145.1). Classification (NCBI taxonomy): domain Eukaryota; kingdom Metazoa; phylum Chordata; class Mammalia; order Didelphimorphia; family Didelphidae; genus Gracilinanus; species Gracilinanus agilis. The sequence goes on from NC_058130.1 coordinate 155,281,618, forward strand.
TCCCTCTTCAGCTGTTGAATTTCTATCTATCTCTTATACTCAATTCAAAAGTTACTTACTTAATAATGCCAGAAGAAGCAACATTCCTTCTTGAACATCACATGACACTTCATTTTGTAACTCTTTAATGCATTTATAATACAATTTGGGTATTACAGTTATCGCATACACACACACACACACACACATACACACACACACACAAACACACACTACTCTTTAAGCTCTATGAAGGCAGAGACTAGGTCATCTTGGAAACATACCCTGGCAATCTATCAATCATTAGTTAATTCAGAAAAGAAAATGACAAATGCTGGAGGATGAATGAAAAAGTAGGTATTTAAATGCATTGTTGGTGGAATTGTTAACAGGTCTAGACATTCTGGAGAACAGTTTAGAACTCTGTCTAAAGGGCTTTAAAAATGTACATAATCTTTGACCCTGTAACACAATTTCTGTATCCCAAAGAGATCAAAGAAAAGGAAAAAGAAATTATATGTACAAAATATTTATACCAATTATGTTTGGGGTGACAAAGAATTATAAATTAAGGAGATGCTCATCAATTGAAGAATAGCCAAACAAGTTGTAGTATATGGTTGTGATAAAATGCTACTGTGCTAAAAGAAATTACAAGATTGACGATTTTAGAAAATCCTAGGAAGACAAATGAACTGTTACAAAGTAAAGTGAGAAGAATCTGGATGATCAACAGTGAAAGACTTACTATGATCAAAGGTGATTCCAAAGGGCCCATAATAAAAAAATACTATCCACCTTCAAAAAGGGAACTAATGCACTTTGAGTACAGATTGAAGTATTTTTTTACTTTATTTTTCTGGCTATTTTTTCAACATGGCTAATATGGAAATATGATTAATGTGACTTCACAGGTATAATTGATAGCATATTGTTTGCCTTGCAATGGGTGCAGGAAAGGTTGGAGGGAGGGAGAGAATTTGAAACTCAAAATGTTTAAAAAATAAAAGAATGTTAAAAATAAATTATCAGGAGGAAGTTAGATGGCTCTGTGGACAGAGAGCCAGGTTTGGAGATAGGAGGTCCTGGCTTCAAATCTGCCTTCAGACACTTCCTGGCTATATGACCCTGGATGAGTCATATGACCCCCATTGCCTAGCCCTTACTCTTCTTCTGCTTTGGAACCAACACTTAGTATTGATTCTAAGACAGAAGGTGAGGGTTAAAATACATAAATAGGTAAATAAATAATCAATCAGCAAGCATTTATTAAGCTGTGTGCCAGGTATTGTGCTATTGCTGAAACTAAAAACACGAAGAATTAAACAATCCTCACTCTCAAGAAATGTATATTTTAATGTTTTTTTATCACTGAATAGTCAATCAGTAGTCACTTGTGTCTTCAAAAAAAAGTGCCAACACGTTTGTTTATAATTCATTGGTGAAGAGATATTCAAGTTGATCTAAAAGTCGCCTACATTAATATGAAAAAAATCATTCAAGAATTCTTATAATGGTGCAATAGAAAGAGTATAGGATTTGAAGTTGGAGGACCTGAGTTGAAATCTCAGTGCTGATATTTATTACTTTTATAACTTTGGGCAAGTCAGCTGTCTGGGGTCCATTTTCCTCATTTGTTAAATGAAGAATTTGGATTAGATGGCTTCTAATATCCTTTTAGCTCAAAATATGTGATTGTGGGATCCAGATAGGTAACTTATCTGCAACACTCTTAAAGAATTATTTCAGAGAAATTAAACAGTTAAGTAATATGTCCATGGTCACCCAGCAAGTATATGTTAGGTGCTGGGCTTGAACTCAGATCTTCCTGACTAAGATCATACTTCTTTCCACAATGCCAGGATAACACTGTTAACAGTAAGCATGAATAATATCATGATCGTGTTTTTATATTTACCTTTGCACCAAGCAAAAAATATATTGGCTACCACAAATTCTCAATTGTGTGCATGAAATAACAACAATAACAAAAGCTAGCATTTACATAGCACTTTGAGATTTGCAATGTGCTTTACAAACATCATCTTATTTCATCTTCCCTGCAACCCTGTGATATTACTTTCTCTGTTTTGCAGATGACAAAACTAAGGTCCAAAGAGTTTAAGTGACTTGTCCGCAGCTGAACAGCAGTGTCTGAGATCATGTTTGAACTCAGGTCTCCTTGACTCTAGGACATGGGATCTGTTGACTATATCTGTCTGCCTCAACCCAGATTAAGAGGTTTAATGCCACTTTTGAAGTTGAATGAGGAATTTATTTGGATGTACACTGAGGCATCAATCTCTAGAAGAAAATAACAATGATACTGGGGAGTCAGAGAGATTTATGTTTATAAACTAGTAAGAGAGAGGCAGGAAACATACATTAAAATGATTAAGAACAAAATATAATATCCAAATATTCCTTACTTAATCTACTTCACGCTTCCCCCAAGATAAGTTCATCACTAGAAATTTCATCATCATGGAGATGGCTTTGGCTTTGATACTCAACACAGATGAATATTTTTATGCCCTCAGTTGCCTCTGCCTGTCCAAGTGGAGGCCTGGAGAAAATGGATTAAAAATCTTCTACAAAAGCCTTCCTTTATGGATAGTTAAGAATTTCCAGCAAAATTCTTCATTTCCCACCAAATGCTCTGCTTGATTTCATCTTCATAACACCATCCCACTATACCAGGTACCTTCTGGTGAACCCCACCAACATTTCAGCTTCCTTTTGTATATTATCTTCCTCCACTAGATTGTAAGCTTCTTGAGAACAGAGATTGTCTTTCTTTTTCTTATTTGTTATCTCAGCACTTGTCATAATGCCTGACATATTAATAAATGTTTATTTTGTCATAGAGTGGGTAGGCACAGGGAGATCAAAGAATAGATAGGGACTGGATCTATGATTCCACTTGCATAGGGAACTACTAGTGAAGAAATTCAGGTCAGCACCTTCTCTGCAATATATACTTTTATACAGTTGCCTAAAGGAGGGAGATATTGAATGGCTTAGACTTGAAACTAGGTCTTCTTGGTTCTAAAGACACCCATTACGCCTTGCTGACAAAGATGTGCTAATGTTCAACTATAATCAATGCAAAAGCAGTATGATGCAGTGGAAAGATGAAGGGATTTAGGATTAAATGATTTGGGTTCTTATTCCAGCTCTACAACTTACTATTTTTTGACTCTGAGTTGTTACTTAACCTCTCAGAGACTTAGTTTCTTCATCTATAAAATGAAAAAGCTGGACCAAAAGATCTCCAAGATCCAATTACACTTTAAGTCTTTGATTACAGGAATATTTCCAAATAGAACTAAGAATGGTCTTGTAATAATCAGAACTTGCATAAGGCAAGGTAGTGTGCTTATTTTTAAAAGAAAGCTTTATGTTCTCCATGATATATTTATAGTAAACGGCGCCACCTAGAAGGACACTTTCTTTAATAGTTAGAAATTTTTACAGCAGTAATAACCTATATTTGCATTGTGCTTTGTAGAAAGTAGTATTTTATATAATCAGAATAATGCCGAGATGTAGAATGATAGGATCATATGTTTGGAGTTAAAAGGGACCTCAGAAGTTATCTATTCTGACCTCTCATTTAATAGAGGCAGAAATTAATATTCAGAGATTAAATAACTTGTCCAAGGTTATCTATCCAATAAGTTATTGAATCAGGGTCCAAATCAAGCTCCTGAATTTATTGCAATCAGTGTTCTTTCTACTGCATTACACTACTTATCTCTCAACAGAATTGCATCAAGGTTAGTCAACCTTAAATTCAGGAGCCTTGAATTGGAGCCTAAAGTCAGTAAGGCTTGAGTTCAAATCTAGCTTCAGACCCTGTGCAAGTCACTTAACTTCTGTTTGTTGCAATTTCTTCATCTGTTAAATGAGGATAACAATAGTACCTAACTCCCAAGATTGTTGTGAAGATCAAATGAGATAATAATTGTAAAGTACCTGGCACAGGATAAGTGCTATATAAGTGTTATCTATTATCATCATTATCATTATTAATACAACTTAGTAAAGGATCAAGAACCATTCATACATATAGTAATTAAAATGATGGTTTAGAACAAGATAGAATAACCCTGACAAGGCAAAAGTAATTCTCATGACTTTGCATCTATTGCTCTGCCTGGCTTCAAGCTCTCCCCTCCCTCAGTAAGCTCATTATCTCTAAACTCACTACCATACCAGTAACTCAAACCTTGAATGATATTACTTCCCTCAGTTTCTTCTTCCTTATAACTGTAGGGCTGAAGGACAGAATACCAAAGACCTCCCAATGTCTTTCTTTATAAAAGGCAGAAATGACTCAGCTAACTCCACTCTTGGACAGGCTAGGTGGGGCAGAGGAGAGAGTATCAGACCGGAAGCCAGGAAGACTCATGACCTCAGTCATTTACTAGCTGTGTGATCCTGGATAAGTCACTTAACCCTATTTGCCTCACTTCTCCACTTATAAAATGAGCTGGAGAAGGAAATGGCAAATCACTCCAACATCTCTGCCAAGAAAACACTGAATGGGGCCATGAAGAGTTGGACGTGATTGAAAAAAGACTAAATAACAACATTCTACTCTGCAACTGCTGCCCTGCTGGGTTTCAAATGCATGGAACAGAATTCCCCACCCTACAGCCAGTTTGTACCAACCCTTCTCCACCACCACCATTTTCCTGCTTCCTTTTGTGTATTATCACTTCCTTTAGTTTGTAAGCTCCTTAAAGGCAGGAATTGTCTTTCTTTTTATTAATTGTATCTTCATTGCTTAGGGTGAGTAACTGGGCAAATGTTTATAGGATTGGATCTTGATACAACCCAAATCAATAAGCATTTCGGTCAACCAAAGAATCAGTCAACAAGTCAGTGCTTACTGTGTGCCAAGTGCTGAGTTTGACAGGACAAGGGATACAAGGAAAAAAGCAAATGAGGTGAACACCTCTCCCAACTTTGCCCCATTTTTTCTCCAACTCTTATTCTACCCAGAAACATCTCTGTTCAAGCATTCTGATGTTCCTGTCGTACTGACCCTGTGGTAGCCCACCTGACTCCCTCACCTATAGAAGAGGTTAGCCCCAATGTAGTTGAGATAACTTACTCTAAATACAAATATTCATCAGCAGAGCATCATTTGAAGCCTTGCAGAGATCAAATTCAATTGACTAATGGGGTCAAAAAGAAGGTTTTGAGAAGTGATTAAGAGGAAAGAAGATAGAGGACAGAAGTGATGATGGATTTTTCTAGAAGTTTGATGAAGAATAAGAGAGATCAAGGATGATAGCTTGAGGTGATAGCAAATTCAAGTAAAGGGCTTTTTAAAGTTGGGGGAAAACCTGGGTATGTTTTAAGGCAGTGGGAAAGGAACCAATAGATAAAGAGAGAGTGAAGATTAGAGACTAACATCAGGGCAACAGGCAGAATTTTCAGATTAGCAGGTGTAATTTAAGTAACACGGGTTATTAGAAGCAGTCACAATGTGACTGTAGTGTGAATGTAGAATCTGAAGACAGTGTCTGGATTCAAATCACATCTATACTACTTCTCTGTGTGACCGTAAGCAAGTTGCTTCAATGATTCCCCATCTAGTTCCAAAATAGTATGATACTATCTTATCTCTGTTCTGTTCTGCTTTCCTTTCCAGCTTCATAAAGTACAAAAAAAAAAAAAAAAAAAAAAAAAGGCAGCACAATCTTCCAGGAAAATACTTGATTACCCTCTGGGGTAGTCTGACCCTCATCAGGAATGTCATTTTTACAGGTTTCATGTTTGTAGGACTGACCTTACCCTGAGATGTGTGGGAATATTTGCCTGGGCCCCACAGTTTGGAAGATTGACATAGTCTTGGGAGATTTTTTCCTTTTTCTGCACAAAGCAGGATCTTATGTGAATACTTACTGACATAGAATCTGATAACCCTAGGGAATCTCCCAAGATAGTGACCTGGATCTTTGAGAAGGAGGCCTGCAAATTAGCTTTTCTCTCTGGAGGGTCCTCAGGACTTAGGACTAGTTCCAGACTTTCTTTTTCTCCTTAGAGTCTATGTTTATTGGAGCCACCAATCCAAAAGGGACCTCCCATCTGGGCGAAGAGTAAACCAAAAGCATTCAGCTAGAAATGGGCTTATTTTGGGAAAGTATCATTTCACCTATCTGAAATAGGTCCCTTCCTTCTCCATGATTTTTTTTTAAACCCTTGTACTTCGGTGTATTGTCTCATAGGTGGAAGAGTGGTAAGGGTGGGCAGTGGAGGTCAAGTGACTTGCCCAGGGTCACACAGCCGGGAAGTGGCTGAGGCCGGATTTGAACCTAGGACCTCCTGTCTCTAGGCCTGACTCTCACTCCACTGAGCTACCCAGCTTCCCCCTTCTCCATGATTTTTAATCAATTCCTCATTTGATTCAAAACATTCAGATTTTTGAGATTTCTTTTACAAGACAGATCCATACTAAGCTGCTTCATTTTGAAAAAAAATTCAAAGTTGGATAATGATAAATTAAAAAAAAACTTGACTTTTTCAGAATTCCATTTATCCTGGCCCTACACTTTCAGTGTTCTAGGACTGATACAACAATCACACACACACACACACAAAAAAAAAAAAAACCAGGTAGCTGAGTTACAATGAGGACATAACTAAGCTTCCTAAGTAAGAAACAAAATAGCTACTTAAGAAAATGTGTGTTCAGTACACAGACAGCAAACAAAGAGTGGGTAGTTAAATTTAGTTCCTTCCGATTCACCTCGTTAGAGAAAGGAAACCTTGTTTTCCTGGTATAGCTTTTATCTGTACGTTGGGAGATTAGCACATGACAAAAATTCATGATTGTCAATTAATCCAGGTATAAGAAATTAACAAAATAGCATATATAATTACAAAATAGATGAATCAAAATGCATTTTGGGTTGCTTTAAAATAATTGCAATAGGGGGCAGCTGGGTAGGTCAGTGGATTGAGAGCCAGGCCTAGAGACAGGAGGTCCTAGGTTCAAATCTGGCCTCAGACACTTCCCAGCTGTGTGACCCTGGGCAAGTCACTTGATCCCCATTGCCCACCCTTACCACTCTTCCACCAAGGAGCCAATACACAGAAGTTAAGGGTTTAAACAATAATAATAATTGCAATAACATGACTAATCTGGAAAGTTTTTTTTGCATGACTTGACATAGAAAATGGGTATCATACTGCTTGTCTTCTCAATGAGTGAGTAGAGAGAGAGAATAAGGAACTCAAAATGAAAAATGAAAGTAAAATGTCAAAACAAATAAATAGACTGAATAATGATCATAATAGTTTAAGAAGATAAATGTTAAAATCAATTGTCATCTATATATTTGTTCAGTTTAGTAGGTTGACTTTTTTTTAGTCTAGATGTATGGTTTCATCAGTCTAGGGGTCTCTTGTTGTTAGAAATTCCCTCCAAAAATCTTATATGTAGCTGGCAGTCTTAGAGAGTTGTCTGAAGGACTAGAAAGGATAATTTGCTTCTCGTGTTCTTGTAGAAAGGATATATCAGAGACAAGATCTGAATTCATGTCTTCCTAATTCCAAGCCAAAACTCTTCATCCATTATGCCATCTTATCACTCTGAATTTTATGTAATGAAGTAAGGAAAACCTATTAATGGTTTCTTAAAAAATTTAAACTAAAATATGAAACATTCCTATTCAAAATAGTCTTTTATAAATCAGTCTCTGAAGTATTTTTTTTTGATCTTGAAAAATCTATTTGGCAAAGAAGTAAGAGCTAAGATGAGGAGAGATAGGACCTAGAGGATCCACTACAAATATTCTAGTAAAGCTCTATAAATGCACTAAGAAGAACAATTAAAAAGAAATACAAGGATAAACAGCCTAAATTCCTCAATCTAGCTTAGGATTTACACAACAAAACTGCCAGAAACATGTGGAAGCATTGAATAGAAACCAGTCAGGATAGACAACATACATCTGAGCCATAGCAGGAGATGAGGTCAGATCAGCATGCCAAAAAATCCATTCCTCAGGCAACCCAAGTTGGAACCCTAATTGAAAACTGGGCCAGAGCAGTGCTCAGGCCTGAGCCATAAAAAATATAAGGCAAGGACAGTGCCTAGATACAGTAGCACCTGGAAAACCTGTGCCCAATCATATTAGGAAACAACAAGAAAAATGTCTAGAACAGCACCTGGAAAGTAAAGCACTAGGATGGCAACAAGAGACAAAGCCAACTTCAAGTAAAGGCTGTTCCAGGAGAAGGAAATAGAAAGAGAGCCATGGAAAACACTTACTATGAGTCACAACACAAAAATTCGTACAGAGAGAGAGAGAGAGACCACCACGTCTAAGAACAATCAGGTCTTATCCATCCCATCCAAGAGAATGGAAAGGACAAAAGTTAAACTCAAGTACAAAGTCCTAATCTAAAAACTGAGGATTGAGATATGAGTAAACAAAAGAAAATATTAAGCAGAAGAAAGAAATACTATAGACTGAGAAAAATCCAATAAGTGAATTTTGAAAAAAGAGTAACTTTTAAAAAAAAAGAGGCTAAGTAGAACTTCTGGGAAAAATGTCTTGACCAGGAATACCAGAGTGCTTGGGAGAAATGAAGAAAGAGACACAAAATGTAATTTTAAAGGAAATGAGAGCTATGGAGGAGAGAATGATTGGAAAGAGAATTAAAAGCTTAGAAGATGATTAACCTTAAGAAATTAACTGCCTGAAAATTAAAATGGGCCAAAAATAAAGCAATGGGTTTATGACAAGAAGAAATATCAAAGGAAAATTATAAGTTTTTTTAAAAACAGAGAAATTATGATATGTAGTATCAGAAACAATTAACCTAATTTAGGTAAGGTTGTCATTTTAATTATATTAGCTCTGTCCACCCACCAACAATGAATATTTCTACAATTATTTAAACCTGACTTCATTTGTGTAAAAAAAGTGTTTTATAATTATATTCACATAGTTTCTGGGTTTGTTTTGGCAGTTATATTCCCAGGCATTTTATTCTGTCTATGGTTATATTAAATGCATTATTTCTTACTAGCTCTTCTTGAAGGACTTTGATGGTGATATGTAAAAATGCTGATGATTTATATAGGTTTATTTTATATCCTGCTATTTTGCTAAAATTATTGATACTTTTAACTAATGGTTTATTGTGATCTCCAGGATTTTCCATATATACCATGATATCTTTATTTTTTATTTTATTTTTTACATTTTTAAATTTTTCTATTGATGAATTAAGAAAATTTTTCGATGGTAAGATAATTCATGTTCTTTCCCTCACCTTCTCCCACCCCCCTCTCATTACTGACATGCAATTCCACTGGGTTTTACATGTGTCACTGATCAAACCTATTTCCATATTATTGATATTTGCACTAGGGTGATCACTTAGAGTTTACAACCCCATTCATTTCCCCATCAACCCATGTGATCAAGCAATTGTTTTTCTTCTGTGTTTCTGCTCCCACAGTTCTTTCTCTGGATGTGGATAGCGTTCTTTCTCTAAAGTCCCTCAGAATTGTCCTGGATCATTGCATTGCTGCTAGTAAAGAAGTCCATTACATTCAATTGTACCACAGTGTATCAGTCTCTGTGTATATGGTTCTCCTCCTTTCACTCTGCATCAATTCCTGAAGGTCATTCCAATTCACATGGAATTCCTCCAGTTCATTATTCTTTTTAGCACAATAGTATTCAATCATCAGCAGATACTAAAATTTGTTTAGTCATTCCCCAATCAAAGGGCATACCCTCATTTTCCAATTTTTTGGCACCACAAAGAAAACAGCTATAAAAATTTTTTGTATAACTCTTTTTCCCTATGATCTCTTTGAGGTATAAACCCAGCAGTGATATGGCTGGATCAAAGGGTAGGCAGTATTTTAAAGCACTTTGGGCATAGTTCCAAATTGCCATCCAGAATGGTTGCATCAATTCACAACTCCACCAGCAATGCATTAATATCCCAATTTTGCCACATGCCCTCCAACATTTATTACTTTCCTTTACTGTCTTGTTAGCCAATCGGCTAGGTGTGAAGTGGTACCTCAGAGTTATTTTGATTTGAATCTATCTAATTAAAAGATATTTAGAACACTTTTTCACATGCTTATTGATAGTTTTGATTTCTTTATCTGAAAAATTGCCTATTCATGTCCCTTGTCCATTTATCAATTGGGGAATGGCTTGATTTTTTACACAACTGATTTAGTTCCTTATAAATTTGAGTAATTAGACCTTTGTCAGAGGTTTTTGTTATAAAGCTTTTTCCCCCCAATTTGTTGCTTCCCTTCTAATTTTGGTTGCATTGGATTTCTTTGGACAAAACCTTTTTAATTTAATGTAATCAAAATTATTTGTTTTACATTTTGTAATTTTTTCTAATTCTTTCTTGGTCTTGAAATCTTTTCTTTCCCACAGATCTGACAGGTATACTATTCTGTGTTCACCTAATTTACTGATAGTTTCCTTCTTTATAGTCAAGTCATTCACCCATTCTGAATTTATCTTGGTGTATGGTGGGAGATGTTGATCTAATCCTAATCTCTCCCATACTGCTTTCCAACTTTTCCAGCAGTTTTTGTCAAATAGTGGATTTTTGTCCCAAAAGTTGGGATCTTTGGGTTTATTGTACACTGTCTTACTGAGGTTACTTACCCCAAGTCTCTTCCACTGATCACCCCTTCTGTCTCTTCGCCAGTACCATATTGTTTTGATGACCATTGCTTTATAGTACAGTTTTAAGATCTGGTACTCTTATGCCCTCCTCCACATTTTTTCATTATTTCCCTTGATATTCTTGATCTTTTGTTATTCCAAATGAACTTTGTTATAGTTTTTTTTTTCTAATTCAATAAAAAAGTTTCTTGGTAGTTTGATAGGTATGGCACTGAATAAATGAATTAATTTGGGTAGGATTGTCATTTTTATAATGTTAGCTTGTCCTAACCATGAGCAATTAAAGTTTTTCCTATTGTTTAGATCTAGTTTTAAATGTGTGGAAAGTGTCTTGTAGTTGTGTTCAGATAATTCCTGTGTTTGACTTTGCAAATAGATTCCTAAGTATTTTATATTATCTAGGGTGATTTTGAATGGAATTTCTCTTTCTAACTCTTGCTGCCAATATGTGTTGAAAATATATAGAAATGCTTATGATTTATGTGGGTTTATTTTTTATCCTGCAACTTTGCTAAAGTTGTTTAATTATTTCCACTAGTTTCATAGTTGATTTTCTAAGATTCTTTAAGTAGACCATCATATCATCTGTGAAGAGTGATAGGTTGGTCTCCTGATTGCCTATTTTAATACCTTCATTTTTTTCCTTCTCTACTGCTAGTGTTTCTAGTACAATGTTAAATAATAGAGGTAATAATGGGCATCCTTGTTTCACTCCTGATCCTATTGGGAAGGCTTCTAATTTATCCCCATTGCAGATTATGCTTGCTAATGGTTTTAAATATACACTGTTTATTATTTTTAGGAAAGGTCCTTCTATTCCTATACTTTCTAGTGTTTTCAGTTGGAATGAGTGTTGTATTTTGTCAAAGGCATCTATTGAGATAATCATGTGATTTTTGTTGGTTTGCTTGTTAATATGGTCAATTATATGGATGGTTTTCCTAATACTGAACCATCCTTGCATTCCTGGTATAAATCCCACCTGATCATAATGAATTACTCTCATGATCACTTGCTGGAGTCTTTTTGCTAGGATTCTATTTTAAATTTTTGCATCTATGTTCACTAAGGAGATTGGTCTGTGGTTTTCTTTCTCTGTTTTTGATCTGCCTGGCTTTGGAATCAGTACCATATTTGTGTCATGAAAGGAATTTGGTAGAATTCCTCCTTTTGTCAAATAGTTTCTGTAGTATTGGGATTAGTTGTTCTTTAAATGTTTGATAGAATTCACTTGTGAATCCATTTGGCCCTTGGGTTTTTTTCCTTAGGAATTTCTAAGATGGCTTGTTCAATTTATTTTTCTGATACGGGATTATTTAAGTATTCTATTTCTTCTGTTAATCTAAACAATTTATATTTTTAAAATATTCATCCATATCACCTAAATTGCCATATTTATTGCCATATAATTGGGCAAAATAGTTTTTAATGATTGCCTTAATTTCCTCTTCATTAGATATGAGGTCTCCCTTTTCATCTTTAATAGAATTAATTTGGTTTTCTTCTTTCCTTTTTTATTAGATTAACCAATACTTTATCTATTTGATTTTTTTAAAGCACCAGCTTCTAGTCTTATTTTTTTAATTCAATAGTTCTATCACTTTTGATTTTATTAATTTCTCCTTTAATTTTTAGGATTTCTAATTTAGTTTTATCTGGGGATTTTTCATTTGTTCACTTTCTGGTTTTTTAATTTGTATGCCCAATTCATTGACCTCTGCCCTCCTTAATTTGTTAATATATGCACTCAAGGACATAAATTTTCCCCTGAGTACTGCTTTGGCTGCGTCCCATAGATTTTGATGAGATGTTTCATCATTGTCATTCTCTCCAATGAAATTATTAATCATTTCTATGCATGAAATCATCTTTAAAAAGAGATTGTTTAATTACTTCTTTGCCCATTCTGAGTCCTTCAAATTATTTTTTCCTCTTGGTGCTATTGCTAACATTTATAAATATTATATTAAATAATATTAGTGGTAATGGGCATCCTTTTTTTCACTCCTGATCTTATTGCCCCACTACATATAATGTTTGCTGATGGTTTTGGGCAGTGATGGGCAAACTTTTTAAAGAGGGGGCCAAAGGGAAGGAAATGCTCATCTGTCAGTCCGTTTCTAAGGCAACTCTTTCAAAGTTTCATTGTATTGTATCCTACTCTTTGCATTCATCAGATTAGGAATAATGTCCCACAGCCTGATAGAACATTTCAGGGGGCCACATCTGGCCCACGGGCTGTAGTTTGCCCATCACTGGTTTTGGGTATGCATTTCTTATCATTCTAATAAAAAATTAATTTGTATCTCTGCTCTCAATGGTTTTTAATAGGAATGAGTGTTGTATTTTGTCAAAATCTTTTTCTTGCATCTATTGACATTATCATATGATTTTTTTTACTTTTGATGTTGTTGATACAACCAATTATATTAATGATTTTCCTTATATAAAACCATCCGTGCTATAAGGGGTAAAATATTAAAGGATTGGACTAAATTTATGAGAAATGTGGTCACTGTAATTATTACTCAAGTCAGAATGACTTTTTAGCAATTTATTCATAAAATAGAGGGAAAGAGTGAAAATAAAGAAATCAGAGAGAGAAGATCTGTTCTTAACCAGCCAGGACTGCAGAGGCCCCAGCAAAGGGAGTCTAGAGGTAAATTGCACAAGGATTTTAGCCATGAGGCCTCCTCCAAGACAAAGGGCCTCTCTGGAGGCTAGTAACTCTCAGAAAAACTAGGAAAAGGACTCATTGTTTTCACTCACCCACATGGTAGTTCTAAGGAGGAGCAGTCTGAGGTCCCAAGCCAGAGCTCCTTTAAGTTCAAGTTTAAGGCAAAAGACCTTGTCACAGGAAGTTCTTGCCACTTTTAAAGATCATTCCTTTCATTGATTCCTGTGCCTTCCTTCCACTTTTAAATGGACCAATTACAGCTAAAGCTTTGCTTAGGACTGCCCATGGGGCAGTCAGTTGATTCTGATTTGTCACCCACCATCACACACATGGGTCACAGATCTCCCCATACTTAAAGATAAGTGGGATGTATATACTTCTGATGATTAAGTCTAAAAATGGGTAGGAGAGAGTTAATCCGATCTTCACACTACATGATGAAAATATAATTAAAATGTCAATCCTACCTAAATTAATCTACTTATTCAATGCTGTTCTGATTAAATTACCAAAAAGTATTTCATTGAACTAGTAAAAATAATAATGAAATTTATTTAGAAGAACAAAAGATCAGTATCAAAGGAATTAATTAAAAATTATAAATGAAAGAAGTCTAGCATTACCAGATTTTTCAACTATATTATAAAGAAGTAAATATCCAAAGTATGTGGTACTAAGAAATAGAAAAGGAGATCAGTTGAACAAAACAGATATACAACAAACAGTAGTTAAACAATGGGAAAAGGAAAATTTTAAAACCAAGCAAGAGTTAGAAAAAATTACAAAATGTAAAATAAATAATTTTGATTATATTAAATTAAAAAAGTTTTGTACAAACAAAAACAATGCAACCAAAATCAGAAGGGAAACAACAAACTGGGAAAAAATCTTTATAACAAAAAACTCTGATAGAGGTCTAATTACTCAAATATACAAGGAGCTAAATCAATTGTATAAAAAAATCAAACCATTCTCTAATCGATAAATGGGCAAGGAAGATGAATAGGCAATTTTCAAATAAAGAAATCAAAACTATCAATAAACACATGAGAAAGTGTTCTAAATCTCTAATAATTAGAGAAATGCAAAGCAAAACAACTCTGAGGTACCACCTCACACCTAGCAGATTGGCTAAAATGATAGCAGGGGAGAGTAATGATTTTTGGAGGGGATGTGGCAAAATTGGGACATTAATGCATTGCTGGTAGAGTTGTGAACTGATCCAACCATTCTGGCTGGCAATTTGGAACCATGCCCAAAGAGCTCTAAAAGACTGCCTGCCCTTCGATCCAGCCATAGCATTGCTGGGTTTGTACCCCCAAAGAGATCATAGATAAATAGACTTGTATGAAAATATTTATAGCCACACTTTTTGTGGTGGCAAAAAACTGGAAAACAAAGGGATGCCCTTCAATTGGGGAATGGCTAAACAAATTGTGGTTTATGTTGGTGATGGAATACTATTGTGCTCAAAGGAATAATAAACTGCAGGAATTCCATGTGAACTGGAATGACCTCCAGGAACTGATGCAGAGCGAAAGGAGCAGAGCCAGAAGAACATTGTACACAGAGACTGATATACTATGGTAAAATCGAATGTAATTGACTTCTGTACCAGCAGAAAGCAATGACACAGGACAGCTCTGAGGGATTTATGGTAAAGAATGCTACCCACATTCAGAGGAAGGACTGCAGGAGAGGAAACACAGAAGAAAAACAACTGCTTGAACACATGGTTTGATGTGGGCATGATTGGGGATGTAGACACTAACCAACCATACCAATGCAACTATCAATAATATGTAAATAAGTCTTGATTGATCACACATGTTAAAAGCAGTGGAAATGCGCATTGGATATGGGGGGGAGTGAAGGGGATGAAGGGGAAAGTTAAAACAAGAATCATGTAACCATGGAAAATTTTTCTAAAAAAAATATTTTTAAAAAGATTATGGTAACCTTGTTTGTGACAAAAATAAAGATTTAAGCTTTATGATAAAAACTCACTATTTGGTAGGAATTATTTGAAAGACTAGAAAGCTCCCTGGCAGAAACTATGTATAAACCAATATCTTATAACATTTACCAAGATAAAATCAAAATGGATACATAGCCTACACATAAAGGGAGATATCATAAGTAATTAGAAAAATAGGAAATATATTACTTATCAGATTTATGAATAGAAGAATTTATAAACAAATAAGAGATAGAAAGAATTGTGAGAAACATTGTGGCACAATCAAATGTAACACACTTTTCTACTAGTAGCAATGCAATGATTCAGGGCACCACTGAAGAACTTAAGAGAAAGAATGCTATCCACATCCAGAAAAAGAACTGTGGGTGCAGAAACACAGAAGAAAAATATATGATTGATCATGTGATTTGATGGGGATATGTTTGGGGTTTGGGCATTAAAAGATCACTCTATTGAAATATTAATAATATGGAAGTAGGTTTTGAACAATTATATATATATAACCCTGTGGAATTGCTTGTTGGCTCTGGAAGGGGAGGTAAAAGGGGGGAAATCCTGAATCATGTTACCATGGAAAAAATCTTCTGAAAAAATAAATAATTTTTTAAAAAGCATTGTGATATGTAAAATGTTTGATTTTGATTGCATTAAATAAAAAAGGTTCTGTACAAATACAACTAATGTAGCCAGGATTAGAAGGGATGCAGAAAATTTGGGAAAATATCTTATAGTGTTTCTCAGTTAGAAGTCTTGTATCTTAAATATAGAGAGAATTTGGTCAAGTTTATAAAAATATGAGCCATTCCTTAATTGATAAATGGTCAAAAGATATGGACAGTTTTTGGATAAAGAAATTAAAGTTACACAGTGGTATCTTGGTATTCCTCATTAATTTGTTCCAGAAGGCAGGTCAATTACCAAACAGGTTGAGTACCAAATGAATTTTTCCCATAAGGAATAATTTAAATTGAATTAATCTGCCCCAGGCATCCAAAATCCCAGATTTTATGAGACATATGCATTAATGGAGTTGTATTTTACTCAATAAATAAAAACAATAATTAGATTAAATAAAATAATTTTAACTTAACTTTACCTGTATTGAGAGAAGTTCATGGCCTAAGGCAGTGATGGGCAAACTACTGCCTGGTAAAACAGATGTGGGCCCCCTGAAATGTTCTATCTGGCCACGACATTATTCCTAATCTGAAGAATACAATGAGTAGGATACAATACAATGAAACTTTGAAAGAGTTGCCTTAGAAACAGACTGACAGATGAGTATTTCTTTTCCTTTGGCCCCCTCTTTAAAAAGTTTGCCCATCACTGGTAAGGGGATAGTGAAGAGGAGAAATGTTATTATCTGGAAGAGGAGTCCCCCTCTATGTTTTTTGAGGACAATTGTGCTTCTGAAGTTATTTCTTTTCTGTCCCTTATCATCACTGAATCCTGCCTGAGATTTGTCAAATGTATACTTCACAAGAAACCTATCTAATAACTATAAGTAAATTAGGTGAAAACAGAATAGTATACTTGTCAGATCTCTGGGAAAGGAAAGATCTTAAAACCAAGCAAGAGTTGGAAAAAATTACAAAATGTAAAATAAATAATTTTGAATACATTAAACTAAAAAGGTTTTGTACAGACAAAACCAATGCTACCAAAATTAGAAGGGAAGCAGCAAATTGGGAAAAAAATCTTTATAACAAAAAATTCAGACAAAGGTCTAATTACTCAAATATACAAGGAGCTAAATCAATTGTATAAAAAATCAAACCATTCCCTAATCGATAAATGGGCAAGGGACATGAATAGGCAATTTTCAGATAAAGAAATCAAAAGTATCAATAAGCACATGAGAAAGTGTTCTAAATCTCTAATAATTAGAGAAATGCAAAGCAAAATAACTCTGAGGTATCACCTCACACCTAGCAGATTGGCTAAAATGACAGCAGGGGAGAGTAATGAATGTTGGAGGGGATGTGGCAAAATTGGGACATTAATGCATTGCGGGTGGAGTTGTGAACTGATCCAACCATTCTGGAAGGCAATTTGGAACTATGCCCAAAGGGCTTTAAAAGACTATCTGCCTTTTGATTCAGCCATAGCACTGCTTGGTTTGTCCCCCAGAAAGATAATACGGAAAAAGACTTGTACAAAAATATTTATAGCCGCACTCTTTGTGGTGGCAAAATTTTGCACTTCCACCCTTTTTGCACACATTTCCATGATTAATGAAGGCATCCTCCTTTGCTTCCTGCTCACCTGAAGAAAACTCTCCTGCCACTAGCTGTTGCTGCTCTTTTTGAGGTTCCTGCAATCACTCAGTGTTGAACATTTCTTTATGCTCCTGAACTAATAATACATGATCCTTTCTTTCTGCTAGAGAAGGCATACACTTCCTGATGTCTTGATGCCAACAATTTCTGGTGAGTACAATGAGTGCCAAGCAAATGCCAAATACTGCAACAATTTTTTTTCTCATCAAAATACAATGAATAGTAAATTTGAGGAGTTTTGAAACCATGGAATACCAAGGCTTGACTTTATATAGCTATATGAAAAAATTTCCCCAAATCATTATTGATTAGAGAAATACAAAGCAAAACAACTCTGAGATATCATCTCATACCTGTTAGATTGGCTAAAATGATAAAAGGACAAAATGACAAATGTTTGAGGGGATGTGGGTAAATGGGGACATTAATACACTTAATGAAGCCGTAAACTGATCTAGCCATCTTGGAGAGGAATCTGCAATTACACCTGAAGTTATAAAACTGTGTATACTCTTAGCTCCAGCAAAACCACTAATAGGTTTGTTTCCTAAGTTGATCAGGAAAAAAGGAAAAGAGCCTCTATGTTCTAAAATATTTATAGCAAATCTCTTTGGAGTAGCAAAGAACTGGAAAGTGAGGGGATGTCCATCAGTTGAGGAATGACTAAACAAGCTGTAGCATATGATTGCAAATGTAATACTATTGAACAGGAAGAAACGATAAATAGTTTAATTTAAAAATGTATTGAAAGACCTACATGAAATTCTGAAGAATGGAATAAAAGAGAATGTTATATAAAACAACAGAAATATCTGAAGAACAACTTGTATATATCTACCTCTAGAAAAAAATGATAAATAGAAACAAGATATATATATATATATATATATAAATTATTTTTGGTCAAAGGACGCCTTTTCTAGTGCAGGGAGGGGAAGAATGTAGAAAGATGCCTATGAACTTTAATGTTACAAACAAACAAATAAATATTTTTTAATTTTACATGGAAATTAAGAAAACAACCTAGAAAATAGGCTAAAAAGAGAGAGTTGCAGAATTTCCAAACTCCTTAAAAACCATAATTTTAAAAATATCTATATATAATATATAGTGAATATATACACATATATAAGCTAAAATATAGTGTGTGTGTATACATATATGTGTGTATATGTGTGTCTCTACCATTTTTTAGCTTTGACAAAGATTTTTTTCCAAAGGTATAAAGAAAATATATAAGAAGATTAACCCAGTTCAAATAAGTAAGCCATCTAGGTCAGTTTGAATGCCAAAGAACATTTCTACTTGACAGTAGCAACCTAGTCATACTATTTTTCTCACATTGAACTTACTATTAGTACTTATACAGGACTCAATAATACAGAATGTATCAGTAGACTTATTCTGAGGCTTCTGCTGGTGCAGTAGATAGAATATTGGGCCTGAAGTCAGGAAGATCTGAGTTTAAAACCAACCTCAGGCAGGTATCAGCTATATGACCCTGGATAAGTCACTTAACCTCCATCTGCCTTAGTTTTCTCAACTGTAAAATGGGGAATAATAATAACACCTAAGTGCCAGGGTTGTTATGAGGAACCATTGAGAAAATAATTGTAAAGCATTTAGCACTGTGACTGGCACATAAGTGTTATAAAAATGATACCTAGCATCATCATCATCATCATCATCATCATAATATATTTATATTGTGTTATTTATTTATAAGAATTATTATTATTAGAGCATACTTGTACATAGGATTCAATAATACAAAAAGAATCAGTGCTTATAGGTGGTGGAGCTCTGAGGGTGACCTTTACACCAGAATTGCAGGTAGAGCTGTAGGTAGAGCTGCAGCCAGCCAGCCCTGGTCAAGCAATCAACAAACGAAATGTTTGCAAAGTTCCATCAATGAAACTAACCTGTGATGTTTCTCATATATAGAAGGAGAGATTCCTCAAACCCTAGTTCCATTTAATCACTGGTAGAGGGATGAACTTTCACAAGGAAATATTTACTTCCAAGGTATAAAATGAATATACAAACAACTTGGTTCAGTTCCTATAGACAGTAGTCCAAAATCAATTTTGAGTCCTAGAGCACACTGGTTTCTCAGGACTTCCCTGCTGGGGCTGGCTGGCTATACCTAACACTACCTGCAAACCTAGTTTAAAGGTCATCATAGCTCCATCTCCTGGGTAAGATGAGGATCATCACTGGCACCTAAAACTGAGAAGGAAAAAACAAAAAAGAAAAAAATATATTCCCAGCTAAGCCACCTGGATCTAAAAGGAGAAGGGGCAGGGGGAAGAAAGTTCCACCACCTCCAAATGGTTTTTATGGTGTCCATCCTATGACTGAATGGTGATCTTTGCTTTCTGGACACAGCAAGAGAGAGTGTATTCACACAGATATTTAAATAAATCATAAATAGTTGTCCATATCTAGTTGAATTTGAAGGCAAAGTGAAAATTTAACGACCTCTAGTCATCTACTGAAAGAAATTCCATAATGAAAACTCCTAGGAACATGATAGCAAAAATCTAGGGCTTCTGGGTCAAAGAAAAAGTACTGTAAGCAATAGAAAAAAATGTAAGTGATAAGAAACCTCGTATGGAATGCACAAAATTGACAATTATCACTCTGAAAAAAAGAATTTAGAATTTTTGTTGTTTAGTTCTGCCTGACTCTTGGTGACCTCATTTTGAGTTTTTTACCATAAATATACTAAAATGGTTGCCACTACTTTCTCCAACTCATTTTACAGATGAGGAAACTGTGGCAAACAGGATGAAGTTAAGTGACTTGCCTAGAGTCACATAGTAAGTGTCTGAAGTCATATTTGAGCTCAGGTTCTTCTCACTCCAAAGCTAGCACTCTATTCACTGCACTACCTACTGCCCCAAACTTAGAATAAAATATTTCAAAAGATAAAAGATACAGGTCTACAACCAAGAATAATTTACTTGAAAAAAAAACGAGTTTGATCTTAAAGAGGGAAATAGACTTTTGATGGATTCAAAAACTATACATTTTTCCTAATGAGAAGACCAGAACTAAGTAGATACTTTTAAATTCAAGCACAAGATGAAAGAGAAAACTAGAAAGATAAATACTACACTTGAATATTTGGAAAGATCTCTATTATGAGGAAGTACTTAAACTTTAATATGGGAGTAGAAACAAGTGTCCCATAAGAATCCTAAAATCCTCAAGGAGTATCATAGAAGAAGCTAAGTAAAATGAATTGGAGTAGCTTTTTCTGTTTTGATTATTTTAAAAGAAGAAAGAAAAGGGAGGTAAAAATGAATATAATTATGAAAAAAGGAGGAAGAAGGGGAGGGAAGTTACTATCATGTGTAATCAGAGTATTTAAGATAAAGCATACGTGAAGAAAGGAGTGAACTTTATTTTAATCTGAGCTAGACAAAGGAAGTTGAACACACTTTCATACACACACTCTCACACACAAAACACACACATACAAAAAACAAGTTTAGTGTAGGATTATAGTAAACTTAGCATCTAAATATTTATAGGAAAAGGTCATTGAATTACAGGGAGAAATAGAATGTAAAATATTATAGTGGGAGATCTTAGTGCACCATTTCTGACCCAGGCAAATTTAACAAAAAGATAAACAAAAAAGGGCCCAAATAATATTTTAGAAAAGACAGATATAACATATCTCTGGTATTTACTAAATGGGACATGAAAGAAGTATGAATAGTTTTTATTTCTAGATGGCCTATGTTCTAGGGAATAAAAACTCTCCAAAATGCAGAAAGGCAGCACTAAGCATAGAAAACCCAAAAATTATTTTTAATTTAAAAAACCTATTTGGCTCAAAAACTTTTCAGAGTTTGTCCAGATTTGCTGATATTTTTCAGTTTTCAGCTTTCTCTAGTCTTCGTGTTTACTCCTCACTGAAACATGTAAATATGTAAATATATGGGGGTATGAGGGCAGCTAGATGACACTGTAGATGCAGTGCCAGACCTGGAGTCAGGAAGACCTGAATTCAGATCTGATCTCAAACACTTACTAGTTTATGACCCTAGAGAAGCCACTTAACCTGTTTGCCTCAGTTTCCTCATCTGTAAAAAGAGCTAGAGAAGGAAACAGGAAACTATTCATATATCTTTGCCCAGAAAACACCAAATGGAAGTGTTAGATATGACTGAAATGACTGGACAACATGAGTATAATAATGTCTTTTCGCCAAGCCAATCATGAGAGAAAGGCTGATATTCACTAGACAGTACAGAACATGCATTGTTTTTCACTAATACAGCTAGAGCAAAAGAATAAAATTAGAATCCGATAGGTCAGTAGAATAGATTCAGTAAAAACTTTCTTAGTAACTCTATACACATACATATATGCACATACATGCATGTTTACATGCACTAATAATATAGGATGTATGTATGTATCTCTCTCTCTCTCTCTCTCT
>NC_058130.1:155305075-155328233 GCF_016433145.1 Gracilinanus agilis
TATATATATATATATATATATATATATATATATATAGAGAGAGAGAGAGAGAGAGAGAGAGAGAGAGTTTGGTGGTTATTCTGCTACAGGTTTAAAACTCAGACCATTATAAAAACTGCTTCAGAACATTCATTTTGGGTTTCTGTGCATATCCCTGCATATAAACCTTAATCTGGAATTAGTAAATTCTTTTTATCTCTTATATTTACTAATATGGTTTATTCAAGGCAACAAAATTCCAATGTCCAAAGCAAGCCCAGAGAATTCAAGCAAAGGATTGGTCATATGTATATATTTTGGTTATTGTTTAGCTTTATGCTAAACTAAGAGAATAGATTTCAGGACAAGCATCTTCAGTGGGGAAAATTTCTTCCAAAGTCTAATTACTGGAAAACCAGAGGTGAGATCTTCAGGAGGAGATGATAAATCCCAGTGAATACCTACCTAAAGAAGCAAAAAGCCAAGCTGTGACATTCAATCTGTGAGCACAGGGAATGACTCCAAAACCAATAAATTTTAAAATTGTTTTTGAAGCAAAGAGCTAGACTGAATGATGGTAAAATAGTACTTCCTCAGAACCCTTTCAGCCCATTTACCATTTAAATCTTTTAAAAATCATTACACTATTTCATTTGGCCCTAATGTCCTGTCATATGATCAACGTCTGACAGACAGAAGGTCTGGAAACTTTCAAATACACCTAAATTATAGATAGAATTTACTTGAACTACATGTCTTGCAAGATTTTTCAGTAGAGCCTGCAGTAATTGTGAGGCATGTAGCAGAATGTCAGTGAGGTGGCAGATCACTAACACACCTGCATTCAGCTTTGAAATGCTACCCCAAAGTATATATTTCAGTGTGTACCTTTCCAGCAGAATGGGGGCAGGACTGAGGATTTATCAATCTTTGATTTCAGTAGCAAAGCATCTGGTTTATCATGAGTGAGAAGTAAAAGAATGGAAAGGTCATCTGAGGATTCTTGGATCTTTCTTTTGCTTTCTTTGTGATGAGTGATTTAATTAATTCTTAGCCAAACCAGGTCAGTAAAGAAGGCCTGGCATCTCTGATTCCATGTCCATGGAAGACAGGATGTGGTTAAATAAGTTAGGGAAATGATTTGTGCATCCTCAGTGCCTCATTTCCAATTAATTATAACTTTAATTCTCGACTTCCATATTTGTCAACTTGATAAAGTACACATTTCTAGCTGAAAACTAGAACTGTACTAAGCTGGTAGTCATATATGAGATCTATATTTGAGTTCTCTGATTGTAAAGTCTTCTCCCCCTTCAGCTTCCCTATCTTCCAGTCTTACAAAGTCAATGCAACTACTTTATTTCATTTTTTCTATATCTGAATTTAGATTGAATAATTTCACCAAAAATTAGGAGTAATCATTCAGAATTTTTATCTGTTCCACAAAAATAAAACCGGTTGCTTTTGAACATACACACAAAATTCAGTCCTACTAATAAAGATCATAGGGGTGACTAGATAAGGGAAAAGGCCTGAAAGTCAAGATGGTTCCTTTTTCTGGGTTAAAATCTTGCCTCAGACCCTTCCTAACAATATGTTCCTGGGCAAATCACTTAATCCTGTTTGCCTCAGTTTCATCATCTATAAAATGAAATGGAGAAGGAAATGGCAAATTATTACAGTATCTTTGCCAAGAAAACCCTAAATAGTATCATGAAGAGCCCGATATGAATGAAAGGACTTAAAAATGATAAAAATAAAAAACATTACTATTATCTCCACTCACACTACAACAATAACATATTTTCTAATGCTATAAGGTTTTTAGAACACTTTCCTCAGAACTACTTTGTAAGGTAGATAGCAAAGATATTATTTCCATTTTACAGATGAAAAAACTCAAGCTCAAAAGAATTTTGACTTGCCCCAAATCACAAATTCAGTTAGTGTCAAACCCAGGTTTCAAACCCATCTGTCTTTTAACTCATATGCCTATGCTTGTTTCATATCCATTTTCAAAAGTTGTTCTTATGTTTGTTGATATTTTATAAAATAAGTATATACTGGTTGGTAGAGTAGGTAGAAGGGTCATCTTGAGATCAAGGTAGATATGAATTCAATTCTTTCCTGTATTATGTATTGATTCTATTACACTAGACAAATTATTTAGCTTCTTAGTGATACAGGCAACTCTAAAGCTCACATAAAGAACCACCTCCTATATAAAGTTTTTTGATTCCTGTTTTGCATACTGATGCTTCCCCCCAGATTACCTCCTATTTACCTGGAATATTTTTCTTCATGTACATGTTGTCTCCTACTATAAAATATAAACTCCGTGGAGGTAGGGATTGTTGTATTTTTGTCATTATTGTGTTTGAAATGAAGGAAATGTTTAATAAATACTTTGATTGCTAATTAGTAAACACTTAAATTGATTTGACTATGTCATACCATATGAAAGAATATTCCAAATCAATAATATTAGGTGATAATTTAATTAAAACAATCTTGAGGTTTCATTTTATCTCCTGGAAAATAGAAAAGATGACAAAATATGGCTTTCCCTCTGTTTCTCTGTCTCTGTCTGTCTCTCTCCCCTCCCCGCTTTCTTTTTCTCTCTCAACTCCCCAACCCCTCCTACTAAAATATTTATTGTAGCATGTTTTGTGTTATCAAAGATGAGAAAAAAGTAAATGCCCATAGGTTGGAATGATTGTAAACCTTACTTTTCTGTCTTAGCAATAACTCTAATCATTGCTAAATAAATAGAGGTACATGAATATACTGGAACATTATTGTGTTCTAAGGAATTATGAACATGATGACAACAGAGAAACACTGAAAGATTTATATGAATTGATACAACAGTAATATGCAGAGCCAGGAAAATAATATATACAATAACTACAAAGCTATAAGAAAGAAGTCACAAAAAAATCAAAATTGAATTTTGCAAAACTATAAAGAATAAGTTTGTCATCAAAGAAGAGATATAAAAAGATATTTCCCCTCACACATTTACATAGATGAGGATCCATGGGTTTGGAATATAGACCATCATTTTTTAAATGCAATAATTGGTTTTGCTTACCCCTCCTCCTCTTCCTCCTTTCTTCTATTTCTCCTGCTTCTTCTCCTCCTCCTCCTCTCCAGAAGTAAAAATAGAGAGATTTTTTTTTTACTATTTATCAATTGAGAAATGGTTCTTACTTTTTTTTTATAAATTTGACTTGGTTCCCTCTATATCTGAGAAATGGGGCCTTTATCAGAGAAACTTGCTATAAATTCTTTCCCAATCTTCTACTTTCCTTCTCTTTTTTACTGCATTGGTTATGGTTTGTGCAAATCCTTTTTGTAATCAAATTATCCATTTTCCCTCCTTTGATATTCATGTAATCAAATTTTCCATTTTCCCTCCTTTGATATTCTTTATGTCTTGTTTGCATAAATGTTTACCTTTTCCTAGACATAAAAAGCAAATTTTTCCATGCTCCTCTAATTTGCTAGTAATATCACCCTTTATATTAAATCATCAACCCATATTGACCTTATCTTGATATATGGTGTGAGATGTTGGTCTATGCCTGGTTTCTATCAGACTTCTTTCCAGTTTTCCTAGCATTTTTTGTCAAATAGTAAATTCTTGCACCACAAACTTAGATCTTTGGATTTATCAAACATTAGTTTGGTATGGTCATTTACTACTGTATATTGTATAGTTAATCTAGTCCACTGATCCACCAGTCAGAGGTCTTACCCAGTACTGGATTTGTTTTGATGCTTACTACTTTGTAATAAAGTTTAAAATCTGATACTGGTAGGCCACCTTCTGTCACATTTTTTTTCATTAATTTTCTTTATATTCTTTAGAGAGAAGATTAAAAGGAGAGATGTAGATAATGTAAAAATAAAAGATATTCAATATCTGAGAGTACTTAATTCATAAGAAAAGATGGATATAACAAAAAAAGAAGCTGAGTTCCAGGATTACAATTCAGCATATATGCCAAATCATATTTAATTGAGTGTTTTCTTGTTACTGGGTTGAATACTTTGAAAAACAAAGCATGTCCAAAAAGACACAGTCTTTTTTTTTCTTCCAGAAACAAACTCACTGGATATCTGAGTCTTCTGTCTAAATTGATTGCTAACTCAGACCTCCTGCTCTTATATCTTCCCCTAGGGCTCCTCTAAGAATAGTGCTAATTCTTGACACTTGAACAAAAAGAAGGTAGTCAGGGTCCACCATGAGAAAATACTTAAGAGTAGAGTAACTTTGAGTTCTTCAGAGCAAAAATTCCATGGAAGATTAATAAACATGTATGTGAAATTGAGCATATATTGCAAAAATGCATGTTTATTAACTATATTATATGAGCTGGTTTCATCTGCTAATATCATCATTCATTGTACAGATTGTCTTAACCTGCCAGGAACAGTGATATTTTATGAAAAAAAGTTGTTTTAAAGAGTGGTTTTTTGTTGTTTTTTTTTAGGGACATTTGGAACCATTCCAGACTATGAGGGTGGCTACTCAATTTTTCCATAAGCTTATTTTTCTAACCAGTGGGTGATAAAATGAAACTCCCCCAGCAGGCTTGTAATAATTTTCTGACACCAATATTGGGAAAATGAGAAAGACGTCAAAAAGAAAATAGAAAATGTTTCTTCGCAATCAAATATGTAGTTATCAAGTGACAAAAACTCAAATGAGATTGTGAAATATACTCATCACAGACAAGTGAAGGGTGCAATTGACTTTCTTTTTAAAAATCTTTTAATGTGTTTTATGCTATAATTTTATTGATATATTTTGTCTTCGTATCTTTTCATTTCTAAATATATCCTTCCCTCTCACCTACCCAGAGATCTAACCTTCAAAAAAGGAATTTTTAAAAGGAAAAACCATAATTTGGAAAAATTAGACAAAATATCAACTGAATCTCAGAATATATACAATATTTTACATTCACAATTCCCTACATTGGTTTCTTTTTTTAAAAATTGTTACCTTTTTTTTCATTCACATTTTGTAGTCATTATATGTATATACTCTTTTCCTGATTCTGCTTACTTTGTTTTTATGTTTTCCATGATTCTCTGTAATATTTCTTTCAATACAGTAATAATCCATGGCATTAACATACCTCAATTTGTTTAAGTATTAAATATTCGATGGATATGAAATATGTGATGCTATCATAAAAAAGTATACACAAGCATAAGTATATATATATGCACATACACATTTGTGTATATGTATACACATTCACATGTACATATATACTTGCAATGTATATGTACTTATGCATATATGTGTGTTTTTTCTATCTTGGGGCATATAACTATCATTTAGTTCCCTGGGTCAAAATTATGAATAATTAAATTCCTTTCTTAGCATAATTCTGACTTGTTTTTCATAATGGCTGGACCAATTCACAGTTCTAGCAATAATACATTAATGTACTTGGCTTTTTGCTCCAGGATTGACTATTCCCATACAATCAAACTTCAATAAAGACAATTAAAGACTTCAAGTCCTTCAGGTCTTTGTCATTCTAAGGTTATAGTCCTAAACTTTTTCAAATATGAGGACTCCTTTTCTCAGAGCTATGATTGTTGTGCTACTATTGTCTATCAATTGATAGAGAGAAAAAAACATGATGACAAATGACTGTTATGAATTTGGTAATGCTTTAAAAGGTATTTGTGTTTTATCAGTTATAGTAATATCTACTTAAATGTTCAAAAAGATCTATTATCTAAATGATGTGGATATGCTCTTCTCTGATGTAGATGGCAACCCATGACTTTCTGCCAATCTCATGAGACTTTTGTAAAGGTCTCCCTTGTAAGTGTTCCATTAAGGAGTATACCCAACGTGCTTGAGGACTTCCTTGGTTACTTGTGATGTTGATATAAGTGGAATGAAAATATTCACCATCAATTATCCCTTTGTCTCACCTTAAATGAGGCATATTTTTCGTAATAAGCATTATTGCCTCATAAGACAGCAAGAAGCTGTGGAAGATAAAATGAGTTTAAAGAAAACAACACTTATCAGCCACTTAAGAGTCAACAAGAGGAGGGAGCAGCTGGGTAGCTCAGTGGATTGAGAGCCAGGCCTAGAGACGGGAGGGGCTAGGTTCAAATCTGGCCTCAGACACTTCCCAGCTGTGTGACCCTGGGCAAGTCACTTGATCCCCATTGCCTACCCTTACCACTCTTCTGCCTTGGAACCAATATGCAGTATTGGCTCCAAGATGGAAGGTAAGGGTTTAAAAAAAAGAGTCAACAAAAAGAGATTTACATAGCAGTAACATAGGAAAGCAACTCAATAAGGACCCAACTTTGATTCCATTGAGCCTAGATTCTTTTTATCTATGTTAGTCTTCCCAGTGTTTCAATCAGCTGAAGAAAAGCCTCTCTAGTCTCCTTGTGGGCTGACTTTTGTACTCAGGCTATCAAAAAGCTATATTGGAGTCATTTAAATCTCAGGGAAGTCTTCTTAAGGAAAAACTAGCCTAACATGTTGCTCCGACTTCTCAATCTATAGTTATTGTTTTTGTGAGAAAAAAATGCACATTTCAAAAACATCTTTGATGCAAGTATTAGAGGAAAACAGTCAGATTTTCATATGAGATATTCCACTGTAGATCACATCTCTACTATGATATGTGACTGAAATATAGAAAATACAAAATTCTACTATGCATATTATTTATTGACTCTAGACAAGGATTTGATTTACTACAGGAAAATGCTGCTTTAAAAGCTCTCTTCCATCAAGGTATCTCTCATGTATATATGAGGTAAAATTATACAAAATTCCTTTAAACTATGCACACAGACCTGGTCATAAACTTTCCTTATATGAAAAAGAGAAATGAGATAGATGAACAGTATTGTGGAAGAAATAAATAGGAGATTGAACAGACTTCAGGAAATAGTAAAGGATAAAAGGGCCTGCAGTGGTTCACAGGGTCACAAAGAGTCAAAAATGACTGAACAACAAATAATTATTATCAATAACTTAAAACACAAGGAAAAAAAAAGATAAACTTTTGGCAATATGGAGAACTCACAGCATGTTCAGTTCCTTTTACCTCTACAAATTATAACCTATTTATAATTTACACAGACCCTAGGCAATGGTTGAGATAGAGATAAAGTGACTTGACCAGAGTCTCACAGGAAATACATATGAAGGGTATCAACTTTTCTCTTCTGTAATACTATAATACTCAAAAATATTCATTTTACATAAAACCACCTCTTAAAAGACTAATATCCGATCTTTAGAAGAAAATGAAAAATGCAAAAAATACATAATTGCCCAAGAAAATTCACTAAGTTCATTGGAGTCAGTTTTTAAAAAATTTTTAACCAAATTACATGTAATAAATTTCCTCACAAATTTTTCTAAGTTACATGATAGAATTCATCTCCCTCCCTCCATTTTCTTCCCCCTCCTGGTGCTGGTAGGCAATTTGATCTGGATGTATTATCATGCAAAACATTTCTGTATTGTTCTTTTTGTAAGTAATCGTATAAAACCAAAACCCCCAAACATAAACCCAAATAAACTATTTAAAATGATATGTTTTCAACTGCATTTTGACTCCAACAATTCTTTCTCTGGAGGTGAATAGCCTTCTTTGTCATAAGTCATTCAGAACTGTCTCTATCATTATATTGCTAAGAGTAGCTAAGCCCATCACAGTTAATCATTCCATAATATTGCCATCACTATTTACAGTTTTCCTGATTCTGCTTATTTCACTCTGTGCCAGTCTGAAGGTCTTGTTAGCTCTTTCTGAAATCATCTTGTTCACTCCTTACAGCAAAAT
Source organism: Gracilinanus agilis (assembly GCF_016433145.1). NCBI lineage: Eukaryota > Metazoa > Chordata > Mammalia > Didelphimorphia > Didelphidae > Gracilinanus > Gracilinanus agilis. The sequence continues at coordinate 155,312,908 of NC_058130.1, forward strand.
AGTATTCTACCCTAATCCTATACCACAATTTGATCAGCCATTCTCCAATTGATGGACATCACTTTAATTTCCAATTCTTTGCCACCACAAAAAGAGCAGTTATAAATATTTTTGTGTGGGTAGAGTCTTTCCCCATTTCCCCCCATCTCCCTAGGATACAGAGCTAATAGTGGTATTATTAGATCAAAGAGTATGCATTGTTTTGTAGCTCTTTGGAGCTTTATGCCAAATTGCCCTCCAGAATAGTTTGATCAGTTTACAACTCCACCAGCAATGCATTAGTGTCCCAATTTTTGTCACATCCTCCCCAACATTTATCATTTTCCTTTACCATCATATTGGCCAACCTGATAGGTATGAGGTGGTAACTCAGAGTTATTTTTTTTGCATTTCTCTAATAAAGAAAGATTTAGAATATTTTTTCATATGTTAAGAGAGTTTTTCTTAATTTCTCCCTTTTTATATTGAGGCAAGGGAGCAAAAATATTTCTGAGTAAGAGTCCTCCTGCTGGGAAAACTGTCAGTTAGGGACAGTTAGAAGACTATGGCTGAGACTTAGTCAGTTACAGCTGGTAGTTGGAAAGAGACTTTTGTCTCTGTGTCCCCTTGAGAGAGGAATTTCAGTGGCTCACTCTCTGGGACTGTGAGGAGACTGGGAAACAAATTTAAGGGCTTAACAGCCTTATTGATTATTGATTATCTTGGGTAGATAGGTAGATAAATAGTAGGTATATTTTTAGATAGAGTGTAGAAATGTTAGGCTAAAGCCTGGCTCTGGTAGAAACACTCTATTCCACTGATCTATCCTTCTGTTTCTCAGCCAGTACCAGATTATCTTTTTTTTATTTTTATTTTTTAACATTTATTAATATTCATTTTTTAGAAAAGTTAACATGGTTACATGATTCCTGCTCCTACTTTCCCCTTCACCCCTCGCCCTCCCCCCACCCCTGGCCAATGCGCATTTCCACTGGTTTTAACATGTGTTATTGATCAAGACCTATTTCCAAATTGTTGATCATTGCATTGGTGTGGTAGTTTAGAATCAAAATCCCCAATCATGTCTGCCTCAACCCATGTATTCAAGCAGCTGCTTTTCTTCTGTGTCCTAGAGAATCAACTAAGAAGCTTGTAGAAATAATCAACAATTTTAGCAAAGTTGCAGGATACAAAATAAATGCACATAAATCATCAGTATTTCTATATATTTCCAACACATCACAGCAGCAAGAGGTAGAAAGAGAAACACCATTTAAAATCACCCTAGACAATATAAAATACTTAGGAATCTATCTACCAAAACAAACACAGCAATTATAGGAAAACAACTACAAAACACTTTCCAAACAAATAAAACTAGATCTAAACGTTTGGAAAAACATTGATTGCTCATGAGTAGGGCGAGCTAACATAATAAAAATGACCATTCTACCCAAATTAATTTACCTATTTAGCGCTATACCTATCAAACTACCAAAAAACTTTTTTACTGAATTAGGAAAAACTATAACAGGGCAGCTGGGTAGCTCAGTGGAGTGAGAACCAGGCCTAGAGACGGGAGGTCCTAGGTTCAAACCCGGCCTCAGCCACTTCCCAGCTGTGTGACCCTGGGCAAGTCACTTGACCCCCATTGCCCACCCTTACCAATCTTCCATCTATAAGACAATACACCGAAGTACAAGGGTTTAAAAAAAAAACACTTTAAGAAAAAAAAACTATAACAAAGTTCATTTGGAATAACAAAAGATCAAGAATATCAAGGGAAACAATGAAAAAAATGTGAAGGAAGGGGGCCTAGCAGTACCAGATATTAAACTATACCATAATGCAGCGGTCATCAAAAGAACAAGAGTATCTTGATGATTACTGCTTTGTGGTACAGTTTAAGATCTGGTACCTTTAGGCCACCAGCCTTCTTTTTTTTTTTTTTTCATTAGTTCCCTTGATATTCTTGACCTTTTGTTCTTCCAGATGAGATTTGTTGCTTTTTTTTTCTAGCTCTATAAAATAGTTTTTGGTAGTTTGATTGGTATGGCACTGAATAAGTAAATTGATTTAGGTAAGATCATCATTTTATCATAATAGTTTGGCCTACCCATGGGCAATTAATGCTTTTTCCAATTGTTTAGATCTAACTTTATTCATGTGAAAAGTGTTTTGTAATTGTGTTCATATAATTCCTGTTTGTCTTTGCAAATAGATTCCCATGTATTTTACATTGTCTAGAGTGATTTTAAAGGGAATTTCTCTTTCTAACTCTTGCTGCTGGGATTTGTTGGAAATATATAGAAATGCTGATGGTTTATGTGGGTTTATTTTATATCCTGCAACTTTGCTAAATTTATTGATTATTTCAACTAGTTCTTTTAGATGATTCTCTAGGATTTTCTAAGTATACCATCATATCATTCACAGAGTGATAGTTTAGTTTCTTTGCCTATTTTAAGTCTTTCACATTTCTTTTTTTTTCCCTCTTTTTGCTAAAGCAAAAATTTGTGGTACAATATTAAATAATAGTGGTGATAATGAACATCCTTGTTTCCCTGTGATCTTATTGGGAAGGCTTCTAACTTACCCCCATTGCAGATGATACTTGCTGATGGTTTTAGATAAATGCTACTTATTATTTTAAGGAAAGGTCCTTTTATTCCTGTGCTTCCTAGTGTTTTTAATAGGAATTGGTGTTGTATTTTGTCAAAGGCTTTTTCTGCATCTATTGAGATAATCATGTGATTTCTGTTAGTTTGGTTATTGATATGGTTTATTATGATAGTTTTCCTAATGTTAAATTAGCCTTGCATTCCTAATGTTAAATCAGCCTTGCGTTCCTGATATAAATCCTATCTGGTCATAGTAATCAAACCTTGTGATCTTGTGTCTTTGCTAGTATTTTATTTATGCTAGTATTTTTGCATCTATGTTCATTAAGGAAATTGGCCTCTAGCTTTCTTTCTCTGTTTTCTGTTTTCCTGACTTAGGTGTCAGCACCATGTTTGTGTCAGAAAAAAAAATGTGGTAAGATTCCTTCTTTGCTTGTTTTGCCAAATGTTTATATAGCATTAGGACTAATTGTTCTTTTAATGCTTGATAGAATTCACTTGTGAATCCATCTGGCCCTGGAGATTTTTTCTTAGGAAGTTCATTGATGACTTGTTGAATTTCTTTTTCTGAGATGGGATTATTTAAGTATTCTATTTCCGCTTTTGTTGATCTAGGAAATTTTTATTTTTGTAAATATTCATCCATTTCTCATGGATTGTCAAATTTATTTTCATATAATTGGGCAAAATAGCTCTTAATGATTGCTTTAATTTCATCCTCTTTGGAGGTGAATTCACCATTTTAATTTTTGATATTAGTAATTTTATTCTCTTCTTTCCTTTTTAAATTAAATTAGTTAATGCTCTATTTTATTTGGGTTTTTTTTTCATAGAGCCAACTCTTAGTTTCATTTATTAGTTCAATAATTCTTTTACTCCACCATGGATTTATAAAGCAAATTTAATTAATGGATCCCAGTTTAAAGAGTTGTACAATACTGTGGAGCAAGCACTTCAATTTGAGTCAGAAGAACTATTTTAATAAAATGAATCTTCCAGTAATAACCAGGACGACCTTAAGCAAGTCACCTAATCTTCATAGTACCTTCATACTCTGCCTTCTAATTATAGGACTTGGAAAACAAAAGGCAAAAATGGCTTCATACATTGTGACCATATATATATATATATATATATATATATATATATATATATATATATTCCTGAAACTCAATATAGTAGACAGAATTTTCATTAAATCAAAAAGTTGAAGGCCAGTCAATTTCTCATTTACCTTGGTATTTTAAGAGCTCACCATTCCATAGTGGAAAGAAAGAAAAATCCACTAAACATTTTGAAGAATGGATTATATCTTCTAAAAATTAATCTATAATGTAGTAAAAAAAAACAAATTTAACATTTAAAAAATAGAATGAATACCCAGACACTTTTCTCATGTTTTCAGAGAAATTTTCATCTTATCCTTTCATTTTTTCAAGCTTTCATAATAAAATTAGCATTTTAAATTTTTTGTTCAAGGACTTGCAAAATTATAAAAAATAAGATCTCTATTTGCAGTTATGACTTTAAACTCCTTCTTTCCATAACCAGCTCTATGTTAGTTATTACTTTGTCAGTTATTACTGAATAGACATTTGTGGTCTTTGACAATTACCCTTCTAGAAATTTTCAAACAAATGTTTTTCATATTATGCAACAGTTATTTGATCATTAATTCGGTCTTGAGTTTCAAGTTCTACCATTTTTATATTTTGATTAAATAATTTCACTGTCTTGAATAAATAATCCATGTGCAAGTGAAGCTTAATTTCTCAAGATTCTAATAATTTATTTCAATGAAAATTGTACAAAACTCTTCAGAAATGTGGAAAATGTAAGAGTTTAATACAATATTATAGAAATAATGTAGTATTAGAAGAACAAAAAATGCAAAGATTCATTTGGCAGATTCTTTGGACAATTTCCCATGCGCACGTATATATTCCTACTACTATTAGGTTGTTTAAAATTTATTTTCTTGCATAAACATGAAAATGTAATTCTGGTTGATATGCAAACATCATAGATTTGAAAAATTATTAGAAATACCAAAAATTTTATGGACTTTGCTGCCATGAAAATCATATTTCCAATAATCCTAAGTCCCAAAACTCAGTATTGCCTTGAGAAATGTATTTTGAAACATCAAGAACAATGATACAGAGTAAAGGAAACAGGATTAATGGATGATGTACACAATAAATAAAAATGAAGATAAGGTTCAGGTAAAATACAATGGCTAATGTTGGTTACAGATGGCTGAGGTTAAAAAGCATTTTCCTCTCTGTTAAAAAAAATTACAAACTATAATAACAATCACAACTGTTATATTAATGATGGTTATGTTTAACTTTTTTTAAAGGGAAGATGCAATGAAAATGTAGGGTCCTGGTCAGCTTCATGAGTTTAAAGAATGGCATACATTTGACTAGCTATGAGTATGTAGAATTTTAGGATATTGGAAAAGCAGAATATTAGAAACAGTTGTTTATAAACCAATGCAAATCCTTTGAATGTAGCCTGCATCTGGTAAGGTACTCCAAAATGGTACAGTGATTAGAGAGCCAGGATTGAAGTCAGGAAGATTCCTCTTTCTGAGTTAAAATCTGGACTCGGACACTTAGTAGCTAGGTGACCTTGGAAAAGTCACTTAATCCTCTTTGCCTCAGTTTCCTCATCTGTAAAATAAATTGGAGAAGAAAATGGCATATCACTCCATTATCTGCAAAGAAAACCTCAGATAGTCATGAAGAGTTGAACGTGACAAAAAATGAATCTGATGGATTTTTGTGTTGTTGACATTTTCTGCAGGGTGGAATAAAGGCTGTCCTTTGCTCATTATTTGCTCTGTTCCCAGAGTACTTGTATGGAAGTTTGGGATTACCCATATGTATGGACACATAAACTATATTAGATGATTTTTTTCACAATAAATTTTAAATGGAAGCCTAACAAATGAAAGAGAGATGCTAGATAGCCAAGACTCAAGATTAAACATGTCTTTGTAGTCCATAGATTATAGAGCATTGTTTATTGAGAAATTAATTAGTATTATATAGAGATATTTCTATGACACAGTAGATTAAGCACTTGGCTTAGAGTCAAGAAGAACTAAGTTCAAAGCTGGCCTCAGACACTTACTAGATGTATGACTGAGCAAATCATAACCTTTCTTTGCCTCAGTTTTCTTACCTGCAAAACTGAAATAATAGCACCATCTATCTCAAAGGTTGTTAGAACCAAATGAGACATTTTTGTAAAACACTTAGCACAGTGCTTGGAACACAGTGGGTAATATAAAAATGTTTAATTTCTTCTCTTCCCCATTGGGAATTGATTGTTATTTTCTAAATGCATCAATTAAAAAGTCAGGTACATTCACACAAGCTGGAAAAATTTCCAAGACACATGGAGAAATAGATGGATTGCTTAGGCCATAGGTGGGAATATACTCAAATCTGTGTCCTACACAGAGTTCTGCCTTTGGCATGATGTAGCTTATTGAATTTGGCACCCTATAATACTCATGCAGCCTGCTGTACAATGGGAAAAGACTTCATTTCCTCTGAGTATAAATAAAATAAAAGGTGTTGAGCTTGGAGGAAGATAAAAATTGTTAGAGAAAGATTCAAGATAGAGCAATCATATTTCCCCTTTTAAAAGTATTGTTCTCTAAATTTTTTGAAGATTAGAAATTCTACCATTCTTACATGAAAAATTCAATATGAAAAATAACCCTTTCTTTCCTTTTAGGATGATCTATATGAACCCAGTCTGGGAAATATGTGTAGTGTTCAGATCAGTAAGAATGTTTAATATTCTTCTCTATCCCCAATTTTTGAGACATATTTTGTTTTGATACAACACATACTTCCTGATATCTAAACAAATCTCCTTCCATAATACATCACCCCAAAAAAGTATGGCAAAGCTTTTTAGCAAAGTGGTTATGATTTATATTATATTATATATATATGGAGGGTTCTATTTTTAAATTACTGTTCATTATTAGAAGGGAAGGATGTGTTAAGTTTTCAAATCAAACTTAATTTTATATGCATTTATAAGCTGTCCCTCTCATTATTGAAAATACAAACATGTACAACCCTGCAAAACAAATTTCTACATTGGCTTGCTGAAAATTTTCTGTCTCTGCATTTTAAGTTTATCACTTCTCTAACAGTAAGTGAGTAGCTTGTTTCATCTTCAGTCTTATGGATTCATGATTTAGCATTGCATTGATAAGTGTTTTGAAATCTTTCAAAGTTAATTTTCTCTATGATGTCATAAAATTTGTTCCTGGTTCTGCTAACTCTGCTAAGCATCATCAGTTCATAGTTTCCCAATTTCCTCCAAAACTATCCATTTTATCATTTCTTGTAGCATACACAGTCTACTCTACTTAATATACCATAATCTGTTTAGTTATTACCTGAAATAATATCTCTTGGTGGCTCTTTTTTGGGCTATTGTATGGAAAAATGTTTTTGTACATTCTATTCTAAATGTTTTTGTTCATAAAGATTCTTTTCATCTTTCTTTGATCTCTTTGAGGTATATAGGGCTAGTAGTGTTATAGCTGGGACAATGTGTATGTACAGTTTTGTAACATTTTGAGAATACCTCTACAGTGCTTTCTAGAAGAGTTAATTCAGAGGTTTACCAACAATGTACGAATTTGCCTATTTTCATTAATTTCTTGCATTTATAATTTTCTTTTTATGTCATCTTTGCTAATCTGATAGATTTGAGCTTGAATCTCAAAATTGCTTTAACATTTATTTCTTTAATTATTTAGATCATTTTATTCACTTGGCTATTGATTGCTTGGATTTTCCCTTTCAAAACTGTCTTTTTCTATCTCTAGACCATCTATCTATTGAGGAATAGCTCCTAATTTATAATTTTGAGTCAGTTTTTAATTAGTTATTAAGAGTACAAACTCTTATAGGAAATTGCTCCAAAGATTTTTTCTATTTAAATGTCCCATTTGGGAGCTTCTTTCTATGTCCTTAGGTGATCAAGAGGTCACACCTTAATACAACTGTAGTATTCAAGGAAGTTGTATCAAGGGAGGAGTAGGATAAGCCTTGCTCATTTTTAGGAGAACTTTTAGTCTCCCTTCTGTTGGGAAGGGCAACATACTCGTGGAGAACTGTATCTCGTAAGATTTCAATGATCTTGTTCATGTTTTGGATGATGTCAGGTTATTACGGTTCATAGTTGGTCTTCTAATGTAAGGCATTGACAATGAGAACCAGTAAAAAAAGCAATAAGTCTAAAAAACCAATGACATTTTGGGCATAGTGAAGAATTTTAGGCATTAGGATCACCTATAGTAAAATGACTGAAGAGGTCATAAATGACTTTCATGCAACCTATCCTGTGACCTAAGTTGATAATTAGACTTTCTGAATACTAATACCCACATGATGTTCCTCAAATTGTCCATCAAAACCTCCCTTTCTCTTAGAGCTACATCTGGGAAATGGCATGAAAATTTTGCCTCCTTCTATCTTCTAAGGAAGGGCAGCCACATCCTTCCATGGAGACTAAAGTAGGATTCCCCCTTCCTTCTCTGCAGAAACTGAGAATTATCACCAAGTAAGCTTTCTTCCAAATAATCAATTCCATATGTTATTTCTATAGTTATATAGTGACATAAATAGTATATGTATATATTATAGAGAAATAGATAGTTCCATAGTTATATAGTGACAATTTAATATCTCCATGCTTTTAAAAAGCAAGGCACCTACCAAGAACACCACATCTTGTATGGGAAGAAGTTATCAAAACTATCCCAGAGAAAAGGAAGCTTACTAATTGAAGGGAACCGGAGTTATTTTTCTAGCGTGTATGGAGCCCTCTAAGGAAACAAAGACTTTGGGCTCAAGGTGACTCTGCTCTAAGAAAGAAATAAGGAAACAGTGGATCAGAGTAATCAGAACTATGAACAAAAACAATCTATTCTCATCAGTTAAGTCTTCCTAGAGACTGGATCCCAGAAACCACTGGAGCAAAGAACATTCCCTTTGTTTAGGTAGCATTGATTTTACATTATTTCCAATATACCAGACACCCTGATGTGGATAGTCAGTTGTTCAGTGATGCAGCTGTTGATTAGCATTGGAGAAACCTCTTACCTTGAGGTGAGAGAGTGCCATTTTTCCAGTTTAGAGCAGATTAAGGACTGCTTGGGTCAAGTGGATGCTCTGATTAGCACAAGGAACCTAGATAGCCAGGAATAGCTGCCTTATCCTCAGTTAAGAAGTCATATAGTAACATCCAACATAACATTACAACCTTAATGTTCTTCTTGACAATGAATCTCCAATTAAATACCAAATTGGAAATCCTGAAAATCAAAGGAGAGATTAATAAAGTCGAAAGTAAGAAAGCTTGAATTAACAAATAAGAGGGGCTTATTTTATGGAGGGGGACAATAAAAAGATAAACAATTGGTTAATTTGATAAAATAAAAGAAAGAATTAAAATGAAAAATGAAAAGGGTGAATTCACAGCCACTGAAGAGGAAATTAAAGAAATTATTAATTGTCATGTTGCCCAATTATACAACAATATCCTGAAAATCTAATAAGTGTTTAAAAAATAAAAATTACCCAGATTAACAAAAGAAGAAATAGACTATTTAAACAAATCCACCTCAGAAAAATAAATTGAACAAGCTATCAATGAATTACCAAAAAAAAAAAACAAAACAAAAAAGCCCCAGGGCCAGCTAAATTCAAAACTGAATTCTACCAAACTTGAAAGAGGAATTAAGTCCAATACAATATAAACTCTTTGGAAAATTAGAGTAAGGAACTCTACCAAATTCCTAAAAATTTGGTATTCCTAAATTCCTAAAAAATATTGTTGAAATTCTTAAAAAATATTGTTGAAAATTTTAATTAAAATATTAGCATGGAATTTTATAATAATATGTCAAAGGATCATACACTATATCCAAATAGTTTTTATACCAGGAATGTAGGTATGGTTCAACATTAGGAAAACTACCTGTATAATCAACTATATCAATAACAAAATCAAGAGAAATCATGATTATCTCAATAGATGCAGAAAATGTATTTTGACAAATTCAACACACATTTCTATTAAAAACCACTAAAGAACATTGGAACAAATGGAACATTCCTCAAAATAATTAATAGTAGCTATCTAAAACCATCACAAACATTATCTGCAATAAGGATAAACTAGAAGCCTTCCCAATAAGATCAGTGGTGGAACAAGGGTACCTATTATCACCACATATATTTAATATGAGAAATGCTATAACAACAAGATAAAAATAAATGGAAGAAATTAGGATAGTCTATGAGGAAATAAACTATCACTCTTTACAGATGACAAGATGGCATACATAAATAATTCTGGAGAATCAACCAAAAAACTTATTGAAACAATTAACAACTTTAGCAAAGTTGCAGAATACAAAGTAAACTGACAAAAATCATCATCATTTCTCTATACTACCAATAAAGACCAACAGCAAGAGACAGAAAGAGACATCCCATTTAAAATAGCTGTACCTAGGAGTCTACCTGCCAAGAGAAACCCAGGAATTATCACAAATACAAAATGCTTTTCACAAAAGTAAAGTCAGATTTAAATAACAGGAAAAACAGTAATTGCTCATAATAGGCCAAACTAATGTAGTAAAAAATGACAAATTACCTAAATTAATTTACTTGTTCAATGCCATCCCAATCAATTACTCAAACATTATTTCATAGAACTAGAAAAAATAAAAAAATTAATCTGGAAGAATAAAAAGCCAACAATATTAAGGAAATTAAATTTTTTTTAAATGAAGGAAGTTAGTTTAGCTGTACTGGAGTTCAATCTATATTATAAAGTGGCAACCATCAAAATAATCTAGTACTGGCTAAGAAATAGAGTAGTGGATCAATGGACTAGATTAGACACTCAATACACAGCAGTAAATTATCAATGTAACCTAGTGTTTGACAAATCCAAAGAACCAAAATTTTAGAACTAGGAATTTGACAAAAAACTGTTGGGAAAACTGGAAAAGTATATGGCAGAAACTTGACACAAACCAATATGTCACACCATATACCAAAGCAAAGACAAAATGGACACATAATTTAGGGGGAAAAAGGGTGAAACCATAAACAAATTAGAGGAACAAAGAATTTATATCCAAACAAGATATAAAGAACATTATGAGATCTAAAATAGATAACTTTCACAACATTAGAATTTTTTTTAATTGTCCAAACAAAACCAATGCAACCAAGATTAGATGGGAAACAACAAACTAGAAAAAATATTTTACAGAAAGTGTCTCTTGTGAAGGCCTCATTACTCAAATATATAGAAAACTGAGTCAAAATTATAAAAACATGTTCTCAAGGGTCATATCCTTGTAGATAAATAGACATTGGTTTAGCTAACAGAGGAGTCAAAATTATAGAGTCTGTTCTAGAAGCATAAATTTCTGGTATAGTTGTCACTTGTTTGTAAAAGACTCTAACATTTGAGAACCCCAGTAAAGTGTGATTTTTAACGTTTGATTTCCATTTAGCAATAAAAGCCTCTTCTCTTCTATCTTTTTTTCTTGATTATATTTTTATTTTTATTTTAAATATTTTCCCATAGTTACATGTTTCACGTTCTTTCCCTCTCCTCAAACCCCTTTACCCCCTCTTAGCCAACGCACAATTCCAATGGGTTTTACATGTATCAATGATTAAAACCTAATTTCATATTATTGATAGTTGGTCTAGAATTATCGTTTAGTGTCTTCATCCCCAATAATATCCTTATCAGCCCGTGTGTTCAAGCAGTTGTTTTTCCTCTGTGTTTCTCCTCCCACAGTTCTTCCTCTGAATGTGGATAGTTTTCTTTCTCATAAGTCCCTCAGCCTTGCTCTAGATTCTTGCATTGCTGCTAGTAGAGAAGTCTATTATGTTTGATTGTACCACAGTGTATCAGTCTCTGTGTACAATGTTCTCCTGGTTCTGCTCCTTTCACTCTGCATCAATTCCTGGAGGTCATTCCAGATCACATGTAATTCCTCCAGTTCTTTATTCCTTTATCTTCTCCTCTATCTTGTTGGAAAAACTGTCTTGTATTCCCCAACTCACAGTGGGTTACTCTGGACAAAGGATAATTGTATGACCCTGCATTATCTTTTCAAGTAGCAACTGGGGCCCAATAACAAACTACATTTTCCTGTCTCATGGCTCCAATCTTAGCTGTATGTAGCTGAATAACAGATCTGGAGTGGAGACTATACTATATCAATTATGATCAATACCATAAATACCAAAACACAACCTATTAGCACTTAAATTTCCTCATCTCTATTGTGAAGATGTTGGATTTAATGATCTCTTCCTTTCTAGCTTTAAATTCGCGATCCTATGAAATACAGACATATAAAGATCATAAATATCCAGATTCCTATTTCAAGGCTGCTATGAGGATCTTTCTTCAAGTAATTTCTATCCTTAGGGCTCAGCTACTTCTGGCTATTGAGTTTGACTATTGTACTAGGTAAAGCAGATTGTGAATTCAACCAGACCAGTTTATAACCTAAATACCTCCTTTGCTAAATTTAGGAGAAATCTTTGATCCCATGATTGCCTGTTTCTGTATTCATGCCAATTTACATTTCCTATATGTTGGAAGGTTAGTATGTTATTATGAAAGTTTCTCTCTTTTTAAGAAAAAATATAACAAACATTTTGATTTAATGAACTAATCTGTTGTTACTGGCACTAGAAACATTAAAATGCAGGTTTCAGTGTTGTCTTAGTAAAATCATAATTGGCTAAATCTTAAATGAAAAGATGAATCTTCATTAGGACCTACAGGTAACTGCAAGACATGATTACATTAAGATAAAGGAAAATTAGCATTTTCCATCCATTATATTAATAAAGTCAAGTTACCTTTCTCAGTGCAATATGTTTCTAGAACACTAATTCAATATATACAGTGAAGTTTTAAATGGCATAACAGTTTTTCTCCACGAAATATTTGAATCTGTTTCCCAAGAGTTCCCCTCTCTCCCCTATTTCTCAAACTATCTTTACTCCCTTGAGTCTGCTTTCTATCTATCTGAAAATCTTAGGTTAGAGAACCATTCAAGAAAGAACACAAAATGGATTTTTAGATTTCACCTACCCAATGTAAATATTTTCAAATGTTTGACCCAAAACACCCCTTTTACTCTCCCATGCTATTTTACTTCATAGCTGAATTGAATGAGAACAGAAGCAGGGTATGTATGTGTTGCAACATGGCAAAAGCAAATATTTGAAAAAAAATGTGGGCTTCATGTTCTGGTTGGGTCTAATTCAAGTTATTCCCCCTGGCTGTTTAGATTGTTAGATCAAAATGAGACAATGGGAGAGCATCAATGGTTAATTAAAGGAGATTTAGCTAGACATAGCAAGAAAAAGGTAATCAAGAATGCTAGGCTCAATATATCAAGCTGATTCTGATGAGAGAAGCTCTTTTGCTTGAGTTTCTTTTATCATGATCTATCAGCCAATCATTAAAGAACATGCCTACAATTCCTCAAGACTGCTTTGTACTTAGAAATTATGTAAATGGTTTGAGCTTTTAAGTTCCCTAAGCCAGCTAAGTCTTAAGGATGATTTTAATGCCTTTTAAGGAAATACTAGTTTAATTCATATAGAGGCAGGGATTAGGATATTTCTTGCTCTTATCATAGCTTTTCTTTTGGAGTTCCATCAAGCTAGAAACCAGAAGTGGGTACCCTGTGGTAGATTAGGTCTTAGAAGATCAATATTGCAAATTCTGGCTTTGCCACTTATTAACACTATAACCTAAAGTAATCCCTTAACAGCTGTTTCTCAATTTTTCATCTAAAAAATGGAATACTCTCTATACTACCTGCTTCATGTTACTGTTGGGAGGATCAAATGAAAAACGTATGCAGACAGGTTCCGGGTTAAGATGGCGGCAGAGTAAGAAGCAGCTCTTAACCTCTCCTGACCGAAACATACAAAACTCCTCAAGGGGACATAAAAACAAGTCCAGACGAACGGAGGAACCCCACAACAGGGCACAGCGTGGAAGGTACGTGGAATCGAGGCATTTCCATGCTATAAATGGGTGAAACAGTTCTCACTAAATCGCGGGCTGAGCAACCACCCCACCCTCACCCCCTCCACACACAACACCTATAGCACCGAAGCCAGCTAAAAAGAAATAGAGCAAGTTTGGGGCACCCATCGAGTCATTGGCAGCTCCAGGGCCTGTTCCTGAGAGCAGCAAGATTTAGGATCCCAAAAAGCTAAAGAAAGCACACAAAATCTGAGCACAGGAGCAGGACGCCGAGAGCGGACGCAGGGTGCAGAATGTGGGCTGAGGGCTCAGAGCGCAGGCTCAGAGCGCAACCAGGGGCGGAGGTGTGGGTGGAGGCAGACACAGCCACAAGCTAAAGCTCTGAAACCCTGAGTGGGGAACCAGTGCAGACGGGTATAGGACTGTGGAAGCAGCGCCCTGAGACTTGTAAAGAAACCTCCAGGCAGACAATCAAGCAAGGGGGTTCACCAGGGGGCTTGACTGTGGACAGACCCTGAGCGTGAGGATAAACCTGAGAAGCTGCTGGGCTAAAAATGGCTACCCAGTCTCAGGAAGTTCAGAAGAGAAAGATTAACGACAAGAAAAAGAAGTCTTTAACACTTGACAACTTTTACACAGAGAAAATCCAGACAACCGAACAAACAGAGGAGGAGAACAAACAAGCATCCGGACCCTCCTCAAATAAGGAAAACTCCTCACAAGCTATGGAAGAGTTCAAAACTGAGATTTTGAGGAAAATGGAAGAGATCTGGCAAGAAAATAACAGTTTAAAAGGTAGAATCTTGCAATTGGAAAGTGAGGCTCAGAAACCAAATGAACTGATAAGCAAATTGAACACCAGAAATGACCAGATTGAAAAGGAATACCAGAAGATTATGGCCGAAAACCAGAAGATTATAGCCAAAAACCAGAAGATTACAGCCGAAAACCAGAAGATTACAGCCAAAAATCAAAAGATCATAGCGGAAAACCGAAAGATTATAGCCGAAAATCAATCCCTAAAGGCTAGAATTGAGCAAATAGAAGCTAATGATCTCTCAAGACAACAAGAACAAATAAAACAAAGTCAAAAGACTGAAAAAATAGAATGAAATATGAAATATCTCAATGAGAGAGTGACAGACCAAAAAAACCGGTCTAGAAGAGACAATTTGAGAATAATTGGTCTTCCAGAAACACCAGAAATTAATAGAAACCTGGACTCCATACTAACAGAAATAATTCAGCAAAATTTCCCTGAAGTCCTACAACAAGAGGGCAATATAGACATTGGAAGGATTCATTGAACACCTGTGACATTCGATCAAGAAAAGAAAACACCCAGAAATATAATTGCCAAATTCAAGAGTTTCCAAGCAAAAGAAAAAATCTTACAAGAAGCCAGAAAGAAACAATTCAAATATCAAGGAGCACCAATCAGGATCACACAGGATCTGACAGCCTCCACGCTAAAAGATCGCAAGGCTTGGAATACGATATTCAGAAAGGCAAGAGAGCTGGGCCTGCAACCATGGATCAACTACCCATCAAAATTGACTATATATTTCCAGGGGAAAGTATGGGCATTCAACAAAATTGAAGAATTCCAGGTATTTGCACAGAAAAGACCAG
>NC_058130.1:155328625-155346783 GCF_016433145.1 Gracilinanus agilis
TCTACTTAAAAAATCCTAGAGAATCAACTAAGAAGCTTGTAGAAATAATCAACAACTTTAGCAAAGTTGCAGGATACAAAATAAATGCACATAAATCATCAGCATTTCTATACATTTCCAACACACTAGAGCAGCAAGAAGTAGAAAGAGAAACACCATTCAAAATCATCCTAGACAATATAAAATATTTAGGAATCTACCTACCAAAACAAACAGAGCAATTATATGAAAACAACTACAAAACACTTTCCAAACAAATAAAACTGGATCTAAACAATTGGAAAGCCATTGATTGCTCATGGTTAGGACGAGCTAACATAATAAAAATGACAATTCTACCCAAATGAATTTACCTATTTAGCGGCCATACCTATCAAGCTACCAAAAAACTTCTTTACTGAATTAGAAAAAACTATAACAAACTTCATTTGGAATAACAAAAGATCAAGAATATAAAGGGAAATAATGAAAAAAAATGTGAAGGAAGGGGGCCTAGCAGTACCAGATATTAAACTATACTATAAAGCAGCAGTCATCAAAACAATATAGTACTGGCTAAGAGATAGAGAGGAGGATCAATGGAATAGACTTGGGGTTAATGACATCAGCAAGACCATGTATGATAAACCCAAAGAGCCCAACTTTTGGGACATGAATCCACTATTTGACAAAAACTGCTGGGAAATTTGGAAAACAATATGGGAGAGATTAGGTTTAGATCAACATCTCACACCCTACACCAAGATAAATTCAGAATGGGTGAAGGACTTGAATATAAAGAGGGAAACTATAAACAAGTTAAGTGAACACAGAATAGTTTACTTGTCAGATCTGTGGGAAAGGAAAGACTTTAAAACCAAGCAAGAGTTAGAGAAAATTACAAAATGTAAATTAAATGGTTTTGATTATATTAAACTAAAAAGTTTTTGTACAAACAAAAACAATGTAGTCAAAATCAGAAGGGAAACAACAAATTGGGAAAAAATCTTTATAAAGAAAAACTCTGACAGGGGTCTAATTACTCAAATATACAAGGAGTTAAAGCAATTGTATAAAAAATTAAGCCATTCCCCAATTGATAAATGGGCAAGAGACATGAATAGTCAATTTTCAGGTAAAGAAATCAAAAGTATCAATAAGCACATGAGAAAGTGTTCCAAATCTCTAATAATTAGAGAAATGCAAATCAAAACAACTCTGAGGTATCACCTCACACCTAGCAGATTGGCTAAAATGAAAGAAGGGGAGAGTAATGAATGTTGGAGGGGATGTGGCAAAATTGGGACATTAATGCATTGCTGGTGGAGCTGTGAACTGATCCAGCCATTCTGGCTGGCAATTTGGAATCATGCTCAAAGGGCTATAAAAGAATGCCTGCCCTTTGATCCAGCCATACCATTGCTGTGTTTGTTCCCCAAAGAGATCATAGATAAACAGTCTTGTACGAAAATACTTATAGCTGCGCTTTTTGTGGTGGCAACAAATTGGAAAAGGAGGGTATGTCCTCCAATGGGGGAATGGCTGAACAAACTGTGGTATATGCAGGTGATGGAATACTATTGTGCTAAAAGGAATAATAAACTGGAGGAGTTCCAGGCGAACTGGAGAGACCTCTGGGAACAGATGTAGAGCGAAAGGAATAGAGCCATTAGAACATTGTACACAGAGACTGATACACTGTGGTAAAATCGAATGTAATGGACCTCTGTACCAGCAGCAATACAATGACCCAGGACAATTCTGAGGGATTTATGGTAAAGAATGCTACCCACATTCAGAGGAAGAACTGCAGGAGAGGAAACATATAAGAAAAACAACTGCTTGAACGCATGGGTTGGGGTGGACATGATTGAGGGTGTGGACTCGAAACTACCACACCAATGCAACTACCAACAATTTGGAAATTGGTCTTGATCAAGGACACATGACAAAACTAGTGGAAATGTGCATCGGCCATAGGTGGGGGGAGTGCGGGGGTTGAAGGGGAAAGGAGGAGCATGAATCATGTAACCATGTTAAGAATGAATATTAATAAATGTTTGAAAAAAAAGTATGCAGAAAATTATATAAATTTCAGCTTTTATTACTATTAGTTGTGACCTACCCAATTTACTGGACCAACTATGGTTATGCTGCTTTGACCTTGGAATTAATCTCTTCGAGAGGGAAGTCTCACTAGACTAAGTAAATAATGAGTCTGTAATTATTTACAAGGCAGAAAGATGAGTATGATTATATGACAAAATGCTCCTAAAGGAATACCTTTGCTTTTTTCAATCTCTAGATCTAAAAATAAATAACATATTGCATTTTTAAAAGATATGAAAATGTTCTTGAATTTCTCTTTCTTTATTTTTATTTTTTTTTAATCCTTACCTTCTGTCACAGAATCAATACTGTATATTGGTTCCACGGCAGAAGTGCTGTAAAGTCTGGGCAATGGGAATTAAGTGACTTGCCCAGTCACACAGCTAGGAAGTATCTGAGACAAGCTTTAAACCCAGGACTTCCCATCTCTGGGCCTGGCTTTCAATCTACTGAACAACCTAGCTGCCCCCTTCTCTATCTTTAAATCTAATTTTTAACATTTTGGCATTTTAAATTTTTATTAAGGAGGAGAACTACCATTTTTATTTATAATTATATATCATTTATAATTCATGAAAAATTAATAGCATCATAAGTTTTCTAAAAAATGTTCATGATGCTATGGGAGATGCATCAAGATCTCATAGACCTCACCCAAGAGCTGAGAGTAAGAGGACCTGAATTCAAATTCTGATTCTACCTTTCAATAGTAATTTGATCCTGGATAAACCACTTAGACCCATTGGGCCTCACTTTTTCATCAGAAAATGAGGGAGATGAGTTAAATAGTCTGTAAGATTCCTTTCAAGTCTAACATGCTATGACTCCATGACCCTTCCTGAGTACTGGAGGTATTCATCACCACATGGAAGGGGAATAAAAAGAGTGACATGCTGGTAAATTTTTTTAATTTAAATTTTTTCCAGATTACATTTAGAATAATTATTTTCTGACATTTTGTAATTCATGTTCTCTCCCTCTTTTCCTCATCCCCCTCTCCCCAAAATGGCTAATGGATTATACCAGTATTATCATACAATGCATATTTCTAGGTTCATCATGGTGTAAAAGAAGACACATATCACTTACACTAGAGAAAAATTCATGAAGGAAATAAAGTAATGAATGTTATGCTTCAATTTGCATTCAGACTTTGTCAGTTGTTTTGATGGTAATGGGTAACTTTTTTCATCATGAGTCCTTTGGAGTTGTCCTAGATTTGCATTATTGATAATAATTAAGCCATTCACAGTTGGTCATGGTACACTATTATTGCTATCATGTTTGCTGTTCTCCTGGTTCTGTTTCCTTCACGTTGCATCATTTAATTTGTTTTTCCAGGTAGAAAAGCACATAAATAAAGGTATAGAAATTGAATATAAAGTAGTTTGAGAAGAAGGGCACTAGTAGTCAGGATGATATGAAAGAGTTCCATTTTGAAATGGCTATTAAGATGAATTTTAAAGAAAACCAGCAAATCCAGGTCATAGAGATGAAGGAGAACATTTCAATCAGTCCATTGTCAGCTATTGTTATGTATCCATTGTGCAAAAGTGCTAACTAATGAGGATAAAAAGAAAATAAAAAGCTAGGCTCTGCTCTCAAGAAGTTGATACTCTAATGGGTAGACAACCTGAAAACAACTTTGTACTAATGAGATATGTACAGGGTAAATCAGAGATAATCAATAGAGGGAAGGCATTGCTGTTAAAGGGAATAAAGAAAGGTTTCTATACAAAGCAGATTTAAGACGGGACTTAGGGGAGGAAAGGGAAGTTGGGAGGTAGAGATAAGGAAAGAAAGTATTATAAGTATGGGGCACAACCTGTGAATTGCCTGTAGTTGGGAAATAGAGTGTCTTATGTAAGAATCAGCAAGAAGGTCAGTGTCACAGATTATAGAGTACATAGGAAGGAATAAGATCCAAGAAAATTGAAAAGGTAGGAAGGGGGCCAAATTGTGAAAGGCTTTTAATACTAAACAGAGGGTTTAATTTTTTATCCTGGGGGTGACAGAAAGCCACTAGAGTTTATTGAATGGGGTTAAACGACAGGGAGACAAAATGATATGGTAACAGCTGCATTTTAGTAAGATTGATTTGATAGATGAGAGGAGAATGGACTGGAGTCAGGAGAGATTTGAGACAGGAAGACCAATCTAAAGACTATTACAAGTGTCCAGGTGTGAGGTGATAAGGGCAGTGTCAGAAAAGTGGAAGGGACATAATTGTTATCAAGTTAAAGGCTATAATAGGCTTTAGCAACAGATTGGGTATATAGGGCCTGAAAGAAAGTGAAGAGTTGAGGATGACACCTGGACATGACTTCCTTCCTAACAAATACTACTTACACAGAGACCACATTCAGAGAATATAAAATAAATCCCTTTATGCAAGCTGATAGCAAACAGAAAATCCAGGAAATCATATAGATAAGAATATGCCAAAAAATATAGAGTGAATAAACTCTCCCATTAAATTATCCCAGCTCAATCAATAGAAATAGCTTGAGATTTCATGCAAAGGAAAATTCCTTGAAGTCACTAGTGGGGTAAGCTGGGTACAAGGACATAATAGAGATTCCAGCTCCTCTACATATCAATGTCTTTCCAGTCTTTCTTTCCCTTCAAGGAAATTTTTCTGAAAAGAATTCAGAATTATAAATCTTCTTTCTTAAATTTGGAAACCAGAAGATGCAAGATCTTTCCTTTCCTAAGCTCTCACCAATTCCACCTTACATTTAGTCATAGAACATTAAGTAGTCAATCTCCATAAATAAGAAGATTCTTATGTAAATGTTCTGTGAGCTTTTGGTTACATATAAGCCTGGCATAAAGGCTTATAACTTTAACTGTAAGGTGACTACTTGGTGTTAAAAAAAACCAAGAGTGTTCTAAATCTCTTATAATTAGAGAAATGTGAGTCAAAACAACTCTGAGGCACCACCTCACACCTAGCAGGTTGGCTAATGTGACAGCAAAGGAAAGTAATAAATGTTGGAGGGAATATGCCAAAATTGGGGCACTAAAGCATTGCTGGTGGAGTTGTGAATTGATCCAACCATTCTGAAGAAGGGAGATGAAAAACTTCAAGTGGCCCTGCATACATATGATGTAGGATCAAATGGTAATGAGGATTCAGGATCTAGTAACCATGCAAACTCATAAAAAGTTGTTACCTATGAAAGAATAATGCTTTGCTCAAGATGCATGGCAAAGGCATTTTCATGTATGATAGGAAGACCAAAAATGAGCTATTTTGGAAAATATTGCTTTGGAACCTAGCATTTAAAATTATAGCCTTGCCTGACTATATAAAAGAACTGATACTGCTGACTCTGATGTTTTATCAACAATTAAGCTATAGACCAACTAGGAAAACAAAATAAGGAAAAAAATTATGAGAGTTTTTTGAGGGGAAGAAAATTTTTAAAGGATTTTGAAAAAGAAAATCTAAATATTTTGCAGACCTTTGATTTGTAAGATTATAACTTTCAAGAGGACAAGGATGGAGTGTGCCTTTCACTCTTTTCTATCCTCCATATTGCCCAAAGCAGTGTCAAAGTGTCATATGCATGGCAGACATTCAATAAACATTTATTGAGTGAATGAATGAATGTCTTCTGTCAATGACATTTTCTTCCTGATAATATTCTTAACTTTCTAAGTCTACATTTTCTACACTTCCTATTACCATCTGTTATAAATTCTGCCCATAATTTCCCTTATTATGGCCCCATTTTTGTCCTTTCTCTTCAGCAGAGAATCTTTTTACCAATCTCCTGAATTGTTTCAGATATTGTATATTCACACACATACATGTTGCTTCCACTATCATGGTCATTTCCACATATACATATATGTACATATCTGGGCATATTCCTTTTCCTATGAAGAGAGGCTAGTAGCGCCACAAAACTATACCACCAGGATAATTCACATTTCCTGAAGTTTTGTTGTTGTTGTTTTTCTGATTCCACATTCGTCCATGCTCTAGAGGTCCATTTTTCCAATTGTAATATGCAGAAATGGGTAGCCATTTTCTCTCTGGATGCAAGTCAGCAGTTGCCACTTTGGAACTCTTATGGTAAAAACTGGGGTTAACATATATTTTATCTGGGTTCAGAAGGGTGAGTAGGAGACAAGCATGGACAATAGGTTGGGACCTAACAAGCTTGGGGAAATACAGTTCAATGATTGGTTTGGGCAACTGACAGGAGTGACAGTTGGGTCTTAACTGCCACACTGATCCATCTAGCCATGGAAAAAAAAAACAAAGTTAACTATACACACACTATGAGGAAATCAACAGGAAAAGGGAAAAATAAAAGTTTAATTGTATTATTATGGTCAGGAGAGTGAGAGTAGTATATCTGTAACTAGAAATCTCTAACTGGCAAGAACTGGAATTCTAAGGGAAAGTTTTCTCTGTCAACCTAAATTCTATCAGGCTGACAGCCTTGGCTGAGGTCTAGAGGGAGAGAGCTGGATATTGGGGTTTCTCACCAATGGTCTAGGTCACTTCCTTGATGGCTTCAGGATACCAGGAACCAACACCTTGCACAGCAAATAATCTAAGTGATACCAGGTGGGGAAAAATGCCTGCAACTGTCCACCAGAAATAGACCCTTTTCACTACTAAAGCTTATCTTGACAGATGTTGTCTTCAAGCTTCTCCAATCTCACAAATTCCAAGTCTATGGAGACACTGCTGGCTGCACTTCTGCTCCAAACCCTTCTCAAACAGTAATGACAGTTTTTCTCTCTCCTCCCTCTTTGCCTGCCTTCCATTCAGATGTCCATGGTTGCCAGCCAAGGTTTTTCCCCTAGCCTGCTAAGTCTGCTTTCCTGCTTTTAAAGTCTATTTCCTATTACAGTTTCCCCCTTTGCACAAAGCCAAAATATTGTGTGAAACACCCGTAATTTACACAATAAATCCCAGAACACAGAACCTGGAAGAAAACCCAGGGCATGTGCCAGGGTGACAGTTAAGGACAGGGTATAAAAGGAGGTCCACAAAACCCTAGGGTCTTCACTTCTCTCTTATCTTGAGGGTTAGGGAGGAAGTGGTTTGGGCCCAGGGTGGTTTGGGAGTTTTCATTAGGCAGACAGGGACAATCTCTATTGCTAGCCAAATTCAATACTTCAAGGGCATAATCAACAACCTTGCATTATAAGCTATAGTCAACAGCTACAATCAAGAACTGCAGCATCTGACCCAGGGGCCTGTCAGCCTCTGGGCTCAGTTACAGAGCAACAGAGTTGGGAAGTGCCCTCAAGGCTTTCTTATACTCTGTACCTAGGAACATCAACTTGTGTTTGAAGATTTACTTAACAATAAGTACTTAGGAAAGATCTTTAGGGTTTCCTTTCACCCACCTTCCTACTCCTCTTACCTGCCCTCAGTTTGGTTTTAAATAAACCCTGTTTAAACCCTAAAGCATAAATATCCTTGGAGCAATTGCTTACCTTACCAACAGCAAATAGTCATTTAGCAGTCAGATTTGTCTCACATCATTAGCTGGTCCAGTCTTTCCAAGCCAGGTTTATCCATCATCAATTTAAGATTTCAGGAAGTCTCAATCTACTTCCTGGAGACATTTCAAACTGCCTGGCTGGACTGATTCTAAGGCCCTGGGGCTTTGGCATAGAATCTTGGGCTTAAAGGAGACCTAACCCTGCTGGTGTGGGAGCTAATCTAAACTCACATTCAGCCCCCTTGGCTGCTTATAACACAATCTGTCATCTTACTCAAGGACCAGTTTTTAACTTAACAATTCCACTGATTATCAGAGTCAGGAAAACTTTCTAACAACCTTTTATAACCTCGCAGATAATTTGTAACTCTAGGCTTCTGTGAGTCCTCTTCACTATAATGTATAAGTAAGCCTAACACTCTAAAATTCTATCACTTGTTACTACAGCATTCAACCAGGTAAATAAAAATTATCAATGAATGATCTAATCTCAAAATCCATTACATAAGACTTCTCCCCTTCCACTGTTCATCTATAAAATTTCTACTTCTGGACCTGGCATCAAGAGACCTGGACTGGAATATCACTTTAGTCACTTAGCTCCATGTCTGTAGGCAAGATATTAGCTTCTTGGACACTTACTTTCCTCATCTCTAAATATTCAAGCACCATATAAACCAGTGACTATCTAATCTTTAAAATCTAATTCAAATGTCCTGTCCAATATGAAGCCTTACCAGATTTCTCTTGCCTCTTGGTAAACTCTTCAGGATGTTGCATATTATTTTATATTTTCCTAATGCTCTAGCATCTAAACACCAAATTGTATAGTATAGGTTGTTGATAGAGTGAATGAACTGTAATAGCCTCAGGGTACTTAAAAGACTCTTATAAATTAATTCCTCCCTAAATCTGATAGCAAGTTTTTCCTTGTCCAAAATATAGAACCAAAGCTAGGAGATTTTTATACTGATTGATAAACTTATAATTTGAGCCAGATAAATAGAGAATAATAACCTTACCTCCATTTAGCTTTTTTCAGGTTTTAATTCATTTGAAGGTCAAGCCAGAGAGGATTTTATGAATTTCTAACTCTGTCCAATAGTTGTCTGGATCAAAGGGCTATGATCTTGGTTCTAGATACAGTTTAGTCCAAAAGGCTTGATTTTAACTTGAGGATGTCCTGCTCTGGTGAGTTTTTGTTAGGGGGATGAGTCACTCATAGCCTCTGGCTAAGACTAAAGAGCTAGTCACTCATTCTTATTAGGAAAAGATTTTCCCTTTACTATGACTTAGCATAGAGGTTCTCAACGTGTGTGGCCTGGAGACCCAGGTCCCTGAGACCCTTTTAAGGGACCTACAAGGTCACAACTATTTCTAATTAAATTTTTAATTTTCTAAAAAATATTTATAACTATAGTCCACATAAAGCAAAGCTCTTTAAGAGTCCTCAATAATTATATTCAACACTTATTATCTTGTGATCAGTACTAAGTATTGGTTCCAAGGCAGAAAAGTGATAAAGGCCAGGCAATGGGGGTTAAGTTTAGGATCATACAGCAAGGAAGTGTCTGAAGCCACATTTGAACTCCTGTGTCTAGGCCTGGCTCTCTATTTCACCAAGCCATCTAGATGTCCTAATCCTCAATAATTTTAAGAATATAAAAGGGATCCCAAGACCTAAAAGTTTGAGAACCACTGCTCTAGCAGAGTGGAACTGAGATGTCTGACAAGTAATTATGAAGGAATGAAGCTCAGAAGCATGTATTAAGGAGCAGTAGCTATGGAGCTAGTGGGATAAAACACCCATCAGTGACCAGAGAAGCCAGGGTAAAGACAAAAGACCTAAAACAACAGAAATATGACCCTCAGAGGAAGAGCAGCAGAGATAAGATATGGCATTCAGATGCAGGTCCAAATGAATACAATACCCATTAAAGAGAAAAGTCCAGTAGAAAGCAGCATAGAGGAAGCTAGAGAGAGAAAAGCCCATTAGAATTATTATAGTATTATTAAGCATTATAGTATTAAAAGTTATTATTATAGTTTTAAGCATGAGAAGTTGAAGAAGAGATAAGAGATAACCCTACAAGTAGAATTGATGGCACTTGACAACTAATTATATGTTGGGGGTGAGGAAACCCCTCGTTTTCCCCATAATAGTTTGGCACTCTCAACTGGTTGGGTAACAGGGGGACAGGAAGTTCTCTCTTGGACTTACAGAGCTAGACTGGAAGTCAGAGGATTCTGAACATTCCATGGAGGTGTACAGCCATTGGCTGTGGGCTGAAAGTTCTCAGCCAGTGGTGAGCTACTCAGAACTGCTTCATTATTTTTGTTTTTTGTAACTCTACTTCCTAGTATGATGCCTTTTACAGGAAAGAAATAATAACTTCTATTAATGCTTGTTACATTAAATTGAATCCACTAGATGGCCTACAGGCCTCCCAACCTACAAGCTGTAGACCCAGGGCTCTACATTCCCCCTCAGCTAGATGAGAATTGGCTACTCTTTAGGAAAGACATTGCAGAAACTTTAGACCTGGTTCCAAAGCCAGCAGAATTGATGTCACCCACAAGTAGCACAATGAGTTCCTCAAACTGACTCACCGGTTTTGGTAAAGGACCTCCCAGGGTTTGGGAAACAAACCATACTCTTTATGATACGCATAACTACCTTGGCCTAGTTACTTTTTGAAGGTCCTTGTTGGTTAGGACAAATTATCATGCTAGACCACTCCATGGGAAACAGTCAATTAATGTAATGTGGGGGAGTTTCTTATGGATCTTGAGCCCCATGAGATTCATGAATTCAGGCAGGGGCAAGGAATTATGGTAGAATGTGCTTGCCTCTTTGGGTCCCTAAATAACATCTGTCTTTGAAATAATTGTTCCAGTGGGTTAATTTTTAGAATTCAAATCGAATCAAAAAGCATTTATTGACTTCTATATGTGACAGGCACTATGTTAAATTAACCCTGGTAACAGTCTTTGCTCTTAAGGAGTTCAGACTTGATTTGGTTCTATTTGAGAGGAATCAACATTTATTCGGCCCTGATTAAAATTTTTCCTGAATCTACTTTTGCCCCTTTAGCATTCTTCTTGTCTATACGCTATTAGCACAATGGTCAGTATTAGGGAGCCTATGAAGATTTGAGGGCATTTGGATCAATCTACTTCTATCTCTCTGTCCCTCCAAACAACTGAGAAATATGGCCTTCCATAGACTGGCCTAACTAATCTTCACAAAAGTACTCTTTCCCTATCCTTGCCCAGACTATAACCTATTTCCTACATAACAGCCAAGCTATTCCTGAGCCTCAATATTATTTAATTATGCAATTGGCAGATAAGACTACAAATTGACTTATTAGATCAATGATATTATTTGATTCAGGTTCTTACTGAATATATTCACTGTGTCTTTGGAGACATGGTTTGATCATCTGTGTCTGAACCTAAATGCTGTTATTATCATTGTAAGAAAGCACAGGTAGTTGTCATATTGAAACTCTGGGAGCTGAGAGTTCCACCTTGATTGACAGGTGAAGACCGTTGGACCTCATAATGTTCCCAGAGGCCATGAGGACAGGGGAGAAAGCGGTTGGCCAGGGGGGTATAAATACCCTGGCAGACCCTGACAAGGGTGCTTTTCTTTTCTTTTGGACCTTGGATCTGTGGACCCTGGTCTATTGGGAACTGAGGCTTGCTTGGCTTAGTCTTGCAAGAACTCCTGTCCGAACCCCACTGACATTGACCGACCTGTATCCAGACCGTGAATCCTCTGATTCTTCTGTCCCCTAGATATTTAGGCATCCAAACCATCCTTAGATATCTAGGTATCCCGGGGCCTGGGAGGGAACTGGGAAGTGGGCAGGAGAAGAAGAAGAGGGTGGAAAGAGTGGTTCCTAAAGGCTGTAGAAAGGCATAGCATCTGGAAAGAAGAAGAAGCTGAAAGACATCATCCAACAACTTGCTTGCTCTGGTTTGGCTGTGGCCAGGCTAAGCCAGAGGAGTTGAAGAACAAGCCATTAACCAGCCTACAGTCCTGAGGAATTAGTATTGTCAAAGATTAGTTTAGGGTTTCCTATTCCTCTTCCCATTTCCTCAACATTCCTTCCTTGCCAAATATATATATGCCTCATCAAATACCTTCCTGGAGTGGTCGTTTCATCACTTCTCTGGGAAGGGAGCAAACGCAGTCAGATAAATGTGTCCAAGGCTAATAGAGCCCAATATCCTCTATTGATCAACCCATGTGGGATCTGAAAGAGATACCCATCTACTGACCTGGGGGATCCTACCTGGGCACTGTTATAAAGGAGGGAGTTGTTACAACATCCAGTTAGGTGGCAAGACTCAGGTGATCTTGCACTAACCACATATCTGAACTACCACTACTGTCACCAAATTAATAGTGGTAGTATCCAGTTTACCCTCCCATATTTATAACATAGTTGAATTGTGGTAACCAAAAGTAGGAATGTAGGTAGTTAGTGGCCTTGAAGACTTCATCAATTTCTCTACCATTTTAAGGATCTGTGACAGCAGTTGTCAAAAGCTCTTTCCAGGTGTTTGGTAGCATCTGGTCCATTATTCTGAAATTGGATGGATAGATAGATCATTGTCTTGATAAGAGAAAGAGTAGGAATCGCCTAGGACCTTGTTGGCAGAACAGTGTAGCTCTAGGGCTTTTGTTTTCCTGGGTGATTTCCTTTATGTTATATGTGTCTCTGGCCCAGGATATAATGTGTGCCAATACAATTGTGATCAAAGGTCATAAGACCCTTGTGGCTATAAAATTAAAAAGCTCTACTGAAAATCTGTTCTCTTCAGTGGGGCACAGAGAAGTTTAGCAGCTTTCTAAAATTTCATAGCACATCAATTCTAGAATCTGTTCTCTTACACTATACAATTTTGAATATGCTATCCTTTCTTTCAAATTAATTCAATTGTTTTTATTCCCTTATTGGCCCTATTACATAGTGAGTTTAAACAATAGTAGGAACATAGTGCTCATATTGCCTCTCCTTAAATTTAGATGTTCCTAAAGATAATATGATTTGACTTTTCAAATATAAAACAGGAAAGTTATTTCAGGGAGAAAGGTGCATTTTGTGTCAGAAGTAGTTATTTGCACTATTAGAGAGGGGGGAAAGGATATTACATACTAAATGGCTTTGATTTATTTAGGAGACATCACAGACTGTACTGTTATTAATCAGAGCTTATGTTGTACAACTAGTCCAAACAGGTTAAAGATATTAGATACTTAGCATATTTTCAACTCTTTCAAAAGTTTAAATCAGCAAGAAAAAACAGCAGTCCAAGGTACACTTCAACCTAGTATATATGAGTAAATTGATTTACTTTTTTATGTTAATATTGGTTTGGAAATAAAAGGTCCTTTGTATATGGTTTTAAGTTTTTGAAGGTAATTGTAGTATGGAATCTTACATATTATTTGTAGGTTCCCTAGAAGACCACTCATGGTTTAAAGCACTTTGAGGATTAGCAGTCATTCCAGGGATTCACAAGCCCCTATCAATGTGTTTGCTTTTACTGGATCAATCAGAATGTACATTAGGCTAAAGCAAAAGCCACTTAATTGAGTGGCATAGCAAATTAGTAACAAAACCCACTTTCCTATTTCACGAATATTTGAGCAGGGTAGTACTTTTCCACTGTTGCATCACCATAAATGAGAGAGGAGAATACCCCTAGGAAATGTGTGTTCCCAAAGAATACAAATGGATAGACATATGTAGGAAACATAGGTGGCCAGGGTACATGCATGACTAGAAACTCATGCCTCCAGCATTAAAGAACCATTGATGTTCTCTGGAAATGTTATCAGTTAAGTAGCTATCTTGATGGTGCAGGGGTCCTCTGATTTGAGGTTTTTTGTTACACTATCCTATGCTATCTATTCCTGTTATGTTGCTCTCTGCTGGGAATCTCTGTTTCTGCTGCCTGGTGCCATCAGCTGGTCTTCAGTCACATTGCAATGTCTTTCTTGCAGGGATGGGTTCATCATAACTCAGTAGACCCAGACAGATAAAACTAGTCAGCTAAAGGAATTTTAAAGTTTTTCTTCTTAATATTTTGTTTCCTTTCTGCCATTTGAGTCTCTCAGTCTTGTTTTATTTTATCAGAAAATTCCTTTTAATTCCTATCATCCCCTGGTCCAGGCAAATCCTTCTCAGGGGTTCCATTTAGCAAAATTACGAAGTATTTAGGTAAAGGTAGAGTGAAGAGGCTGTTCTCAACTTCTCATTCTGACCCTCATGTCTTTATGCCAATTATAAGGATTGAACTGGGACACAGAAACTTAAAAGAATTAGTGATTTTTTTCTCTACTTAGCCAATTAAAAATTACTACCTTTCAGCAATTGTCAATGTTGATGGTTTACTTGTAAAGAATCATATTCTTAGATGTTTTTCTTTTTTCTTTTTTTAAGTTATTTTCTATCATGACTTAATCTTTGTGATCCCATTTGGGATTTTCATGGCATAGATACTGGAGTGGTTTGCTATTTCCTTATCTAGCTCATTTTATAGATGAAAATAAGGAGACAAATAGGATTAATGGACTTGCCTAAGGTCCTACAACTAGTAAGTGTCTGAGGTCAGATTTGAACTAGAATTCCTGACTGCAGGCCTGACACTCTTTCTACTACACTACCTACCTGCCCCCAGATATTTTTACTGAGGACAAATAGAATTTTGCCTAAGCACAATTGAATATAAGAGAGGAGTTCATTGGTCCTTAAAGTATACCTCCACATATATATGTACACACATACAAATACCAACTACCAGCAAGTAATATGTTCCATCCAATAGTTGTATAAAAACTGGAAATAAATGTTTTTCTTAATTAAAAAAATCCTTAAGAGATGTTAGATGGCTTTCATTTTGCCAAGTGTAAAAATAGAAAGAACACTGACTTTATAATCAGAGCGTCTGGAGTCAACTCTTTCTTCTGATACTTACTTCCTGTGTATCATTGAACAAGTCTCTTAATGTTCTTCACCTTTGTTTTCGTCATCTATAAATAAAAGAGTTGGGCTGTTTTCCTTTCTAGAGACCTTTTTGGCTTTATAGCTAGTGTCCTTCATGTGATATGAATATTTTAGAAGCTAATTTATAAGCATGCCATATGCCATTTGATGAATTTACTTGCAAAAGGTACAAAAAATACTTTGGATTAAAGTATTTATAAATGTTTTGAATTAAAAAAATCTTAATTCCATACATCTATACCCAACTAGCCATCAATAAGTTAATTTAAATAATTAATGGATTATTAGGTTAATTAATTAGATAATTATTACATTAATTGGGTAGTTTAATTAATTAATTAGGTTTTTTTCTGGCCTGTGAAAGGAGGTTGGCAAGAGAGGTCTGTGATACTGGGGTAGAAATCTGATTAGAGTTCACACATGAGGTGGCAACAATAGTTGTGAAGGCAGCACAACAACTTCAGGACCTCTCAGCTCAGAAACAGTAAAAAAAGTTGGACAATTGTCAGAAAGAGATTACAGGATATTCTTTGCTAGAACAGGGTGCACCTGGCATTGATTGACAATTCTATTACTTATACACAATTCTGGGTCACTGGTCCAGGGAGGTGTAGAATGCTAGGAAGATGATTTCAAGAGAGTGGAGACCTAGTCACAGTTCCAGGGCTAAGAGAAGTACTAGTGCTAGCAACTCTAGGGCAGAAGGGGTCCTTCCTGGGTAAAAAATCAATGTGCAGACTGGGATAGCAATGACTACAGTTCTCCCTGGGTCACGCTCCCTTGGAAACAAAAACTTGTAGATCCCCAGAACTAGCTCTGAAAACAGAAAAATAAAAAAGCCTGAGACTTGGGACAGTGTCTCACCTCTCTAGGTAAGTAGGACTCAACTTTAACATAAAGTCTAAAGTCAAGAAACAGGACAGAAAAATGATCAAACAACAAAAATAGAACTTGACCATAAAAATCTACTAGAGTGGCAGAGAAGACCAAGATATAAACTCAGAAGAATGCACATGAAAAGAGTTATAAACCTTAAAGAAAAATACCAATTGGACCCAAACCTAATAAGAATTCCTAAAAAAAGAGAAAGAAAAAGATAAGAATGGTAGAGGAAAAATTGGAAAAAGAAGTAAGAATGATAATAGAAAATATAAAAAGAATTGGTAAAAGTCACAACAAATATTGGAAAAAAAACACCTTAAAAAACAGAATTGGCCTAATGATAAAAAGAGGCACAGAAATTCATGAAAGAATTTCTTAAGAAACAGAATGGGGGGCAGCTGGGTAGCTCAGTGGATTGAGAGCCAGGCCTAGAGACGGGAGGAGCTAGGTTCAAATCTGGCCTCAGACACTTCCCAGCTGTGTGACCCTGGGCAACTCACTTGACCCCCATTGCCCACCCTTACCAGTCTTCCACCTGGGAGCCAATACACAGAAGTTAAGGGTTTAAAAATGTAAACAAAACAAAACAAAACAAAACAAAACAGAAAATAGAGAGAGAATAGGCCAAATGAAAAAAAAAAAGGTAAAAAAATACACTGAAGCAAATAATTTCTTTAAAAGCAGAATTGGCTAAATGGGGGGGGGGGTAAGAGGTACAAAAGCTCACTGAAGAAAATAATTCATTAAAAATTATAATTGAGCAACTGGAAGCTCCACACATTAAGCAACAATAAAACAGGGGACAGCTGGATGGATGGCTTAGTGGATTAAGAACCTGGCCTAGAGATCACACACACACACACACACACACACACACACACACACACAACTATACTCCATTGTGTATACAAATAAAACTTACTAAATGGGGAAATAGACAGGGAAGAGGATAAGAGAAAGGGGGGTGGAAAGAAAAGGGATAGAGGATTAAAGGAGTCAGTGGTTAGAAGAAAAATAGGCGTTTGAGGAGGGACAGGAGAGAGAAAGAAAGAGAAAGAGAGAGAGAGAGAGAGAGAGAGAGAGAGAGAGAGAGAGAGAGAGAGAGAGAGAGAGAGAGAAACAACATGATTTGGAAAATAGCTATGTGGAGGGAGAAGTCAAAGATAACTCAGCTGACACACCTGGGTGATTAGGAAGATGTAGATATCCTCAAAGGAAACAGGGGAATTCAGAATAAGTATTTTTTAAGGGAAAGATAGTGAATACTATTTTGGACATGTTGACTTTGAGATGTTAATAGGATATCAGATTTGAAATCCCCAATAGGATATCTGTGATATTGGCTTGCAATTCAGGTAAAAAGCCAGTGTTAAATTTGGAATTATGCATGAAGTGGCTAAATGCTTATACTTTTTGACTCAGAGATTCTATTGATGGGTATATAACCCAAGAAGGTGATTGACAGCAAGATTCCATATACCAGAAGATATTTTGTACAGCACTTTTTTGGTAGCAAAGAGATGGAAATAAAGTGATGCCTGTTGATTAGAGAATGGCTAAGCAGTAGTTGGACCTAATAGCATATTTTTGTTCTATTAGAAATTATGAATATTATGAATATGGAGAAGTATGAACAGATGCAAAGTGAATTAAGCCAAGCCAGAGGAAAAATGCACAAATTTAAAATATATAAATAATAAAAAACCCACAAAATTAAACATGAATGTTGAAAAGTTAGAAACAAGGTTATCTCAAAAAAAGTAATATAAAAAGACGGTTTTCTCTATTCTTTTGAAGAGGTTTTAGGGGGTACAGGGGTCTGGAACATGACTTATGTTGACCTTTTTATCTCATGTACTGATAAATTCTAATGATTTTTTCTCCATTTCATCTTTATTTTCTTTTTTATAAATTCTGTGCTATAAAGAATAGCTTTCTTGGAAAAAATGATGGGAAAGCATAATGGGACTATCTAAGTGATTTAAAAACAAAAGCTATCATTGAAATATATGTATGTATGACAATAATACTGTATCAATCAATCTAGGAGCAAGTAAATAAAGGAATGTAGTAAGGGGAAGAGAGAGACAGACAGAAATAGGAAGAGACAGAAACAGAGATAGAGTGACAGAGAGAAGGCCCCAAAATAGAGCCTAGAACAATAAAAGTTTTGACATGGATGATGATCCAGCACCAGTACTTTATGTTCTAATTTTCTTTCTATGGGCTAAGGTTTTAAGCTTTGGATCTTAATGAGGCATTTTTTCCAACCCTGGAAGCCATTTAAATAAAAGACAAAAATAAATTGAATTTAGGGACAGATCTTTAAAGCACTGTATCATAAAATTTTATACCAATATTTTATTTTTTTCCAAAATTACATATGTTTTCCTCCTTCCTTTCCATCCCCTTTCCCAGAGATGATAAGCAATTTGTTTCTGGCTCATATATGTGTTATCATGCAAAACATATTTCCATATTGACCATTTTTTGTAAAAAAAATAATCATATAAAACCAAAATGCCAAAACAAAATCTCAAATAAACTAAATTGAAAAATTGCATGCTTTGATTTGCATTCCAACCTCTACAGTTCTTTGTCTGAAAGTGGAAAACATTATTTGTCAGGAGTTCCTCAAACTTGACCTGGATTATTGCATTGTTGAGAGTAGCTATATCTATCATAATTG
>NC_058130.1:155350194-155407722 GCF_016433145.1 Gracilinanus agilis
GAGATTAGGTCTAGATCAACATCTCACACCCTACACCAAGATAAACTCAGAATGGGTGAAGGACTTGAATATAAAGAGGGAAACTATAAACAAGTTAAGTGAACACAGAATAGTATACTTGTCAGATCTCTGGGAAAAGAAAGACTTTAAAACCAAGCAAGAGTTAGAGAAAATTACAAAATGTAAATTAAATGGTTTTGATTATATTAAACTAAAAAGTTTTTGTACAAACAAAAACAATGTAGTCAAAATCAGAAGGGAAACAACAAATTGGGAAAAAAATCTTTATAACGAAAAACTCTGATAGGAGTCTAATCACTCAAATATACAAGGAGTTAAAGCAATTGTATAAAACATCAAGCCATTCCCCAATTGATAAATGGGCAAGAGACATGAATAGTCAATTTTCAGGTAAAGAAATCAAAAGTATCAATAAGCACATGAGAAAGTGTTCCAAATCTCTAATAATTAGAGAAATGCAAATCAAAACAACTCTGAGGTATCACCTCACACCTAGCAGATTGGCTAAAATGAAAGAAGGGGAGAGTAATGAATGTTGGAGGGGATGTGGCAAAATTGGGACATTAATGCATTGCTGGTGGAGCTGTGAACTGATCCAGCCATTCTGGCTGGCAATTTGGAATCATGCTCAAAGGGCTATAAAAGAATGCCTTCCCTTTGATCCAGCCATACCATTGCTGGGTTTGTACCCCAAAAGAGATCATAGATAAACAGACTTGTACGAAAATATTCATAGCTGCGCTTTTTGTGGTGGCAACAAATTGGAAAAGGAGGGTATGTCCTTCAATTGGGGAATGGCTGAACAAACTGTGGTATATGCGGGTGATGGAATACTATTGTGCTAAAAGGAATAATAAACTGGAGAAGTTCCAGGCGAACTGGAGAGACCTCCGGGAACTGATGTAGAGCGAAAGGAGCAGAGCCAGAAGAACTCTATACACAGAGATGATATACTGTGGTAAAATTGAATGTAATGGACCTCTGTACCAGCAGCAATACAATGACCCAGGACAATTCTGAGGGATTTATGGTAAAGAAAGCTACCCACATTCAGAGGAAGGACTGCAGGAGAGGAAACATATAAGAAAAACAACTGCTTGAACGCATGGGTCGGGGTGGACATGATTGAGGGTGTGGACTCGAAACTACCACACCAATGCANCACACCAATGCAACTACCAACAATTTGGAAATTGGTCTTGATCAAGGACACATGACAAAACTAGTGGAAATGTGCATCGGCCATGGGTGGGGGGGGTGCGGGGGAGGGGGTTGAAGGGGAAAGGAGGAGCTTGAAGCATGTAACCATGTTAAAAATGAATATTAATAAATGTTAAAAAAAAAGGTTATAATACTGGCATATACCCTTTTACCCAGCAATACCACTAGTAGGTCTGTATCTCAAAGAGATTAAAGAAAAAGGAAAATGACCTACGTACAAAAAATATTTATGTAAACTCTTTTTGTGCTGGCAAAGAATTAGAAACTGAGGAGAAGTATCCTCATCATCAATTGGGGAATGGTTGAACAAGTCATTGCATATGATTGTGATGGAATACTCTTGTGCTATAAGAAATGTTAAGATGGGGTGGTTTCATAAAACATATGGTAAGATCTATAGGATCTGTTACAAAGTGAAGTGAGATGAAACAGGGGAGCCTTGTGCAAAGTAACAGTAATGTTGTAATGATGATCAACTGTGAAAGATTTGGCTATTCTGATCACCACAAATGATCCAAGATTATTCCAAAGGATTCATGAAGAAAATACATACCTCTAGAGAGTGAACTGATGAACTGTGAGTACAAACTGAAGCATAACTTTCTTTTTCAATATAGCTAATATGGAAATATGTTTTTCATGTACATGTTTTCACATGCATTATTAATAAACTATTGCTTGAGTTCTCAGCAGGTAAGGGAGAGAGGTGAGAGGGAAGGAGATATTTAGGACTCAAAATTTAAAAGGAAAATAATGTGAAAAAATAATAAAAATTTTAAATGTGGATATGGAGAAATATTTGGCTAAGTAAAATCTAAAATATATTTTCAGCTCACTTATTTGAAGATATTCTGGTCCTATGACCTCTCACTGCTAGATTCCTTCAGTCTTTGGTATAGGCACACCCTTTGGTGAGAGGGTGTGGCTCAGAGAGTATTCTTAGGAATGCAGCTTCTGCTAACCCTGACCTTATCTTTCATAATAGTCCAAATTCTAAATAATTAAAAAAAAAAAAGAAGAAGAAGCTAGGTTAGGCTCAGGCCAGTAAAAGGCATAGCCACAGATAAACATGATACTCTGGGAATACACAAACACAGCATGTTTTCTGACTGTGGTTCCCAGAGAGAGGCAGTGATTTATCAAAGAACGCAATTGTACACCAAAAGACCAATCCAAGACCCCAAACCACCACCATCCACAATTGTGCTGCCCAGACACACTTGCAAATCTCACCTGACTTCTTCCTTTGCTACAATCTTATACATAATCTTTCTGTCAATTGCTGAATTATAATGACCAAATTTCTCGAAATATACTAACCCTGTTCACTCTATTCTCTTTCCTTAAATACCCTGGCTACTACAGTCATCCATCAAGTGCCAAGGTAATTACTGGATTTTCTCTTCCCATAATATCCTACCACGTTCCAACTCCCACCCCTTGTCATAGCACTGGTGAAAGCTTCTGGGATCATCTTCCATTTCTTAACTAAATTGTAATACGCTCTAGTTAAAAATAAACAATTAAAATAACTTTAATTCTGCTGAACACATGATAGCTAAGGTACAAACTAGGATTAGATACCCCACTCTGCTTAGCCCTATATTTAAATGGTTTAATAACAAAAGCATTTGCCAGAAAACTACTGCCCACCACTTAAACCTTAAAGGACTTGGTGGTGCCCTAAATCCACCTAGAGGACCCTGTTTTACAGTCAATAAATCCCGATAAACCCTATCCTTTCTGTCTACATACTGCCATTGCCAGTCTACCTCAAAAGACCCAAATAGTGAGGTTTTTTTTTTCCTTTAAATGTTAGGTCATTATGTAGCACATGAAAGGGAAAGAAATAGACTATATTCTCAATAGTAGAGAATAAACAAATCACCCTTTGAAATTAAGAGTGCTTGAAGGAAGATTTAGTACTGTAAGGTAAAAATAGAGAGCTTAATTGAAATAGGCAATTGGGTGGGCACACACCACCCATCACCCTTCTGGATTTAATCAACTCAGATAACTAACACATTCACATAAAACCAAAGAGGAGAAAAGTCATAACATGGTAAGTGTACTGGAAAGTACACTTGGAATATCTGAATGTAGCTTAATCAAAAGCATTTAGTTTACCTCCCAAAGATTTTAGTTAACTGATCATTTTGAACCAAATATAGTCTAACAACTATAAAATGTCATTCAATACACCCAAACCATTAATACTATCTTAGCATAGGTGATAGAACAAATAACATAAGCAATAATGACAGTGCTGCAGGGGGAAAATGAAAAATTAATTAAAAGCACATCAAAGCAAAGATTAACCCTTGTACCTTTTGCATAATGATTTAGCTAGCCAACCTAGGCAAAAAAGAACTATGCCTACTTTCCTGAAATTAAGTGAAGTACTTAATACCACCTAACTATCCCAGTTTTGTGCTACTTCTTTCTCCCTCTTCTGGGAGGATAAATGTAAACTAACTCACTGTTACATCAAATTTCCACTTTACTGCTTGAACTTTTCAATCACAGAGAAGTTTTGTCAAAGAAATTCAATGTTACAAGTGATATATTTCTCTGAAAATTAGGAACTTAAGTCAATTTTTTACTATTCTGATAGAGTATATAGTGCTTGTGAATTGAATTAAACAGGAGGAAAGGTATAAAACAGAGGGCGATCCTAATACAATATTTTTATTTTACAAATATTTGAAATAGAGTCAGAGATTTAAAGTTGGAAGGAATCAATGAACCATTCAGTCCAACTCCCTCACTTTACAGATTAGAAAAATGAAAGTCAAGAAGGTTAAGTGATTTATTCAGGATCGTGCAGTTAGGTTAAAGTTGAATTTGAACCTAAATTTTCCTGACCCCAAGTCTAAAGCCCTATCAATGTACATGCGTGACTTGTAGGAGGGGGTGTAGAAGATCAGTCTTCCCATGTATTCCATGCAAAATACTGTCTAGGATAGTAGGGGGAAAAACAAAACAAAGAAAAGTAAGATGGGGTCTCTGACCTCATGAAGCTTAGAGTTTACTGGGAGAGAAAAAATATATAAGTCCAGGAAAAGTTAACTAATGCTATAAGACAATAACGCAAGGTACTACATGACTATCAAATAAGTGAGACAGGATTTTCAGAAAGCAAGGCAAAATAGGAAATAAGCATTTATATAATACTTAATATGTATGTCACTTTACACATACTATCTTATTTGATCTTCACAACAGCACTGGGAAATAGATACTGTTATAATCTCCATTTTGCAGTTGAGGAAACTGAAGCAGACAGAGTTTAAGTGACTTGCCCAAGGTCACACAACTAGTAAGATGAATTTGAACTCAGGTCTTCCTAATTCTAGGACTAGCACTCTGTGAACTATGGGGCCAGTTAGCTGCCTCAGACATAAAAGATATCATTCAAGGGGAGAAAATTCTCAAAGACTTTGTGAAGGAGTTGTGACATGAGCTGAGTTTTTAAAATGGACTAGAATTTAAGTTAGGGTAGAAGAAGGATGAGGAGGTAGCTTGGTGACTCAATGGATAGAGGACTAGGCCTGGAGTCAGGAAGACCCAAGTTCAAACCCAGCTTCAGACATTTACTAGCTATATGACTTTGGGCAAGTCATTTAGTATTTGCTTTACTTCATGGGAAAAGGAAATAGCTAACCACTCTAGTATCTTTGCCAAGAAAACCCCATGGAAGTATTGGTATGTTATGGTCCATGGGGTCACAAAGAGCCAGACTTAACTGAACAACAGCAAAGAGGAAGAATGGGAACATTTCAAAATGAAATTTAAAAAATGATTCTGAATGTGACTCATACTTAAATTCGTTTATAATTCTTGAGCCCAATCCCTATTGGTTAGAGGAGAGAATAGTGTCCAAACAAGATGGTGAAAGGACAGGATCCCTATCTTGATTTCAATATTTTTGTAATTTGCCATATATCTATGAGGCAGAATGATAAAACAGGGCTCTACATTCATAATAATTCTGCTCTTTTTTTAAAAAATTGAACAAATTTCCACATAAGTTTTCTGGAGTTATATGATTCATATTGTCTCCCTCACCCCACACTCAGAGCTGACAAGCAATTCAGTCTGGGTTATACATGTATTATCACGCAAAACAAATTCCATGTTATGCATTTTTGCAAGTGGATAATCTTCTAAAACCAAAACCCCAAATCCTATACTCAAATAAACAAGTGGTAAATCATATGCTTTCATCTGCATTTCTACTCCAACAGTTTTTTCTCGAGAGGTGAAGATCATTCTTTCTCATAAGTCTCTCAGAATTGTCCTGGATCATTATATTGCTGTTAGTAACAAAGTCTGTCACATTTAATCATTCCATAATATTGCTGTTACTAAGTATAATAGTAATTCTGCTCTTACAAGGGTAGTTATGAAACAGTTTGTGTTAGATGGCTCAATGAATAGGGAGTGGGTTTGGAATCAGGAAGACCTGAGTTCAAATATAACCTCATACACTTACTAGTTATGTGATCTTGGGTAAGTCATTTGTCCTCAGTTTCCTCACCTACAAAATAGGAATAATAATAACTGCCTCTCAGTATGAAGAACAAATGTGATAATGTTTGTAATGTTCTTAGGAGAGTATAACACAGAGTAGACATTATATAAATGTTATTGATGATAAATGCTCATTACTTTCCCCAGGTCATATAGCAGCAAGTAATGAGCTAGGACTCAAACCCCAGTTTGCTTGACTCTAAGTCTTATATTTGATCTACCATACTGTCCTAGGATAAGTTTTTGTACTGGATAATCTATGAAGCGGAAAAAAATTATGCACACATTTGACCAAAAATGATTTAAAGTTGACCATAATGTCAAGACATTTGGCAGCTTCACTTGAATTTCTGGTAAACTTTTCCCTTTTATTTCCCTTTTTTTTTTCTTGAACAATTCTCACAAATTCCCTTGCATGGGAGAGAGAATCTGTATGCCTGAAAGTAGAGAGAATACATGAAATCATTTCTGTTGCACCTATCAGTTGTGTGGCTGCCTGGAATAGAGATAATGCTCTGATATGTAGCTGTTTTCTTGTCTTCTATATAAAAAAGCATCCATTTCCTCTCTTCTAGACAGCCCTGTTGACAGTTCTATAAACAACAATTAACAGGGAAAAATTATGTGAAAAGGATGTCACTGTGATCATTTGAGTGTGTGTGCTACGTGTGTTTTTATCTTACTCCTTGTGTATCCTACTTGAGTACACAATGAAGTATGCAAGATTTCCCAGAGGTCAGTGATTACCATGTTACTGAGGAACAATGGAAAACAAGCCTTAGCTGCAGGAGGTAAACTGATCAAACTTTTGTTCTAGGATGATGGAAGCCTAGCTAAAAAATTTAAATGCTCTATAATTTGGTGCCTATGTGGGTAATATTGATATTGGCTCATTTTCTGGGATTCCTTTAAGGATCATGTAGTTTATTTGTTTATCTCTATTGACATAAATTGTGTTATTTTTGTTTTTGTTTTTGCTTTTCCTAAGAGGGTTGTAAGCTGGGCCTGGTGATTCAGGTTCAGGATAATAATAATAATAATAATAATAATAATAATAGTAATAATAATAATAATAATAGCTAGCATTTATATATTATGCCTAATATGTGTCAGATACTGTGCTAAGGACTTTACAAAGATGATCACTCATTTGATTCTCACAATGCCATTTTTAGTATTATTCCCATTTTATAGTTGAGGAAACCAAGGCAGACAGGTTTAATGATTTGATAAAGGTTATCTAGTGTCTGAGGCTCAAATTGAGCTCAAGTTTTCCTGACTTCAAGCTCAATGCTCTTATCCATTGTGCAAGTTAGCTGCCTCCCTATGAAATGAGATACTTATAGGTAAGTCAGGCAATAAATATTAAGTGCCTACTATATGTAATGTATTAGGCTAGGGGCTGGAGATATAAAGAAAGGTATAAGACAGTCTAGTCCCTGTTTTCAGGTTCTGAATCTTCCCAGAGGCACATAGTAGGTGCTAGAGAATATTTCTGGGTAATAAGATAAAAAAGGGTCTAGACAGTGTGTTCATGATCTAACTGGGGAGCCAACATGCAAACAACTATATACAAGCAAGATACATACAATAAAAATTGTAGATAAACAGAAGGAAGGCACTACTATTAAGAGAGAAAAGGAAAGGCTTCTATGTAGAAGATAAGATTTCAGCTGGATTTAGAGGAAGCCAGGAGGCAGAGATGAGGAGGGAAGAATATTCCAAGCATAGGGTACAGCTAGAGAAAATGCTCAGAGTTGGGAAGTGTAGTAGCTTGTTAATAGTTAACAAAAGGAGGTTTATTCAGTCATTCCCAGTCATACATAAAGCATGTGAAGGATATTCCAAGAATTCAACATGGATTCAAATGAGTACAATTTCCCATGAAGTATTGATCATGCAGGTCTGACATTCAAGTTAAAAGAAGAACCATTCTTGACTTCTTGAAAACTGAGTTTTATACTTTGCTCACTAGGAAGCTATATCAATGATCTGAGTTTTAGTCACCTGAACCAAATAAATCTCAATGATATTTTCAATAACTTTTAAGGAAAAACTAGCATAGTCTGAGTACGGTAGGCATTTCTTCTCACTGGTGGCAAAATGCTAAAGCGCTTTTAGACCTTCCTTCACTTAAAATGCCATGGATTAGTACTGGGCGATCCTGACCTTAAGGATGTGAGAAGCCAAGCATAGCCAGTACTGCAGCAAGAGGAAAATAAAATCTCAAACAGAAAAAAAAGCAAAAAAAATTTTTTTTCACAAAAACAAATTAATAAAACCCCACCAAGCTCCATTAAGCAATACAAATGATCCCTCAGAGTAGTGACTAACTGAATTTGAAAGAAATGAAGTCCAGAAATCCAAGACTTTGCCTCTACCCTTCAGAATGTCTGAGTTCTAATTTTAATAATCTGGTCTCTGTGGTAGATGATGTCAAATCTTTGCTATCTACCTTAAATCTCCTGATGTAAAGAAATGACAGACAGTCTTAGCACTACCAGAAATATTAGGGCCAAAATGTAGATGACACTTTTGGCTCAGTCAGAAGATTACCTTATTATGAGTCAAAGTAACCTATGGTAAGATAGCTAACAGATCATTACTTTCTTGTATTCAGTCTTTCCTATTGTTAATACTGAGAATTGTCTTGATCTCATAAGTTCCCCCTTGGCAAGTTGGACAGGATTTCATGAAGGACAATGATGGGGGTGGGGAAAAATAATCAAAGTATGCCCCTTTAGAGGCTCCTGAAGGACTCCCATTCTTCTGTAAGAACTAAGTAGACAATTTTACCTCCCTTTGTTACCAAAAATCAAGTTATCCGCTAATAATGCCACTCCTTTTTTCTCCATGCCCTCTTCGGGAATGAGTTGCCAATGAACCACTAGGTACTATTTTGGCAGCAACGTGGAGGGTTTCCAGTTCATTCCAATAAAGGTAAGTAAAGGCATACCTTGGGTTTGTCTTTGCCTCTGCCCATATAAGTGGCCTCTCTGTTGAGGCCCATGTTGTTGTCAATTCTGCTGCCTGTTAATACTAGGGCCCACCCAATTCCCTACTCTGCTGCCTATTGCCAATGGATCCATGCGGCCAAAGTCAATTGCTTATCCAGGATGGTAGAACCTAGCAATTACCTCCAAATTATGCTATGCTAAGGCTCAAGAACTACTACAGGCACTACCCCTGTCCCCCACTCCCATGCTGGATTGAACCAATGTCTGCTACTTATTGCAGAGAAGGAGATGGACACAGGGTGAGGTTTACCAGTAAGTCTCTGCAGCAGGAGGGAGATCCCAAAGTGTACCTAGTCCCAAGCCTATGGAATAGTTTGTACATCTTTGCCAGGGGCATGGAGGTTGATGTGATTGAGAGAATGTTTTAAGGATCAGCATTCTTTGGAGTTAATTCATAAGGATTTTTCTCAATGTTCTTTCTTTTTTTGTCTGACAAAATTGACATAGATTACTTTATATCTGACACACAATTCCTCTTCTGGCATTGCAATATATATATATATATAATATGTGTAATATTATATATATATATATATATATATGTTAAATTTCTTGTTTGCCATCTGTTATATTAAATGGAAGGAACCCCCTCTGATACTCCTATCTAATAGATGGAGATGGAGATGGAGTACAGAGAGAGGGTAGGATGACACCTCTCCTTTATAACAGTTGCCAGACAGGATCCTTTAGGTCAATGGATATTATCCCTTCAGGACCCACCTGGGGTTAATTGATATTATTTATTGGGCTCTTCAGCTGGGTAATGTTGTAATCTGACTGCGTGACTCCCTTCCCAAATAAACTTTGAATAATCAATTCAGGAAGGTACTTTAAAACTTTGAATATATTTGGCAAAGAAGGATAATGGTATGGGATAGAGGTATTGGAGACCCTAAATTAAATGATAGTAATGAATCTCTAAACTGCAGGCAAATGAAGGAATCAAGATGATAGCTTTTCTCTGGTACAGCCTGGCCAGAGCCACACCAGAGCAGGCAAACTGCTGTGTAGTCTTTCAGCTTCTTCTTCAGTAGATGTTTAAGCCTAATCAGTTTGAGATATCCACCCTTTTACCACCCTCTTCTTCTTCTCCTGCCCACTTCCCGGATCACCTCCAGGGCCCAAGAAACCTAGATGACTAAGATGATTGGCTTCCTAATATCTAGGGGCAGTAGAAACAGAAATGGTGGTCTGATACAGGTTGATGATGATACAGGAAACACAGGAGGAGCTTGCAGGGTTGAGTTTGCAAGTCTCAATTTCCCCAAAGACCAGGATCCACTGATCTCCAGCCTCAGGGACAGGTAAAGACCCAGAACCTCTGCCAGGGCTACCAACTGTCCTCTCCTGTGTCCTCATGCCTCTCTGGGAACATTCCAATATCCAACTGATCCACCTGTCAATCACCGAGTGAACTCCAAGCTCCCAGAGATTCAATATAACACATCTTGTTGGTGCTTTAACTCTGAAGTTTCTTAAAATTAAATCTTAAACTACATTTCCCTCTTTTCAAGTCCCTCCTATATACTCTACTTTTGTGGGAATAAAATTTATGGGTTAAACAAAGCTACCTCAAAGATATGAGCTAATTGTCTTAAAACACCAGGTCTGACAGACAACAAAAGAATATGGCACATAATGATTAAATACAGGCTCTTTAGAACTGATCAATCAGTGTTTGACTTCACTATAATTGTTTATGAAACAAGTCATGAAAAGAACAAGAGTGGCTTGCTGTTTTTCTTCAATTGTAAATTATGTTTTAGCCAAATTGGACCATGCACTGTCCCCAATACATGACATTTCATCTTTATCCCTGTTCCTTTGACTCTCATGGCTGGGAAAGCACTTCCTATTTACCATCATCTCATAGAATGCCTAGTTTCCCCCAAAGTACAGTTCTCAATATCACTTTCTCCAAGTTGTTAAGACTGCTTTCCCCAGTTGCTAGTGTCTTCTCCCAGAAATCTCATACACATACATACACATACACGTTTGCATGTATATATATACATATACATATATGTATTTCATTGTTCACCTTCCATTACCCTTAGAAAATTTCTACCTAATAATAAAGAGCTAATATTTATATAATTTTTTCTATGTGCCCCACAGTTTGCTAAGCACTTTACTATTATTATTTCATTCAATCTTCATAAAAATCCCGTGAGGAAGATGCTATTATTATTTTCATTTTACAAATGAATGGCCTAGGATAACACAGCTAGAAAGTGTTGGAGGTCAGATTCAGATGTGAAACTCAGATTTTCTTATTCCAGGCCTAATGCTCTCTTTACTGAACACCTTCACTGCCCTAGACTGTATACTCTTAGAGTCATCTAGGTGTTTCAGTGGATAGAGAGCCAGACCTGGAATTGGGAGATCCTGGTTTCAAATCTGGACTGACATACATCCTAACACTGTGACCCTGGGCAAGTCATTTAATCCCCTATTATCTAGTCCTTACTGCTCTTTTGTCTTGGAACCAATACTTAGTATGGATTCTCGGACAGAAAGTAAGGTTTAAAAGGAAAAAAGAATGTAAAGTCCTAGAGGGGAAGAATATTTTCCTGTTTGTCCATTTTCAGACAATAGCATAGTCCCTGGCACATGGTAGATGCTTGATAAATGTTTGTTTAATTAAATTAAATAGTATTAAACTGAATAGTTTATTATATGT
This sequence comes from Gracilinanus agilis, assembly GCF_016433145.1. Lineage (NCBI taxonomy): Eukaryota > Metazoa > Chordata > Mammalia > Didelphimorphia > Didelphidae > Gracilinanus > Gracilinanus agilis. Next base: position 155,361,670 of record NC_058130.1, read on the forward strand.
CAATTACATGTAAAAGTAGACAACTGGGAAAATAATATGATGACAGAAAAGAAAGTTGTTGGACTGAAATTTAACAATATCACTAATATAAGATTTCTGGGATAAATTATACCTTGGGAGATTTTTGGAAAGAAAGCATAATGAGAAGTTGCAAGAGAGCCAGCCTCCTCATGATCCTACTTCCAGAATAGGGCAGAAACTCTACCCAAAGTAAAGTTCAAGAAATCCTGAGAATGGAATATGGTAAGATTGAAAGAACACTGATGTTGGTATCAGAACACCAGGCTCAAATCAATTCTCTTATAAATACTACCTGTATTACCTTAGACAAATCATTTACCTCCTTGTTTCAATTTCCTCAACTGGGAAAATTTGGAAGTTGAACTAGTCTCTTGAAGTTCCTTCTCTCTCTGGGTAGGTCTATGAGCCTATGATCACTCTTTAAAAAATCAGAAAAAACAATAAATAGAAGAAGGGTTCTGATACAATGAACAAGAAGAATAGAAGGAAAACATCAGAAGAAAAATATAGTGAGTTCAGTGGATAAAGCACTAGACCTTGTGTCAAAAGGATTTGGGTTGAAATGTGACTTCAGACACTTCCTAGCTGTGTGGTCCTGATCCAGTCACTTACCCTTTTGGTCTAGCCCTTGTTCTTCTCTCTTAGAGTTGTTAGTCAGAAAACAAGCATTTTTTTTAAAAAGAAAGATATACTAAAACAGCATTAACATTTTCATTAGAAATAATGCAAGAAATTCCTAAAGTCACATTCCAGAATTTAAAGGAAAAATTTAAATCAGAGAAGGGATTATAAGACGCATTAAGGGAAGAACTAGATTCAGTTAAGGAATCTCAAGAGGAAGTAGACTGAAAGTTAATGTAAAAGAATAAACATCAAAAGAAGCAGTTAAAAACAAAGATGGACGATAGAATGACAGAAGATACAGTAGATATGGGAAAAATTTAGAAAATAATTCAGCTATCAAGGATATAATACAGGTAAAAGGAAAGGATTTGTAAGATATCTTCAAAATTGGAACCTTCCTTAGAATCCTTGGGATTCAAGACAATTTAAAGATCAAAAGAATCTATTCTATTTCAAGAAATCACACTTAACATACATATGTACTACTTTGGGGGGCTTATATAGTAGTTATGTTATAGATACATACCAGAGAGAATTTGCAGAACCCATACCAAGAAGGCATTCAAAATGCAATTCAACCAGATACACCTTGTCAAACTTCAAAATTACAACAGCAAAAGAAATAAATCTAGATGATGAGCTTGGTTGGTGAGATATTATTTTTATAATATAGAAGTTATGAATTAAACTATCCTTTAAAAAAAAGAATGGTTTGATCCAACTATATCATCTCTAGATCTGTATCTCAAAGGGATTTTTAAAAGGGTAGGGAAGGATATATTTTTAAAAAATATATATTTATAACAGATCCTTTTGTAGTGGCAAAGAATTAGAAATTGAGGGGATGTCCATCAAATGGGGAATAGTGAACAAGTTGTGGTCTATGATTATAATGGAATATGATTGTGCTATAAGAAATAATGAGCAGGATGATTTCTGAAAAAACTTGCTGCAAAGTGAAGTGCCATAACTTTGATATTTGCTTGAGTCTAAACAGCCCATGAAATGAAGAGTTTCTTAGACTCTTCTACAGTTCTATGTCTGCAGTATGAGAGTACAAAGAAAGCCTGCCCTATCCTATTTCTCATAGTGAAGCATTTCATCAGTCCAAACACACAGCCCTAGGTACCACCTCCTCTGACCCATGCTCTGTCCCCAGAGGTGTAATTTTTAACAACTGGAATAAATAAATATGTTGGTTATGTCTCTTTATGATCACTAGATATTTAGCAAGCTGGTTGCCAATTACATCTTCTCTACTGGAGTGTAAACTCTGTGAGAAGGACCCCTATCTTATACCCATCATTATACCACCCTCTCAATGTTTATCAGAGTAGTGTGCACATAATCTATGCTTAATAAATAATTAACAAAAGCCTGAATGACCAATATTGAAATTTCTAGCTTTTGCATCTTATCCCAGAGATAAGTACTGAATTGAGTTTGGAGAACATTCTCTAAGAGTGAGAACATCAGGAAACACAAAAAGAGAAATCTGAATACCCGAGGTCAGATTTTTAGATGCACCTATATACTGTTTTCCAACAAGTAAATCAGGTTTGGGGGTATGAATCTCTGTGGGCAACCTTGACATCGAAACTTTTAAAGAATGTCATGAATTGGGTGAAGTGCAAGGAAGCAAACAGGTCTTGCTTAAGGAAAAGCTTGCAAAGGGGAAAGATGATAACCACCAATATGTACACACTGTACTCGATGTTACAGAGATAAAATATGTGATGAGTATCAGGAATGAGAGAGTAATTATACTCTGTCAATGGGAGCTGAAGGAGAACGATAATGAGCTAAGGCAAGAAACATTCTGGCTGAATTGCAAGAAAACTTTATACGGATAGTTAAATAATGGATCTAGCTACCAAGAAAGTATGAAGGATTATCACTGATGATATTCACTTTTGGTTTGACAATTGGCTATTGAGTAGGAAGTAAAGAATAATGGCTACTATTCACCCACAATCCAAAAAGAAAGACAGAATTGCCCTCAAAGACTATTTCAATTTCAATGCCATAGTTTTGCTAAATGATTTGACATTTATTTTGCAATATTTACCTAACTATAAAAGTCACAGTTTCCCTTAATAATTTATTGACACTAGAAATCCATCCCAATAACAGTTTTTCAGAGAAAAGCCACTGGATTTATGGGGTTTTGATTTCATTTTTTTTCTAAGTGTCCCTCTCAGATTATAGCATCGTAGTGAATCATCCAATCATCCAATCACCCTCTCTACAACCTCTTGTGTTTCGTGTATTATGAAACAACTAAATGGAGGGTTAATTGCTTCATAAAATAGTTTATTTTTCTTTTCAAACTGAAATTTCTGCACAATATCAGTTGGGGAATAGGTTTAAGTAGCTTTGTGACTCATTGGAATTGGATTTGATTCTAAATGTTTATGCTATAAATGTCTGAAATTAGTGGAAAACCTATTTGCTCTATGCCTATCATCATTAATGATTGCCTTAACAAAGTGTCAGCTTTACTTGATACATATGTTTAAACTCAAACACATACGAGGGAGGGGTCTTAGGCATGATACTTGTGTTTAACACTGTGGTTGTTGTCTAGGCCATTACCTTTTCAAATATAAGAAAAAGAATACACACTGTTTCTCATTTTTCATTATCAATGAGAAAGAGTGTATGAGGTGCCTGTGGAGGACTGGAATCTCTGGTATGAGGGTGTGGCAAGCCTTTTTTAGAGTTATTTTCCATCTTCAGTGACCACCTGTCACCTCTCACTTATGGCTCCATGAAGCTGTAGCATACTCAATAGCCACATCTCCATTAAACTATCTCAGCAGACAGGCTAAACAAGGTTAAGGGGAATTGACAGGCGTCAGATATCTTAGTGAGTTAAGGAGATATCTATCTACCCCAAGCATGTGATCACTTCTCCCAGCAGAACTGGCAAATGAGAACAATTTGTTCCAGTGGCCATGAAGTTGGCTGAAGCAGGTACTACAGAGCTCTTAGAGTTTAATCAGACATCAAAGATGCCAAGGTCATCCACAGCACTCTGGGCCATTGTCAATCATCCTGATTTTTGTCTTGTCGCTGGACTTCTATGACTTTGGAAGAGGGAGTGAGGTTGATGACTTTAAGCAACTCTGCCACACTTAAATCTACTTCACGAGTAAGTTAGGACATTACCCTGTGATATCACCATTGGACCTCTTCAAAAACAATGGATGAACAACACGATGAAAATGAAAGATCTTTTTTCAGATCTCTAATGAACAATTGCAAATGGAAGTTGCTGGTAATTATGAAAGTGTTCTTAAGGATTCCCAAAGACTAAAAAGAATATACTAAACAAACACAACTGAAGAGTAAATTTCTATGGTTAAAATACAAAAGTTTACTCTAATATAGATCTCATTTCATATCTATCATCTTATTCTATTGTGATTCTATTACATATACTTCTGTACTGAATCTGCCCAATATATTCGAGGCCTCCTTTAGGTTCTCTAATATCTCATGGACACCAGTACATCACCAAGTCTTCTCATTTCTCATCCCTCACTGTTGCTACATGACCAAGCCACCTCCTTTTTGGTTATGCATGCTTTCCGTGATATTTTTTGCAGCACTTTTTGCATGTGTCATTGTTGGTAATATGCAGCAGTCTATTTTCTCTTATCGTGTGCCTTTTCATTGATCTTTGGGTCACTTGCAGTTTTATAACATCTAAAATTGCAATGTTCACTACTGGGTTTATACCCCAAAGAGATGATAAGGGAAAAGACTTGTACAAAAATATTTATAGCCACATTTTCATGGTGGCAAAAAATTGGAAAATGAGGGGATGCCCTTCAAATTGGGAAATGGCTGAACAAATTGTGATATCTGTTGGTGATGGAATACTATTATGCTAAAAGGAATAATGAACTGGAGGAATTTTATGTGAACTGGAATGACCTCCAGGAATAGATGCAGAGTGTAATAAGGGGATTAAGTTAGAGGGCAATAGCTGGTTGTAATATGGGAATAGGCTAGAGGTAATAGGGAGAATAAGGCAAGGTAAGGTTGCAATAGGGAATAAGGTAAGTAAAGGACTAAAGGTAATGTGAATAGGGATAAGGCACTGTGGATAGGGGGTTGTGGATCCCTAAGGCAGTAAATAAATAACGAAGATACAATGGTGAAGGTGGTAGATTGAGGTGGTAGGAGAAGTAAGGGAATGACTGAGTTTAGGGAATATATAAACACGGAGGTAAAAAGGGTTGCAAGGGCAGATAGCTACAGCCTGAGAGACACAGACTGGGACACAGGTTTGAGACAGAGACACTAAAGGGAAACAGACCGAGCCCTTTAAGTAGGAAGGGCACTTCTACAGACAAAGGTTAGGGCCAGCCAAGAATGGCTTGAAACTGACTAGAGGGCTGCTAGTCAGTTTCTCAGGTTCACAAAGGAAGAGTTCAGAGGAAGTATTGAGATTACACTTCCTCCAAAATGGACACCTCCAATTCCCTTCATGACCCAGGAACAATGTTATTCCTTTCTCTCCTTCTCCCTCTCTCTTATCAGTCAACTAATGAACTAGCCAAAGGTTTGATTAAATGACAAACAGAGTTTATTGATTTTTAGGGTTGATTGGAAGGGATGGAGGGGTACAAGGTAACTCTTGTTACCGCCTAAGGAAAGCTTCAGGTGGGGGAGGGAGACAGGAACATGAAACTGAGAAAGGACCTGCCTTAAACTCAGCTCCAAGAGATTTTGTAGCCTATAGGATTAGGAAAGTTGGATTCAATGATTCAAGAGATAATTTGTAACAAGAGTAAGCCCTGTTTGACTACAGAGAAACTATGTCTACCAAGTTTGAAAGCTAACCCCAGATCCACCCTCCTTTCAAAAACCCAAGAAATTTAGGAAGGGAAAATGATGATTGGGAATTAGGGAGGTTAGGAAGATCCTAAACTAACAAATTTTAAGAGAAAAGCTGCAGAATATAGGCCAGGTTTTCAGTCTAAAGAACAGAGCTCAGTTGACCCTCCCACTCTCACCGAGTCCCCAGGGTCAACTGACTCACCTCAGGATTCTAAACCCTTTTCTAACTGTCAGAAACTCTGAAGTAAGGTTTTGCAGGGTTGATATGCACAATTTGCACTACAAGAGTGAAAGGAGCAGAACCAGGGAATCTTTTACACAGAGATGGATACACTGTGGCACAATCAAATGCAATGGACTTCTCTACTAGCAGCAACATGATGATCTAAGACATTTCTGAGGGACTTATGAAAAAGAAACGCTATCCACATCCAGAGAAAGAGTTGTAGAAGCAGAAACACAGAAGAAAAACAACTGCTTGATCACATGAGTTGATGGGGATATGATGTAGATTCTAAGCAATCAACCTATACAAATATCAATAATATGGAAATAGGTTTTAATCAATGACTTGTGTAAAACCCAGTGGAATTGCACATTAGCTTTGGGAGGGGGTTTGGAAGGAGGGGAGGGAAAGAACATGAATTGTGTATCCATGGAAAAATTTTCTTAATTAATCAATAAAATAAATTTAAAAATAAAAAATAAAATTTTGGTGTTCCATGAATCATGGCCAGGTGAAATTACATCAGAAAAATATTGGTATTTAAAAGATGGGCTATTGTAGCAGGAAGCAGCTTGAGAAGTTTGAAAGTACAAGATCCAGTGAATGACAGGATTTGGAAAGGTATGGAAAGAACTATATTCCCAACCTCAAAAAGATTCAGTAGGTATTTGAGAAAAATAAAATATCTTTAAAATTTTAAAAATTGTTTTAAGAATTATGGGCTATATGGAAGGTACACTCTCTATGTCCTGAGTTAAAAAAGAAGTAAATGGAATTTTTCTGCCTTAAATAAAGTAGAAGCAGACCTACCACAGAACAGGCAGAGTCAACAAAATCTTATTGCTGCCTAAAGAATCTTTTTTATGTGAGAGTTGATGAGAGCAATGGAGTGGCAAGTAAATCTGACCTTTAGGAACACTGGATTCAAGAAAAAGTAGTGATGACCCCTCGTGTTATAGAGCATGGATTTTTCAGGGATTAATTAGGGAAAGAGGACCCAAATTCATCTTCTGTGGGTAATTGAACCTATAGGAAATTGTACTTATTTGGGTGTAGCAGAAGCAGTAGGGTGTAAGAGGGGTAGACTTTGTTGACTTTACTTCCTTATTCTGTCTCAATGAAGTACTTTACTATTTGAAGTTTCCTAACTAGTGCCCACTCAGTCAATAGTCAATAAGCATTTATTAAGTGCCTACTATGTACCAAGCATGGTGCTAAGCTCTGTGATGCCAGTGTTGTTGTTCGTTCTTCATTTTTGAAGATAACCTATGACATCAAGAAAGGTAAAAGGCAGCCCCTGCCCTCAAGCTCACAATCTAACATGAGAGACTATGTACAAACTATATTCAGGATAATTAGGAAATAATTAACAGAGGCCAGGCACTAGAATTAAGAGGATTTGAAAAAGGCTTCCTATGGAAGGTAGGATTTTAAATGAGATTTGAAGAAATTCAGAGAAGCCAGGAGGTGGCAATTACAAGAAAGAGCATTCCAGATATCAGAGATAGCTGATGAAAATGACCAGTCTAAAGAGAGAGTCTTTTTTATGGAATAGCCAGTAAGTAGGCCAGTGTTACTGATATGTAGTTCAAGTAGTCCTAGTAAAATGGGGATATAATATATAGACAAACAAACAAAATAATAGAAGATAAGTACATCAAAAAAGGCAAAATCCTGGGACTACGTGACTAGGCAAATATGGAAAGGCTTTATTTAAGCAAGATGTGGTATTAGAGGTGAGCCTTAAAGGATAGGTAGGAAATTCAACAAGCTGAGGGAGGGGAAGAATAGAGGAAGATATTTCAGTTCTAGCACTCAAAGTGAACAGATCAGATAAGAATAATGAATCAGATAGCAAAGTATTTAATTGGGTCAGGATAGAAGAGGAAACAATAAGGAAAAGTCAACAATCCAGTAACCCATCTAATCAATTTAAAGGTGAGAAAAGACTCAAGTTATACTGAATGAGATTTTGGAGAATTTCAGACAATGGTAGCTAAGCTTCTTTTTAAGTCTAAAAATCCTATGATACTCAACTTAATGGGAAATGAATAAATGAAAGATTATCTTCTTTTAGGCATTTTTATCTCATTTCTAAAATCATAGAATTTTAGAATTGGAAGTGACTTTAAAGGATCTAATACCTTCATTTTGCAGATAAGGAGATAAAAGCCCAAAGAGAATAAGTAAATTATCTGAGCAATTTATTTAAACTTTAGTAGTATGCAGTAGGGGTGCACTGAATAGAGCAGTAGTCCTATTGTCAGGAAAACCAGAGTTCAAATCTAGCCTCTGACATTACCAGCCCCATTCCTTAGCTATTAAATGAAAAGTGACAAAATATTCCAGTATCTTTGCCAAGAAAACCCCAAATGGGGTCAAGAAGAGTTGGACATCATCCTAGCTCTGTCCCTCTTTTAAAAAATTTATTTAGAATATTTTTCCATGGTTACAAGATTCATGTTCTTTCCCCTCTTCTCCCCACACCCCAGCTCTGTCACTTTTACTATGTGACTTTATGCAAATAAGTACTTCAGTTTCCATATCTGTAAAAGGAAGGTCTCTGACAGCTCTAGGATACTCTGATTTTTTTCTGACTTCAATCTTAGTATCAGTTTCTATTATTTCTTTCAGGTCAAAGTTTGAAATAGACATTGTCCTTGTCTTAGTTATAGTTTTTAAAGAACATGTGTATACTGATTCTATAAGATGTCTGCAGCCAAAGATTTATTGAGAGTTGGCTTAATAAAGATCTTCAGATATATGTGGTGTCAGTTGTCTAATCACTTAAAGGAAATGGACTTACACCACAGCATAAATTTCCTGGCAATGAGAATTGGATTATCAGAGGAGGTTATGCATATAATCTCCTCCTACAGAGTTCTTTAAAAGCAGGAGAGATTTGTTCCTATTACTAATGTTTGGGTTTTTGTTTCTTTATTTTATTTTGGGTAGTTCTGAGAGAGAGGGAGCAGGAGAGGGATGGAATTTTCAAAATTTCTGCTTGTTGACTTCCAATCCAGTGTTTATCTATGGTTTCTCCTGAAACAACCAAACAAACCTGTTTGTTGTCCCTCCAGCCTGTAACTTGATCCCTCCCTCCCTATGCTTTGAGGCAGGTCTTTCTACATATTTTACTGCTTTCCCCCCTTCTTTCTACTTTCCCCTCACTGAATTAAAGCCTTTTCAGAACTATTTCCTACCAGAAGCCTTCCTTAATTGATCTCACCTAATTTCAACAACTCTACTGCTCCAAGTTCTTTTAGCATCATACCCTACAAATTCAATCCATTTTGTAAGATGCTATGTCTTTTTTACAGTAGTTTGTTATATCCTTAGAATTAGATTGTCTTCCTGCGCGATTATATCTTTAGCACAATCCTCTGTAAACAGTAGATGAATTCTAGAATTTCCATTACATAAATACTACACTCCAGTATATCTATGATCTCATCATTTTGGATATTCCCTTTTTTTTTTTTTTAAGGATGAAGAATGTCACCCAATTCATGTCTGCCTATTTTATGCAACCCTTGTTAATCAAAAATGCCTATTATGAAAGAGTTTGCACATATATACCCGGTATGCTAGGGACTTTCCTCTCATCCCTTTGACATTGTATATGTAAACAATAGGTGCTGCTGCTGCCCCCTGCCTGCTCCAATTCACAACAAGAACTAGGTACTGGATAACCCTATGTTAACCATGATTGTATTCAGGGCTGTGCTGGATCCAGCCTCAACTAGCTTATTTTTTGTTAATTAAGAAAGCATTGATAAATATACGTGTACTCATATTCTCCTCCTCCCCCTTTACCCCACCTCCCCACAACTCCACACAATGTTAAACATTTCTAAGCACGTACCTGGATGTAATGCACTCCACCTAGCATTTGAGGGATTGTTGAGGAAGTACAAACATCTCTTTGACTCTCAGAGCGAATGCATCCTCTGTCCCTCAGTTCTTCCCCTGTTTGGGAGGCAGCGTTCATGTTAATGATCCAAGGTTTGAGGTCAGTGTAATACAAGCTCTAGAGTTCCATCCCACTTAAAAAACTTTTTCCTTTTTTCCTTGATCTGTTATATTTAAAAGAATTTTCATCTAATCTTGGTAAAATGAAGGCACTCGCACAAATAGCCAGACAAAGCATTCATTACCAGAGATTTATAATAGCAATAAAACATGTATTAAAGACAACTTCTATGCAGCTGCCCAAGTATCTCTTCATGGACCTCAGCAGTTTTCAATCAGTCCATAAGCATATCCCAAACTCAGGAGCTAAGAGCAACACAGCTCAGATGCCCATATTCAGGCATTTCATTTATTGCATTCACTGATGGTGAACATATATTTCTCTTGCTGTTGCTGTTCCACTTATGGCTATGATTGGGAAGTAAATATCCATATGGGATGGGAGTGGGACTTGACAATCAAATGAAACTATTGATGGATTCTACTACTTTTCTTCTTAGACCCCAGATCATGCTACTGCCTTGTGTCTTTTATCTCCTGCTGGAGGTAGGTTGAAGAAAGGCTGCAAGGACCAGGGTAGGTGTCTTCCATCTGCCCCAAAGTAAGTACTTCCACTTGCTCCAACACTTTGTCCATACTATGATCTCTTGCTGCCAGCCCAATCTCCCAACCAAATGATGAACCTTTGACTTCAGATCTTTCATCTCCTGCTGCATCTGTATTTTGAGGGAAGAAGAAGAGAAGAATTGGGGGGTGGGGAAGAGAACTTCTTTCTCTCAAAATGTCCTTTTCCTACCTAACTACCTGCCTTTAAGGGGATGAAGGTTTGTGAAGTGGGGTTTCTTATCTGATTACATGCCTCCCATTTTTTATTTCATTTGCCTCTAGTCCAATCTTTAACCTCTATTGAATAGAATAGGAGTGAGGTGCTCCACTCAATGATGAACATTCTCATGTCTGGTCAAGCCCTTCTGGTCTCAATGACATTAACATCCAAACCCCATTTCCCACCATTTGATTCCTCATTTCCATCTACTTTAACCTTTCCACTGCAAAATGTCAATTTTATGCCACCTTACCCTTCTACTATGCCCTCTTGAATGTGTTTCATAGGCAACAAACTTCCATTCTTTGTAAATCTTTTCCTCTTCAACATCTTTCATCTATAAGATTTAAATTAATGTCTAATACTCCAAGTATTATATTTTATAAAGTTTATAATCACTTGAAGTAGAGGAATAAAAAGGAAATAGAAATACAAAAAAGCAATTAACCAAAATAAAACCACATGAATAGTTCTCTCACCTTTCCCAAAAAGCCCACTTCAGCCAGCCACTATCACAGGAAAAGCAAGTGAGAGGCGGGGCTACCCAAAATTTATATCCTGCCTAATTCAGCACATAACATGAGAAGAAAAGTGAGGTGCTGGGAATTGTAGTTCTGGGGTTCAGATTCCAATTACACAATCCCCTCTGTGATTCTCATGGAAAACATAAATGTTGAAATCTCCCAGATTTACATGCCTTGTTTCCCCATGGAATCAGTATACATAACCAACTTATATCTCTAATGATCTTCAACTAGGGATACATACAATATTGCATTTTCTAAGGGGAAATTACAATAATTTGTGGATAAGAGGGAAATAAAAGAAAGAGAACAAAAGTAATGATTGCTAGGCACATTGACAAAAAGCCAATTAGAGAACAGTCCCCTTTGGCATAAGAGTGTATATTCAAAACAAATGCGTTCAACCCCACATAGTTCAATTTTCAATACATCCCAAAGTTCATCCTAAATCTTTTGGTATAGTGTGAGGTTTCTGCAGGCATCTCCATGGTGCCTTCTCCAAACAGTTCACTTTTTTGATTAGGGGAGATAGCAAGTTTCTTATTCTAAAATTACTCTCAAACAAGAAAAAATTCATAAATGTAGAATTTTATGACAATTATCAAATACCTCTTGAGGAGGTTATTTGACAAACACACTGATCACCCTGAGATACATGGCTGAGTTATGAGGTTTGTGAATCAATTGTTACTCACTTAGTAAGGGTCCTAAATTCCAGACTTCTGTTTGCCATAAATGTAAGATTTAAATTAAAGTCTAATACTGCAAGTATTATATTTTATAAAGTTTATTAATAATCACTTGAAGTAAAGGAATAAAAAGGAAGTAGAAGTATAAAAACATAATTGACCAAAATAAAACCATGTGAATAGTTCTCTCACTTCTCCCAAAAAGCCCACTTCCGCCAGCCACTGATCACAGGAAGAGCAAGCGAGAGGCAGGACTACATAAAATTTATATCCTGCCTATGTTAGCACATAACATGAGAAGGAGAGTAAGGTGCTGGGAATTGTAGTTCTGGGGTTCAGATTCCAATTATACACATCTATTAGCTCTTACTGAAACCTGACTCTCCTTGCCCACCTCTCTCCTGGCCCCATTACCACAGCTTTCTTGGCCACCCTTTTCAGTACTGGCTTCACTCATTCTCTTTATTGGTTGAAATGAGAGAGCTGGAATACTTCTTGCTCTCCATTGCCCATTACCATTTCTGGGTTCTTCTTGAGCCTCCCTCACTCAATAACCTGTCTTTCTTTAAGGTTCATACTATTCATATCTACAACCCACAAAGATGGTCATACTCTTGTTCTGGAATTTTTAAATCTCCATTATGCCATGTGTTATGAGCAGCAGGGGGCTCGGGATATGCTAGTGATGATTACTTAAATAAGGAGAGAGAGACCCTAACCACAGCTAGATATGAGTATAGATTTGTTCCCACATCAGCTGGGTTAAGCCTCCTTTAAGAGCCCAAGATTCTCTGCTAAAACCACAAGGCCTTAGAAACCAATCCAGCCAGGCAGTTGGTAGATGTTTCCAGGAAGTAGAATGTGACTTCTGGAAATCTTAGGTTGAATTGAAGGAACTAACTAACTTGGAAATGATTATAACCAGCTAGAGACGCTATCCAGATCTAACTGCTTGAGGCTAACTACTATTATTAAGGTAAGTGGTTGGTTTCAATGATAGTTTAGGCTTTAGGATCAAACAGGGTTTATTTGTAATCAAACTGAAAGTAGGTAAGAGGGAGTAGGAAAGGTGGGTGAAGGTACTCTAAATGATCTTGCTTAATATTTGAAACTAAAATAAATCTTGAAACACGAGTTGTACATGTACATAGTGTAAACAGATGTAAATAAGTTTGAGTACAAAGTACATTGGCCATATTAAATAAGAGAACTCAGGTTCCTTGTTAGATCAAACTCTTTTATTGGAACATCACATAAAAACCTTGTACATATGTATTATATTGTTACTAACACATAATAAATGAATATCGTACTAACCATAGGGAGAGCATAGAAAGGAAAGTTCAATTCTAGTTAGCAAAGGGACAGTGTAAAATAATTATGAATGCTTGAATAGAATAATCAATAAGAAATGTCAGACAGACATTGTATAGTGTAGGTTAGCTAGGGATATCACTAATAAACTAATACACTAATATACATTAAGAACTTACTTACACACTAATTTTCCTAATAATAGGTTAGGGATTAGAAGTTTAGAAAATGTTAGAAATATTGTGTGTTAGAAATGTTCATTTAAATTCACTATTAGAAAGCAATAAAATAGTTTGTTGCAGGAATGCATTTGCTTAGAATAAGTAAGAACAAGTTATATAGATAGACATTGTTATATTTGCTACAGTTTAGTATATGTTATACTTTATGTTCAATTCAAACTATGCAAACCATTGTATTCAAACCCCACATTTTCCTAGAAAAATTCTTTCCCATCCTTTGTCCTTAGCATAGATAAGCACAGATAGATAGGACAATAGATTATATAGTATTTATTATTTTGGAAGGGTAGATAGAGGGATAGGAATACATAAGTTTAGTTTAGCATAATGTAGCGATCCATTGATGAGCATGATCAACAGGAAAATTTGCAGGTTGAAATTTTCATAAAACAAAATGGCATTATTGTTGAAATGATTATCTGGGACAAGATGGATGCCACTTTGAATGACAGGACTGGCAGTTGAGAACTTCGAAATGTCCCCAGGTGCCGTGAGCCAAGGGCAAAAAGCAGTTGGCCTCAGCCCTATAAATACCCCCAAGTGACAAGACAAAAAGGGCTCAGATTGGAGCAGGGACTTGGGAAGGTGGGAGGCGAAGAGTGAAAGGTAGGCCTGAAACCTGTAACCTGTTATCCTACTGAGAAAGCTAGAGAAACAATCACCATCATTGTTAATAGAGCTGAGAGAGTTTACTGATATCATCAATCAAGATCATCAAATAGCCTTCCCTGATCGCTGGCTTGGCTGTGGCCAAGACAGGTCAGAGTTAGAGAGAGGGCGAAGAACCTCTAGTTCCTACTGAGCCTAGCAATCTCCAGACCTTGATCATTAGCCTAGTTAATTAGCAATAGGGTTCCTAAATTCTCAATCCTATTCCTTTATTTCCTAACCCCGTTAATAGATTTAAATATAGTATTTACCATCAAGTACATTTCCTGAGTGGTGATTATACCAAAGCCCTTGGGAAGGGGAGATCAATATGCAGTCAGATTTCACCATTATTCAATAGCTAATCAATAGCCCTTACCAACAAATATTCCAACCCCAGGTTGGGACCTAGGAAGGTTAAACATCCACACAATCTCTCAGGGGTTCCCTGTCTGGGCAAACTATTAGAAGGGGATAACTGACAGGCTTATTCAACCAAGCCTGTCAGGGAGGAGAGACATAGCTTTCTACCAGCAACAACTTGTACAGAGGCCTGTGAGAGGGGAGTGAGCTTTCTCCCTCACCAAATCCAATCAGCTAAGTCCTGGGCATATAATCTACCTCCATCTATACAGGCTATCCTCTAAGATACACAGATATTGTCATAACATCCGTAAGGTACAGAGTATGTGAAGGCCTTGAGGGCACTCCCCAACTCTGTGGCTGTTTGTAGCTGAGCGCAGAGCCTGTCAGACCCCTGGGTCAGATGCTGTTGTTTCTTGAAAGTAGCTGTTCACTAGCTTGATTAGAAGGTTGTTGGCTATGCCAATAAGGTATTGAATTTGGCTAGCAGTGAAGGTTGTCCCTAACTGCCTGCCTATCCAAATCTCCCAAACCACCCAGGGATCCAGTTCTACCACTATTTTGGAGTTATCCCAAGAATGATATTTTAATAAATACTTGGAATTATTTATATAAAATATAAGTCCTTTTCCATTAAAGCAGGGATTTCCTTAGCAATGCTTGAGCATGGCATTTAGAGGTAAAATCACAACATGGATTAGGAATAAATTGTAACAGGAACCCCAAAGGAGTTTTATTAAATAATAAGTTGAGATTATTTTGCCTACTAATAATTGCTAGCATTTATATAATACTTTAAAGTTCATAAAACACTTTACTATGTGTTAACTCACAGTAGCCCCATCAAATAGATGCTATTTTCTTTTTTTTTCACATAAGAGGAACCTGGGGTTGATAAAGGTTGAATAACTTGCCAAGGATCACACAGCTAATAAATTTCAGAGGCAAGATTTGACTTCAGGTTGGTCTCAACACTAAACTCAGAGCAGCTAGGTAGCTTAGTGGGTAGAGTGCCAGACTTGGAATCAAGAGGACCTGGGATCAAATCTGACCACAGACACTTCCTAATTGTGTGACCCTGGACAAGTCACTTATCCTTTAATGCCTACCCCTTGCAGCTCTTCTATCTTACAATTGATAGTAAGACAGAAGGTAAGTGTTTGAAAACAGCCAAAAAAAAACCCCACTAAACCCAAGAGTATTATCCATAATGACATCTAACTGCCTCATCAATAAGATGCTTTATGAAGGAAGGTGTTGCTGTCCAGTTATTACAAGCTATGTTTCAGGTTATGGTGTGAGTGTCTGACCAAGAAGTCCTCAAAGTAAGTGGGAAGCAGAACAGTGACAAGCAATACAAGAGAAGAAAAGGAAGTGTTTTCTAAGATTGAGCTGTCATTTTTGGATGGGATTACTATCCATACAATATGGAGGTAGGGCATACAAGTGATGAAGTCAAGCATATCAAAAAGGTAAATGAAGGGTTCAAGATAACTAGGGCAGCATTCGTCAATTATGTGTCACAGTACTAATCAATTTTCCTTGCTCAAGGATTGTGGAGAAATATCTGGCTTTCAAGACTTCTCAGCAAAAAGGGCTTATGAGGCACAGCTGATACTGATACCGGGTAACGTAGGGACTATATCCTATTCTTCCCACGGAAATTAAACAGCAATGACACATAGTAAAGAAAGTTTAATATAACTAAATATGACTTGATACCCAGAATGGTTTCCTTCTTCATTTGTCCATAAGCCAAAAGGTCTTAAAAGAGGAAGGAAGAATCATGTCAACTCTGTAAGATTAAAATTAATATACAATAACTCCAAATATTATATTTTAAACAATTTATTAATAATCACTAGAAGTAAAGGAATAAAAAGGTAATTATTTAACAAAATAAAACCACGTGCTCAAGCTAATCTACCTGCTCAAAAGGCCTGTTCCACCAAAGCCTCCACAGGAAGGAAAGAGAGCTAGACATGGAACTCCACCCAATTTATCTCCTGTCTATGTCAGCATGTAACGACAGGAAGTGAGTGAGGTCCTGGGAATCATAGTCTTTCTGGGAATTATAGTTTTTGCTGGGGATCATAGTTTTTAGGGTAATAGATTCCAATTTCACAACTCTATGCACAGATTACATTATTGGTGCCTTATTTACTGCAAAGGAAAGAACCACACATGATTAGCTTGGTTCTTCAACTCATAAGTAACAACTTGAAACTTAGGGCAACTTGACAAGATTAAACTCAACAAAGGTTTCAATTAAGGAAGAAAAATTTTCTCTCCTCTGTAGTAGCAGAGTAGCTTCAACTATGAGTGGCTACTTCTTTCCATGAATTTCATGTCAGAGTCATTTGTACACTGGCCATTCACTGGAGAGTATATTAAGGGCCCCTTCAGCTATACACCTACAGAATTTGGTCCCAGGAAAGAACACCAAAGAAATTGTTAGAATTGCCCTTGTAAGCCCACAGAAGATAATAAAAGAAACCTCTCAAACAGTTTATATAGAAGGATGAAGAGTCCCTTTAAATACAAGGTAAATTTAAGAATAGATAGCTAAGTGGTACAGTGTATGGGATTCTGGATCTGAAGTTAAGAAGACTCATTTCCTGAACTCAATTCTGTCTCAAACACTTACTAGCTACATGTCTCTAGGCAAGTTACTTAATCTCATTTGCCTCAGTTTCTTCATCTGTAAAGTGAGCTGGGAGAAGGAAATAGCAAACCACTCCAATATCTTTGCCATGAAAACTCCAAATGGAATCACATAGTCAGACACAATTAAAATGAATGAACAAATTTAAGAATATTATTTGGTTTCCTAGTCTAGGGATATCATCTAATTCTCAAGGGTTATGTCAAGGAAGATCAAGCTCTTGGATTCTCTTACTCTGGAAAGATTTTTAAGTATATGTAGTGGCTACTCATGGTTCTGATCCCTATACTGATCAGCATGAGAGCTTTCACCTGTTCCATTTATGTACTGGACTGGTTTGCCTGTCCTTTGGCAGCCTGGCGGTTCCCTATTCCTTACATATTTGTGCTGGATTTAGTGTGGCTCTAGCTGAACTTTGATCAAATCCACCAGCTTCAGCCCCCCTAGATAGCAGTGATTATAGGTATATGCCATCATACCTGACTATGTCTGCTTTCAAGGACCATCTCAACTAAGTGTGAATAGGCTCATCATGAGTGGAACATGTCCACCAGGTAGTCATTGTTTTAGACAGGGCAACTTATGAAACAAAGAAGAAATAGGAAATGGAGCTCAGTCCTATGCCACATCATTTTTAAACCTTTCTCTTTCATCTTAGAATAAATACTAAGTATTGGTTCCAAGCCAGAAGAACCATAAGGGCTAGACAATAGGAATTAAGTCACTGGCCTAGGGTGACACAACTAAGAAGTGTCTATGGCCAAATTTGAACCCAGGACCTCCCATCTCTAGGCCTGGCTCTCTATCCATTGTGTAACCTAGCTGCCCCTCTGTGCCATATATTTCTAGCCCTACAGTCCAGTAGCAGAGTAGCATAATCAGGGCTGGAGATAATAAGAATTGCAGCTTTTAAACAATCTAATAATTTAACTTCTATAATGTTGATCATTCATTGATGCTCTATGAGAAGTGTTCAATGATATCAGTATTGGCATTCTCACAAAAACTGACCCCAGAAGATATAAAGAATTTGTATAGAATGGAAGGGTACTATACAGGTTCTTGTTGGAGAGTCAAAAAAAAAAGAAATTGGCAAAGTTGGTTTTGTCATATATCTAGAATTACCTCAAGCTAGTTTAACAAATGCACATCCATGCAGCAAATTTCATTTTTTAGTAGTCACCACTTATTCTTAATGAAAATTACATTTATTATAATAGCTAGCATTTTTATAACACTTTAGAATTTGCAAAGCCTTGTAGCCTTAAATGTTGTTCCATGTTATCCTCATAATAACCATGGGAGGAAGTGGCTATTTTATGCCTATTTTACTGATGAAGAAACTGAGGTAGAAAGAGGTTAGGTAATTTTCTCAGGGTCCCACAGTTAGTAAATGTCTGAGGACAAATTTTAACTCAAGTTCTTCTGACTCTAGGGCTAGTGCCATATCTATTGTGTACTTTAAATATCAAATAGAGGAATTTGTATTTTCTCCTAGGACAGCGAGGTGTCACTGAAGTGTCTAGAGAACAAGACTGGTAAGGTAAAGCTTGTAATTTAGGAATATCAATTTGGCAGCTGTGCGGAGAGCAGATTGGGCAGGGGGAGTATTTGAGGGAGGGGGAAGAGGAGGAGGCTTTCATAGTACTTCAGGCAAGAGATGGTTTAGATCTAAACTTGGTTGTGGCCATGTGAGTGAAGAGAAATGGACAGATGGAAATATATGCCATATAATATGAAGATAAAATCAACAAGACATATCAACCATTTGAATATAAGTAATGAAGGAGAGGGAAGAGTAACAGCTCAGGTTGTGAACCTGAAAAACTAGAAGGATAATGGTGTCTTTGTCCAAATTACAAAATTTAGAAATAGGTTTTTGGAGGACAATGTTGAGTTCCATTGTGGGGTGTCTAGTTTGAAATATCCATTGGGCATATATGTGGAGAGAGAAATTAGTAATGTGGGGCCAAAGCTCATAGGAGAGATGAGGACTGAATATGCAGAAATGAGACTCAACTGTATAGATGTAAAAATTTAACCCATGACAGCTCATGAGATTGTCTAGAAAATGTAGAGAGAAGAAAAAACAGTTCAAAGTCCTGCTGTACATCCACATAAAAGGAATGTAGCATAAAAACAGTCAAGCAAAAGAGTCTAAGAAGGATCATTCAGACAAGTAGAAGAGGAACCATGTTATAAAAACCCAGAGAGAGAGAGAGAAAAAGAGAGAGAGAGAGAGAGAGAGAGAGAGAGAGAGAGAGAGAAAGAGAGAGAGAGAGATAGAGAGAGAGAGAGAGACAGAGAGAGAGAGAGAGACAGAGACAGAGACAGAGAGACAGAGACAGAGAGTATCTTGCAAGAGTGATTGGTTAAAAGTGTCAAATGCGACTTCCGGTTAAGATGGCGGCAGAGTAAGGAGCAGCTGCTCAATCTCTCCTAACCAAGGCATATACAGGACTCCTCAAGGGGAAATAAAAACGAACACAGATGAACGAAGGAACCCCACAACAGGGCGCAGCATTGAAGGTACACAGAATCAGGGCATCTCCACGCTATAAAGGGGTGAAACAGCTCTCACTAAAACTCCAGAAGAAGAAGCCCCTCCCCCACCCCACACACACCTCGTACAATGCCAAGGCCAACGCACAAGAGTGAAAACAGGACTGGGGCAACCAGTAAATCACTAGCAGCCCCAGGGCTTGTACATGTGTGCTGCAAGACGAGGGACCCCAAGTGGCTAGGGGCACGCATGGACTTTCCTGAGCATCTATGAGGGTGAAGGCACTGCCTCAGGCCAGGACAAAGATCTCTAATGCAGGGACTTTCCTGAGCGTCTGCACTGGTGAAGGCATCACCCCAGGTGCAATTAAAGATCTCCAGCCCATGGACTTTCCCTAGATTCTGCATGGGTGAAGACAGTGCCCTAAGTGAGAATAAAGATCTCTAATGCAGAGACTTTCCCTAGCATCTCTGCGGGTGAAGGCAGTGCCCTAAGATTGAATAAAGATCTCCAGCCCAGGCTTGGACCTCTAGTGACGACCCGGAACAGACAGGAGTGAGGCTGTGGAAGCAGCCCCTGAGACTGCTGAAGGAGCCTCAGGCAGAGGGGCAGACCGGGGTCTACCAGGAGGCCTGACCCCAAGGACGAGGAGACTGGAGCCCCCGGGAGCTTAGAAAGTGCAGGCAGACCCTGAGTGTGAAGACAAAGCTGAAAAGGGGCAGGGCTAATGATGGCAAGCGGAGAACTCCAGAAGAAGAAAAAGATTATCAAGAAAAACTCTGGAACACTCAACAACTTTTACACAGAGAAAATCCAGACAACAGAGGAGGACAAACAAGTAATCATATCCAAACCTTACCAAAAAAATGAAAGCTGGTCACAAGCTATTGAAGAGTTCAAAAATGAGATGTTGAAGAAGATAGAAGAGATCTGGCAAGAAAATAACAGCTTAAAAGGCAGAACTTTGCAATTGGAAAGTGAGGCTCAGAAATCAAATGAACTGATAAGCAAATTGAACACCAGAAATGACCAGATTGAAAAGGAAAACCAAAAGATTATAGCCGAAAACCAAAAGATTATAGTCAAAAACCAGTCCTTAAAGGCTACAATTGAAAAATTAGAACATAATGATCTCTCAAGACAACAAGAACAAATAAAACAAAGTCAAAAGACTGATAAAATAGAAGGAAACATGAAATATCTTAATGAGAAAGTGACAGAACAAGAAAACTGGTCGAGAAGACACAATTCGAGAATCATTGGTCTTCCAGAAAAGGCAGAAATTCATAGAAACTTGGACTCCATACTTAAAGAAATTATTCAGCAAAATTGCCCTGAAGTCCTACAACAAGAGGGCAATATAGACATTGAAAGGATCCATAGATCACCCTCTACACTGGACACAGAAAAGTCAACACCCAGGAATATAATAGCCAAATTCAAGAGCTTTCAAGTAAAAGAAAAAAATCTTACAAGAAGCCAGAAAGAGACAATTCAAATATCAAGGAGAACCAATCAGGATCACACAGGATCTGGCAGCCTAGACGCTAAAAGACCACAAGGCTTGGAACACGATATTCAGAAAGGCAAGAGAGATAGGCCTTCAGCCACAGATCAACTACCCAATCAAAACTGACTATATACTTCCAGGGGAAAGTATGGGCATTCAACAAAATTGAAGATTTCCAAGTTTTTGCACAAAAGAGACCAGGACTAAATGGAAAGTTTGATATACAAACACAAAAATCAAGAGAAACATGAAAAGGTAAATAAGAAACAGAAAAGAAAACATAATAATTTTTTAAATTAGACTCTTTAAGGGCTTAAATAAGATCTAATTATCTGTATTACTATGTGGAGAAATGCTATGTATAATTCTCTGTAGTGAACTCTATTCACTATTATAATATTCACTATTATAGCAACCAGAAGAATAATTCATAGGGAGAGGACAGAATACTAAATGGTCTAAGATGATATGGGGGGTGGGAAAGAGGGGGGGAATAGTAGGGGACACCAAGAAAAATATGAGTAAATAAGAAAAATAGGATATTCTATTACACACAAAGAGGACATGGGAAGGGGAGGAGATAAATACTATTATAAGAAGGAGAGGAAGAGAGCATTAAGAGGGAATAATCAAACCTTACTCTCAGTGTAATCAACCCGGAGAGGGAAGAGTAGCTTTATTATTCATTGGGATAAAAAACTCTATATAACACTACTGAGAAAGTCAGAAGGGACAAACCAAAGGGAGCAGGGGAGTGGGAAGGTCAAAAAAGGAAGGGGAGAAGAAGGGGGAGGGAATTCATTAGGCCTTTAAAAAACAAAAAGAGGGGAATAACAGGGGAGGGGGCAGAAAGGGAAGTCAATCAAGGGAGGGGATAAGGGATACCAGCTCAAAGCAAACCACTGGTTTAAAAGAAAATAGTGTAAGAAGAAGGGTTGGGTCTAGGGGAGGATACAAAAATGTCAGTGAATGCACAATTGATAATTGTAACTCTGAATGTGAATGGGATGAACTCACTCATAAAACGGAAGCAAATAGCAGAGTGGATCAGAAACCAAAATCCTACCATATGTTGTCTACAAGAAACACATATGAGGCGGGCAGACACACACAAGTTTAAGGTTAAGGGCTTGAGCAAAATCTTTTGGGCGTCAAATGAGAAAAAGAAGGCAGGAGTGGCTATTATGATTTCTGACAAAGCCAAAGTAAAAATAGATATGATTTAAAAAGACAGGGAAGGACATTACATCTTGATTAAAGGCAGTATAAACAATGAGGAAATAACACTGCTCAATATATATGCACCAAGTGGCACAGCATCCAAATTCATAAAGGAGAAAATGGCAGAGCTCAAGAAGGAAATAGTAAAACCATAATAGTGGGAGATCTAAATATTCCTCTTTCAGATCTAGATAAATGAAACCAAAAAATAAATAAGAAAGAGGTAAGAGAGGTGAATGAAGTCCTAGAAAAATTAGATTTAATTGATATGTAGAGAAAAATAAATAGGGGCAAAAAGGAATACACCTTCTTTTCAGCTGCACATGGTACATTCACAAAGATTGACCATATAATAGGACATAGAATCATTGCAAACAAATGCAAAAGAGCAGATATAATAAATGTAACCTTCTCAGATCATAATGCAATAAAAATAATAATTAGTAAGGCACCTGGACAGGCAAATCAAAAACCAATTGGAAATTAAACAATATGATTCTCCAAAACCAATTAGTCAAAGAAGAAATCATTGAAACAATCAACAATTTCATTGAAGAGAATAACAATGATGAGACATCCTACCAAACTCTGTGGGAAGCAGCCAAGGCAGTACTCAGGGGGAAATTTATATCCTTGAGTCCATATATTAACAAATTAAGGAGGGCAGAGATTAATGAATTGGGCATGCAACTCAAAAAACTAGAAAGTGAGCAAATTAAAAACCCCCAGATGAAAACTAAATTAGAAATACTAAAAATCAAGGGAGAAATTAATAAAATCGAAAGTAAAAGAACTATTGAATTAATAAATAAGACCAGAAGCTAGTATTTTGAAAAAAAAAGATAAAATAGACAAAGTACTGTTCAATCTAATTAAAAAAAAGGAAAGAAGAAAACCAAATTGACAGTATCAAATATGAAAAGGGAGACCTCACCTCTAATGAAGGGGAAATTAAGGCAATCATTAAAAACTATTTCTCCCAATTATATGGCAACAAATATAACAATTTAGGAGATATGGATGAATAACTACAAAAATATAAATTGGCTAGATTAACACTAGAAGAAATAGAATACCTAAATAATCCCATATCAGAAATAGAAATTGAACAAGCCATCAAAGAACTCCCTAAGAAAAAATCACCAGGACTTGATGGATTCACAAGTGAATTCTATCAGATATTCAAAGAGCAACTAATCCCAATACTATACAAATTATTTGATATGATAAGCAAAGAAGGAGTCCTACCAAATTCCTTTTATGACACAAATATGGTACTGATTCCAAAGCCAGGTACACCAAAAACAGAAAAAGAAAATTATAGACCAATCTCCCTAATGAACATAGATGCAAAAATCTTAAATAGAATATTAACTCCAGCAAGTAATTAAGAAGATCATCCACCATGATCAGGTGGGATTTATACCAGGAATGCAAGGATGGTTCAACATTAGGAAAACCATCCACATAATTGACCATATCAACAGTCTAACAAACAAAAATCACATGATTATCTCAATAGATGCTGAAAAAACCTTTGACAAAATACAGCATCCATTCCTATTGAAAACATTGAAAAGTATAGGAATAGAAGGACCCTTCCTAAAAATAATAAACAGCATATACCTAAAACCATCAACAAGCATTATATGCAATGGGAATAAATTAGAAGTTTTCCCAATAAGATCAGGAGTGAAACAAGGATGCTCATTATCACCTCTACTATTCAACATAGTACTAGAAACACTAGCAATAGCAATTAGAGAAGAAAAAGAAATTGAAGGTATCAAAATAGGCAATGAGGAGACTAAGCTATCACTCTTTGCAGATGATATGATGGTCTACTTAAAAAATCCTAGAGAATCAACTAAGAAGCTGGTAGAAATAATCAACAACTTTAGCAAAGTTGCAGGATACAAAATAAATGCACATAAATCATCAGCATTTCTATATATTTCCAACACATTAGAGCAGCAAGAGGTAGAAAGAGAAATACCATTTAAAATCACCCTAGACAATATAAAAATACTTAGGAATCTATCTACCAAAAGAAACACAGCAATTATACGAAAACAACTACAAAACACTTTCCAAAAAAATAAAACTGGATCTTAACAATTGGAAAGCCATTAATTGTTCATGGGTAGGACGAGCTAACATAATAAAAATGAACATTCTACCCAAATTAATTTACCTATTTAGTGCCATACCTATCAAATTACCAAAAAACTTCTTTACTGAATTAGAAAAAAACTATAACAAATTTCATATGGAATAACAAAAGATCAAGAATATCAAGGGAAATAATGAAAAAAAAATGTGAAGGAAGGGGGCCTAGCAGTACCAGACATTAAACTATACTATAAAGCAGCAGTCATCAAAACAATATGGTACTGGCTAAGAGACAGAAGGGAGGATCAGTGGAATAGACATGGGGTAAATGACGTCAGCAAGACAGTGTGTGATAAACCCAAAGAGCCCAACTTTTGGGACAGGAATCCACTATTTGACAAAAACTGCTGGGAAATTTGGAAAACAATATGGGAGAGATTAGGTTTAGATCAATATTTCACACCCTACACCAAGATAAATTCAGAATGGGTGAATGACTTGAATATAAAGAGGGAAACTATAAATAAGTTAAGTGAACACAAAATAGTATACCTGTCAGATCTCTGGGAAAGGAAAGATTTTAAAACCAAGCAAGAGTTAGAGAAAATTACAAAATGTAAATTAAATGGTTTTGATTATATTAAGCTAAAAAGCTTTTGTATAAACAAAAATAATGTAGTCAAAATCATAAGGGAAACAACAAATTGGGAAAAAATCTTTATAACAAAAAACTCTGACAGGGGTCTAATTACTCAAATATACAAGGAGTTAAATCAATTTTATAAAAAATCAAGCCATTCCCCAATTGAAAAATGGGCAAGAGACATGAATAGGCAATTTTCAGGTAAAGAAATCAAAAGTATCAATGAGCACATGAGAAAGTGTTCTAAATCTCTAATAATCAGAGAAATGCAAATCAAAACAACTCTGTGGTATCACCTCACACCTAGCTGATTGGCTAAAATGAAAGAAGGGGAGAGTAATGAATGCTGGAGGAGATGTGGCCAAATTGGGACATTAATGCATTGCTGGTGGAGCTGTGAACTGATCCAACCATTCTGGCTGGCAATTTGGAACTATGCTAGAAGGGCTATAAAAGAATGCCTGCCCTTTGATCCTGCCATACCATTGTTGGGTTTGTTCCCCAAAGAGATCATAGATAAACAGACTTGTATGAAAATATTTATAGCTGTGCTTTTTGTGGTGGCAAAGAACTGGAAAGGGAGGTTATGTCCTTAAATTGGGGAATGGCTGAACAAATTGTGGTATATGCTGGTGATGGAATATATTGTGCTAAAAGGAATAATAAACTGGAGGAGTTCCAGGTGAACTGGAAAGACCTCCAGGAACTGGTGCAGAGTGAAAGGAGCAGAGCCAGAAGAACATTGTACACAGAGACTGATATACTATGGTAAAATCGAATATAATGGACTTCTGTACCAGCAACAATGCAATGACACAAGACAGGTCTGAGGGATTTATGGTAAAGAACGCTACCCACATCCCGAGGAAGATCTGCAGGAGAGGAAACATAGAAAATAAACAATTGCTTGAACGCATGGGCTGAGGCTGACATGATTGGGGATGTGGACTCGAAACTACCACACCAATGCAATTATCAACACTATGGAAATAGGCCCTGAACAAGGACACATGTTACCACCAGTGGAAACGTGCGTTGGCCATGGGTGGGGGAAGAGCGGGGGGTAAAGGGGAAAGTAGCGGCATAAAGTATGTAAACAGGTTAAAAATGAATATTAATAAATGTTTAAAAAAAAGAGCACATTGACCAGCAAAAAAACAAAGTGTCAAATGCTATAGAGAGGTCAAGAAAGACAAGAACTAAAAAAGAGTCACTGGGTCTTTTACCTGAAAGAATTCTCAACAAAAATAAAGTTGTAATAGTCAAAGATATCAAAGGTTTAGAATATAATTTCATTTGAAAAATATTATGGAAGAAGACAATATAAGACTATGAGAAGCAATTCCTTGGGCAAGAAGTAGTGGAGTCAAAAATAAATTTATAAAAAAAAGCTTTGTGTGTGACTCACTTAAGTGAAATGATTCTAAGAGTATTTAAGGATGAAACTGGAAGAACAATAGACAAAAATGGAAATGTCTTGGAAAGATTTTTGTAATAAACTTTTTTTCTTCCAGTAATGCACATTTGGGCTCTACATTAAAGCACTCAATTTGCTAGTCAATCAGTTAATAAACAATTATTAAGCATCTGCTATGTTCCAGGCAATGTGCTAACCACTGTGAATACAAGGAATAGCAAAAAGACAGTTCTTCCTCTCAAAGAGCTCACAGTCTAATAGGAAAGACAACATGCAAACAACTACATACAAACAAGCTATATGGAGAATAAATTGGAAATAATAAAAAA
This sequence comes from Gracilinanus agilis, assembly GCF_016433145.1. Classification (NCBI taxonomy): domain Eukaryota; kingdom Metazoa; phylum Chordata; class Mammalia; order Didelphimorphia; family Didelphidae; genus Gracilinanus; species Gracilinanus agilis. Next base: position 155,388,370 of record NC_058130.1, read on the forward strand.
GAAAGCACTAGAAATAAGGAGGATTGAGAAATATTGTACTAAAGGAAACAAAACAGAAAGAAATTGTAGGTACACACAGAGAAAATATAGGATAGAAATATCACAATTTTAAAGCCTTTATGGAAACAACTATAAAAATATCAGAGAGTAAGCAAGTGGGAGGATATCACTGATATTATTGCCGCAAAAGGAAGTCATAAAAGTACCAATAGCTGTCAAGTCATATATCCATTTTCTCTTCTGCACTAAATCTTTATGAAAATGAAATTTATGCATGCTTTGAAGGCATCCCTGATAAAATAAATTAGGAAGGAAGTCAACTAACAAATGATATTTTACAACAGGTCAGGTGTTAACAGTTGCCCAGTTGTCTTAAAGATGCAGTTGATCTAAGATCCTTCTCTGCCTATTTTTTGTGACTATCTAAAAGCATTTGATTCAGAAAGGTGTTATAGCTTTCTTCTAACAAAATATCTTCCATACAAGCTAAGACCATATGAAATTCTTTGTTATACTTCAGAAGAGATAACTTTATTTTATAGTTTTCTGAAAATTGATTAAAAAGTGACCAATAAAACTCATTTTGAGTATTTATCATAATCAAGAAAGATGTCCACTGCTGAACATAAATGTAAGAGATATACTTCTTATAGAAGGGAAAGTTCTTTTGATGCTCCTCTTTCCCAGTGACATTCTACCAAAAACATAAAGTCCCTTCTAACTGAGATTTTAAAAGGTATCTAAAAGAGTTTGGTCTAATCATCCACATAAGAAAATAAATAAACAGATTAAGAATGTCTATTTTCTACACTATAATATGAGGTTGGATAGAACAACCCTAAGCCCAATCCATTAGTATCTATCTCAGACAGACACCGTAGATGGATGACTTGAATCTAGAATTGAATAGGAGCAAGGGAGCAAGCTGGATTGAATTTGGGAATTTACATGCTAATTTATAAATTCAATACCTCTAACCTTCTCCCTAAATCTAAATTCCATCTCACCAGTATTCTTTAGGTGATACCATATGGTTAAAAATCATGGAATACTATAATCTCATTTATAGATCAAGCAAAGGGCAGATTCATGGTGGTATAAATATGCTACAGTCTATTGCTAATAGTGAATTGCATAGAAAAGTAGCATAAAAGATATCACTAAATAGCTGAATAATCAGGCAAGAAGGTAGGCTAATCATGTAGCCAAGGAGAGAAATAACAGATGATCATGCTACATCTTGTATTAGAACTCACAGATTGTCAAGAGAAAATGCTTTCACCTATTGGTTGATGTCCTAAATTTACAAGAAAATTTACATTGATATTCATCCGTTGTCACTGTAAAATGTCTCACCTGGATGTGGCTACCATATGTGAGGAATGGTGAAGCTACTCTGTCTACTCTCTGTGATTTCTGTGGCCATGATGGCTAGCACATAAGAAGAAGTTGGATAATGTGTCATTATAATCCAATACTACCCAGGAGTTTGGCTATATCTTACTTTACACCAATATTCTTCTAGTATTACCACCTGGTTAAAATTCATAGAATACCATAATCCTATTTATAGATCAAAGAAAGAGCAATGGAGAGATTTCATTTGGGAATTTACACACTAATGTATAAATTCAATACTTCTAATCTTCTCCCTAACTCTAAATTCCATGTCTTTGACACCAATATTTTTCTGGTGATACCATATGGTTAAAAATCATGGGATACCATAGTATCATTTATAGATTTAAAAAAATTTATAAGGAGTAAGAAACAAAGAGTCATGGATTAGAAGGCATGACTGGTATTCTGCACCAAGAAGAGATAAACAACATTAAGGAGACCACAGTTCTTTGGATATATTGAAGTATCTATTGCTTGACTCAGAACTTTAATTTTATTCCTAGAACAATTTTATTCCTAGATTCCTGGATTACCTCTTATGCCCTCCACTAGAATCCTACTTCAATATCTTACTGTTGCCATGGAATCAACCCAAGAACCCAGAAGATCTGTGAGGTCCTATCAACCTGCTAGTACTTTGGATATAGGTCCAGTCATCCAAGAACCAACCAAGTATGATGAGACTTGTCATTTAAAGGTTGGCCACCAGGTTCTGATACCTTTTGGCCACAGAAACTCATGAGCAATGTGTATATAAAGATGTGAAAAGAATATTCCCACTTATGAAATGTCAAGTCTTTTGAAATATTGAAACAATATATAAAGTAAGTACAAATCTCAAAGAGCTAGACTCTACCTACAAGAGTTAATTCTGTAGTGAATAAGTTCAGGAGGAAATAATGCCATGACAAGCTCTTCTTCCTGAATGCGAAAGCCAGATGCTTCTCTGGGCACCACTTCAGCATAGCTCAGCAATATTCTAAGGTGATTGCTCTCAAGTTGTATGACTGTCAGGAAAAGGACATATTTATGCCAGCTTCGAAGTAAATTGCCAAGCTCCTGGGTAGAACTGGGTTATAAAGGCAAATTATCCAATTTCTCCTTTTTATGTGCTCAGCCATCATGGTCACAAAAATCAAAGGGTGGAGTACCTTCACAAATGGCATCCTTATCCAGGTGAGATATTTTAATTTACAGCAAAAAGGGATTATTACCATTGATGATAAAAGAGTAAAATGACAACCCATCTGTCATTTGGGGGAATTTTTTAGGTGAGTGAAAAAGATGGGGCCTGACAAGTTCCCAAAATATGTTAAAAAGTGTGGCTAGAAAAAAAGAGTAGGTAGCTCAGTTGCACAATGGTTAGAGCTCCAGGCTTGGAGCTGGAAAGATGTAGGGTTAAATCTGGACTCAGATATTTCCTAGATGTGTAGCCCTTGGCAAATCACTTAACCCTGTTTTCTTTACCTTTGTCTTTCTGTCTTAGAGTTATTACTAAACTGAAAGTAAGGGGAAAGAAAAAGAAGGAAGGAAAGAGAAAGAAAGAAAGAAAGAAAGAAAGAAAGAAAGNAAAGAAAGAAAGAAAGAAAGAAAGGAAGGAAGGAAGGAAGGAAGAAAGGAAGGAAGGAAGAAAGAAAGAAAGAAAAGAAGGAAGGAAGGAAGAAAGGAAAGAAGGAAGGAAGGAAGAAAGGAAGGAAGAAAAGAGGAAGAGAAAGAGAGAGAAAAAGAAGAAAAAGAAAAAAAAAGTGTGGCTGCTATATGACATGTAATCCATTCATGCGCTGACATATTGGAAAGGTCATACAGGGTTGCAGCTATGGTACTGAGTTATCTTTTCAGGACTCAGGAACAGCCATAGTTAAGAATATGATGGAATTGAAGGTGATTTTAAAACAGCAGTAATCAAAAAATGTTAGCCCTAGTCATACTGCATATATGAGTTTTCTGTGTGCATTTGGTACTCAGAGGACTCCTTGCAAATACTTTTGTATACTTTCTATATCAACACATAAAAAATGGGCCACATTCTCCTGGTGCTTAAAGTTCATTATAATAATTTGGACTGTGGTTGGCATATCAATTGCTTTTTTAAAAAGCCCTTTCATTCTTAGAAAGAATACTTTGTATTGTTTTCAAGGCAGAAGAGTAGTAAGGGCTAGGCAGTGGAGATTAAATGATTTGTCCATGGGGCAACTGGGTAGCTCAGTGGATTGAGAGTTAGGCCTAGAAATGGGAGATCCTAGGTTCAAATCTGGCCTCAGACACTTCCTAGCTGTGTGACCTGGGCAAGTCACTTGACCCCCATTGCCCACCCTTACCACTCTTCCACCTAGGAGCCAATACACAGAAGTTAAGGGTTCAAAAAAAATGATTTGTCCAGGGTCATACAGCTAAGAAGTGTCTGATGCTAGATTTAAACCCAGAACCTCCTGTCTCTTGGCCTGGTTCTCAATTCACTGAGCCACCCAGCTGCCACCTATCAATTGCTTAAAAAAAATCTAAAGGGGGTTCTTAAACTTAAAACCCATAGATGCCCTCTTGGAATGTTTTTAAATGAAGAAAATAAAATATATAAAATTAAAAAGAAAAATAAAAAAGTTATGAAAAGGTGTATGTATATTTTTAATTTGAGGCCTCTAGTTAAGAACCCTTGTTCTAGCATGAACTTGGGTTTGTCACTCAAACTCTCTGAAACTCAGTTTCTTCATCTATAGAACAAAGGATCAGGATTTGATAACTTCTGAGGTCCCTTCTACATCCAAAATGTTGATAATGGGACTGTTTTTATTTTCAAGCTGGAATAAAATCCATATTGAAAATGCCTTTTCTACTACATAGAGCCATGAACTAGAAAACCTTACATTGGAATGTCACACATTTAACAATTATTTTGCAGTTATCTCAGGATGTCACAAAGAGGAAAATCAGGAAATCAGATAACAAAATGTTAGTGACTTGTTTTTATTCTTTGCTGTTTGAACATCCAGAGAAATAGGGGTGATTGACACTGCAGATCTCAAATGATTACTTGAGTAGTTGTAATTAGGATCAAAGCTGATAAGCAGAATTCTTTAAGTAGAGAAACCAATGCACAAGAGAGTACAGAGGAGGAGCTTAAAATAAGCAAGCATCTTTTCTTATTATGCATTTGCAAGGTTATTGATTGCCTTGGTTTTAAGTACTAGATCCAGTTTCTATGATACTTCCGTTCTGGTGTGTGCTTCACTAAGGAATGCTTAAGCTGATTATCTAATAAAGACCTTTTAGAAATGATTTTAAGGAACTATGGGAAGAAATTGGGCCAAATAGGAATTTGAACCAAACACCAGTCCAGATGCTTTCACCTCATTTTACTTCAAATTAGAATTAAACTTGAACCATTATCTAGAAATTTTGTTGAAACCAAACTGAGGATTGATGATGAAACATATTATCCCTTATAAACATGCAAAATTAAGCAAAAATAAATAGATTAGATATATGCACATGTATGTTTATAAATATAAAACATACAATATATTATTTATGTGTTTATATATGTGTATGCATATATTTAGCCATTGAGATGATATTTTGTTTGATTATGAAAATATATAACAGAAATTTATTTTTCTTTTTTCCAATGGGTTAAGGGTTGACACAGAAAGGAAATAAATTTCTGTTCATTTTTTTAGATATATCTTCAAAAAGTTTTCACATTTAAGTGTTTAGGTAAACCTATAGAAAGCTGTGAAGTCTTTTCCAGCACATATTGAGATGCTTTTCCTATTTTAAGATTATCTATGCTATCTGGACAATTCACTTTTCTCTTAAAAGTTTGGTGGTAAACTGATTGGTAGTAAATGTATTTTCTCTCAATTTATTTCACTTAATTATGCAAATAATAATCACAGACCTAATAGAAAGCCAGAACAGGATGGATACCCAAGACTTGGCAAAGTCTGCCAATCCTAGGTCTACTTGCTGAATTATTTATTGTTCCACAGTAAAAACAATCATCAACAGCATAATTTTTGTTACTCCACAGAATCACTATCACTATATCACATACTTCAACTCCTTTAGACTGACAGTGAAGAACTCTCATCCAGAAAGATTCCTTCAATTAATCAAATACATTTTCCAACTGATCTTATTCTATTCCTTCCTATCATAATGATAATGCCAACTTCTGCATTATCAAAAGATCTTCAAGCTCCAACTCATATACTACCAGTAATATTAAAAATAATTAAGTTTCACTGTAACCAGACATTTAGACAGCCCTATATAATTTGTTTGTGATGCAACATAACTTAAATTGTTATTCTCTCTATTTCTTTAATTACATTTAGATGTCTCTTGCATCGACTCCAAATTAGTCTTTCTTCCTCTACTCTATTAACTTACACATCCATCTCTCCTCCTGCTACCTAAGTAGACTTCCTAATGGACCACTCTGATGATGTCACTTTTTAGCATTTACTACCTATGGACAATCTAGGACTTGAATCCGGGAACTATGGCCCATCACAATTTGGCTCTGGCCCAGGATCTCTATTGCCTATTATTCCCTTTTACATACTCTTTATTCTAGCCAAACTGGACTACTTTTTAATCCAGTGTTTTTATTCTTATCCTCTGTGTCTTGAATGGACCCTTTCTCCCTTCCCTCCACTTCTCTTTTTTTTTTATAATTCTTCTTTCATAGTTCAACTCAGATTCCATTTCTTCCATGAAACAAACCTTCCTAAACCTCCTCCCCAACTCCACATAAATTTGGTTTCTCTCCTCAGAATTTTAATAACACTTTGCCTGAGTCTTTCTTTTACACTTTGTTCACTTTCTCTTGTATTATGGTTATTTGTATGCTTAGAATCATACAAAATTGAACCATAAAGGATCCTAGAAGTCACTTGCTCCAAAATCCTCATTTTGGAAAGAACTCCACTGGGATGACTAGAAAAAGCTACCTCATTATTTTCATCAGACTGCAAAATCTCAGAGAATAGAGCTTTTGTTGGCTCTCTTTTTCCACATTCCCAGCATCTAACACCTTGACTAACCCAAGTTCTATTTGCAGCAGGAATTCAATCAATGTTTGTTGAATTGTAATGAATTTCCTTTCCCTGTGGATAGATCACAGGACCTGGAGTTAGGAAGACCTCAGTTAAATCTTCCCTCAGAAACTCACTGCCTGAGTAACTCTGGGCAAGTCACCTCTGTTTGCCTCGGGTTTTCTCAACTGTAACATTGGAATACTACTACTACTACTACTACTAATAATAATAATAATACCTACTTTCCAGGGTTCTTATGAAGATTAAGTGAGATAATATTTTTAAAACACTTAGCATAGTGTTCAGCACAGAGTAGGTACTTAATAAATGATTGTTTCTTCCCTCTCTCCCTCCTTCCTTTCATTCCTGAGTTTAGCATTATGCCTCTATTAGAGTGAACAATATTCACTTTTTAGTGACTAATTATAATAATAATATTTATGTTATGTTTTAAGTTTTGCAAAGCATTTTATTATATAGTAGCTCACTTAATCTTCACAATATTCCTGTAACAGAGATGACTTATGGGTCATAGGATCATGGCTTTAGAACTGGAAGGAACCTGATAAATCATTTGGATTAACTTCTGCCTCCATTTTATAGATAAAGAAACTAAAGCCCAGGAGGTTGAGTGACTTGTCCAAGGTCACACAGCTAGTAAATGGCTAAGGTATGCTATGACTCCCAACAGTTCTTCAGTATGACTTAAAGGTTACCAGGTGTCATTAAAAAAGAAGTAAAAAAGAGTAAAGACTATGCCTACGTAGGCTTAATTGTCATGTTGGTAAAGAAAGGCTTCTGAGAAAAATAACAATCTTAATGCTAACCTTTTCACATTGGAGGCTTATATCCCTTAGTCATCTCTTTGGCTGAAACTTTTCTCAATGAGAGTTCAGCTGCCCACTGATTGATCGAGTTATGATAATCAGCAATGCTATTGCTTTTTTTTTTTTGAGGAGAGGCAATAAGCTAATGTTATGGATTTATTAGCAAACGTGCCAGAACTTACACTTTCAAAAGTCCCATTCATAATAGTCATCTTGGGATATTGTCTCCTACTGCCATCCATCAAAATGTTTTGGAATTCCTTTTCTGGAATTGCCTCAAGCTAATTTAACACACACACATACACACAACTCAAATTTTACTATATGAATTTAGTATTTATTTAAAATAAATTTCATAATTTAATCACAACTCATTTTAATGAAAAATTATATTAATAAAAATATCTAGCACTTTTATAGAGCTTTAAGGTTTTCAAAGTCTTCAAGTCTTAAATACAATCTCATTTTATCTTCATCAAAACCTTGAGAGGTAAGTGCTATTGTCATGACCAGTTTACAGATAAGGAAACTGAAGCAGGTGGAAGTTGTGACTTGCCTAGGATCATACAGCTAGAGGAAGGGCAAGAGAATAAGTGTTTATGTAGCACATACTGTGTGCCAGGAACTATGCTAAAGTGCTTTATAAATATATCACAATATATCACAGTTGATCCTCACAAATACTTTGCTGAAGTAGGCGCTATTATTATCCTTATTTTACATTTGAGAAAACAGAGGCAAACAGAAGTTAAATAAATGACTTGCTCAGGTTTGCTTCATTCCAGGTACAATGTTCTTTCCACTGTGTCACCTTGTTTGAGAACCTGCTATAACTCTACTTAGCTCCAGTTTATTGATTTTGGGGGTACCATTTTAAAAATTCAATCTATCCTTGAAGAATGACAATAGTGTGGTGCAATGCAGAGAGTGTTGGATTTGGAGTCAGAAGATATGAGTTCAAATCCCAGCTCTGCCATTTGCTACATATGGGACTTTAGTAACCTTGTAATTTACATTGCTGAAACACATTATATTCTTAACACCAAACTTCTCAGTAGACAATGTGTTTTATATGTCAAGGCTCCGGTTTCCAAATCTGTAAGATAAGGAAAATTAAAATAAGAAAGATATAGTTCTACTTTTGTGAGCTGAGTGACTCTGGGCAAGTCCCTTAACTTTTATGTGTTTCAGACATCTCATGAGGTCTTAACTACTAAGTAGCTATAAATGGTCTATAATCTCTGTTAGGGGAAAGAATTCCTACAGCTAGAGTTCTCTGCACAGACAAGATTCATAGATCCCTGACATATTCAAAGACCTACCATTCATCACCACTGAAGATATTCAAAGGAAAGCAATTACAAAGGAGGTGTCACAAAAACATTTTGAATAATCAATCAGTCAACAAACTTTTAAGCAAATGTTATGTGTCATCACCATGTTGAGCATTAGGGCCATAAAGATAAAAAAGGAACTAATCCCTACCCCCAAGGAGTTTCTATTCCATTAGAGAAGACACATATAAATAAGAATAAAAAATAAATATAGTAGTATTACAGTACAGGAAACTAGTTGGTGCAGTGGGTGGGTGGCTGGATCTGGAATCAGGAAGATGTGAGTACTGCCTCAGTAGATATGCCACTCTGGGCAAGTTATTTAACCTAGCTGGCTCAGTTTCTTTATCTATAAAATTGAGATAATAAAAGCACCTAATTTCCAGGGTTGTTGTGAGGACAAAATAATATATGTTATAAAATATGTAAAGATAATATTATTATATGTAGTCAAAATTATATTGTATATTATATAGTATACAACATTTTAAACTTTATAGATTACATATATATTATGTATACCATATATCATATAATTATTATATTATATAATAAGCATGTAATAATAAAATGGTATCTTATATGATATAACACGATATGGTATGTTGTGGTGTGATCATATATAATATGAATATATACTATAATACTATAATACCATAACACATATAATATAATCATTATACTATAATTAATATAATACAACATGATATAATATGATGTAATATACTATGGTATGATATGATATACTATAATATAGCACCAAACAATGCAACATAATATAACATAATATAATATGATATAACATAACAAACATAATATAATATAATTAATATAGTATAACATAATACAATACATATAATATGTGATATGACATGACATGACATGACATGACATGACATGACATGACATGACATAATATAATATAATATAATATAATATAATATAACATAATATAGTATAGTATAATGTAATATAATATAATATAATGAGTTTTAAAAACTTTAAAGTGCTTTAGAAATGTTAGCTATTAAGTCAACAATCTACTAAACTGACTACTTTGAGGAAATATGTTCTACTGAATATATACAGAATCTCTGACTTTTGTGCAGGGAACTCTTGCTGTAGGAATTCCCTCCACCAACATAATATATAAGGCATTTCTAGCCATTTAGTAGCTAAGACCTCAGGAGATGTCTGAAACTTATAAAGGTGGTGACTTGTCCACTGGGGTCACTAAACTCACAAGAGTCGAGCTATGTCTTTCTGGCTCCAGGACTCCCACTCTTTCCCCTTATTGCACTGGCTCTATTGAGTCCTATCATGTACAGAAACCAGCCTCATCGCTTTACAATCACACCTTGTAACCACAACTTCAACCCAAGGCCAATCCCCTTCTTCAGATACAATACACAAAGGCAGCTAGGGGCAAGTTTTGCTTTCCTCCTACTCTTACTGAAAACTGACCCTCTTTAGAAACCTTTGGGCCTACAAGTATCAGGTGGTACAATTATACCACAAACAAAGATTTCAGTGTCGGAAACTGAGAAACCATTACCATGGGGATTAGATGCTCTTCCATCTCTATGTGGCCAGCATTGTCTATAGCACAAGGAACTATTGTGTTCAGAGAAATAGGGGGTGTGACTTGCTAGGGATTTTAAACTCGAATATGTATCCAAATTTTAACAGTGCTGGCCTTTAGAAATGGATGATTTTTCAGGCATATTTAATTTGCTTCAGTTTCAGACCACAGCTCCCACAATTGTTTGGATTAAACTGTTTCCTTAGGAATTTTTGGTATGTGTTTCACTGGGTCCCTCAATCACTCCTCTGAATTTCTTATGGGCATAGTAAAGCTGAGTATCTGGGAATGACTTTTCTTCACTTTGAAAATGTCTCCTATAATGTGAGAAAGCACCTTCCTTCCTTCTTTGTGGACAAAGAGCACTATGAATGTGAGACGTTGTATATAATGTTAAACTTCTTTAATATGCTGGTTAATTTTGCTGAACTTTTCCTTTACTCATTTTTATTTTTCACTATAAGGGATGGTTCTCTGAGAGGAAGAGGAAGGAGAAATACATTAGAAAATGTAAATAATGCAAACCCAAAAGATATCATTATATTTTAAAACACAATGTCTCCTAATGCCTCCATGCAACATTATCATGCTCTACACAGGAATGTAAGGAATGAATTTAAATCCTCAGAATTCAAGCAGCAGTATAATAATCGCTATTAGCTGTTACCTCTTTCAGACAGGCAATAGATGATAGAGTGCCAAGTCTGGAGTCAAAAAGACTCATCTTCCTGAGCTCAAATCCTGCTTCAGATCCTTACTAGCTGCATGATCCCTGGGCAAGTCACTTAGCCCTGTTTGTCTCAATTTCCTCATCTGCAAAATGATTTGGAGAAGGAAATAACGAACTAAAATGGGGTCTCAAAGAGTCAAAGAAATGATTGAATAACAAAAACAAAAATGGTGGATTTCTATTTTTATTATTATTGGTAAGAATTTTTAGCAATCAACAGGATGAAGCAGCATAAAGAAATAAAAGAAGTATTCTAGATCTGTGATTCTAGGAGAATATTCCCAGATTTATACCTGAGATCACAATAAAGGACTTTGGATAAATTGTCAAAAACTTCAACATCATAAGAAGTCATTAAAACTCTGGCTGAGGAAAGACGAACCCATTAGTTTGGCCATCAAAGGGACACCTCAGGTCAGTGTCAGGTCAAATGAGTGTGTCATGCTTAGTGTTTCTTAGGAGATAATATCTACACTTCAGTTAGTATGTGAATAAGAGAGGGGAATTCTGAACTTGGAATGGATCATTCAAAAGCTTTCTGTGGTATTAAATTAGGGAATGTGCCAAACCTAAAGGTAATAAGAAAAATCCTGAGCATTCAAGAATAAAGATCTAGCTTCTGCATTGGCCAAACAGTTCATCAGGAAAAGCAGTAAAACTGCCATGAATATTATATACAGAGAATTCAGATAGCAATCATTCTAAAAATGTGTGCTCATTTCCCAGAATGTTTAGGATATTTAGAAGTGAGCCATTTTTCACTTGTCTTATTACCTTGCATTTATTTAGAAATGTGCTTAAGAACACTCTTATGGGTAATATTAATCTTTTGGATCTGATGGGTGAATGAGAATTTAACCCCTAAAATACCAGAGGAACTTCCAAAAGCAAGACTTGTCTATACCAGTGCCATTTACAGAGTAAATATTACTGGGCCAACATTTTTTCATTCATCATGATATAACTCTTTGCTGGTAAGTCCTTTGGGTTAAATTCATTAAGGTCACACGGTCTTAGAATCTGAGTATATTACACAGTACCTATAAGGTAATGCTGACAATAGGACTGGAAATATGTTTCTTTCCCTTCAAGAAACATCCTCAAACTTCTCCAAATGGCACTTGTACTTTATTTAGGGCCAAACTTAACCCCTTAGAGGACCTAGGTTAGGGTATTATTTACATGGATTATTTTTTTTTATTTATATCTAAATGTTTATTTTTTGTTTCTTAGCTCCTAAGTTTCTAGCTCTTTTAGACTGATAGGATGATGGGCTCCCTTCAAGTCCATCTACTTCTAGAATAGGCCAGCCCTCTCTCAGAATAAATTGCTAGATAAGATAACCATGGATAGGCATGCACTTTGTGTGAAGCTTCATCCAATGGATTAAAAAAATCTGCGAGAATGGAAACAAATGTAAGATCATTGCTCATAATAAAGAAAATTTCTACTAATGTCTCAAGTGAATAGGTTGTGTTCACATGATCTTTTAGTTGTTTAATCCTTTCTGACTCTTTGTGACCCCATTTGGAGTTTTCTTGGCAAAGATACTGGAGTAATTTGCCATTTCCTTCTCCAGCTTATTTTATAGATGAGGAAACTGAGACCAACAAGGTTAAGTGACTTGCCCAGGTCACCTCGCTAGTAAGTGTCTGAGGCCAGATTTGAATTCAGGCAGATGAATCTTCCTGATTCCAGACCTGGCACTTTATCTACTGCTCTGTCTAACTGCCCTCATTTTACAGAGGAGGAATTGTGGTTTAAAGAGGTTGAATTTTTGTGTTGGAGGAGAGTTTTTAATCAGTTCTTCTTGACACTCAGTCCAAAACTATCAATTATGCCATATCATTCTTCTCTATTCTCTGGAAGTCTATATTCATGCCTTTATGATGTCTATCTATCAACAAGAAGGCAAGAAAGAAGTAAATCCCAGTGTTGTTGCTGTATTTCGGCCAGTAAGAAGTGTCATGATCTCCCTGCAGAACAAACATTTATAATATTTATTAATAGCCTTTTATATGAAAGGCTACATGATAAGTGCTGCTGGGGAAATATAAAATATTTTTCAAATGCTAAAGTTTTTTATAAATGTTGTTGTGGGGGCAGCTGGGTAGCTCAGTGGATTGAGAGCCAGGCCTAGAGACGGGAGGTCCTAGGTTCAAATCCGGCCTCAGACACTTCCCAGCTGTGTGACCCTGGGCAAGTCACTTGACCCCCATTGCCTACCCTTACCACTCTTCCACCTATAAGTCAATACACAAAAGTTAAGTGTTTAAAAAATAAAAAAAAAATAAAAAATAAAAAACATAAATGTTGTTGTGTCATTGTTATTTATAAAAGTGAGTCATTTTCCACACTTGGGGCTTGGTGGGGGAAACAGGGGAAGATAGTTAGGGAAAACACTATATACACAGATTAATAAATTATAGACAATTTGAAAAGGAAAAAATAACAGCAATTAAAGAGAAAATTCCTTGGAGAAAATGGCACTAAACTAAGCCTTGAAGGGAGATAAAGATTCTGAAAGGAATGTAGTATAGACGTGGGTGTTATCCATTTTTTATCCCATAAACTCAATTTCTGTGACTTAATATCCAAAGTAGCTTGAATATGGTTTATTTCTAAAGTGAGATTCACTTATATTTCAGTTCTTTGGGAACAGAATTCCATTTTTTATATTACCTGTCAAAGCAAAAAAAAATAAACATTTATCATCTAATAATAACACTGACTGGCATTTATATAGCACCTACAATGTGCCAAGAGCTATATTAAAAGCTTTACAAATATCTCATTTTTATCTGCATAATAACCGTGAGAGGTAGACACTATTATTGTGTCTCATTTTACAACTGAGTAAGATGAGGCAAACAGAGGTTAAATGACTTGCCCAAAGTCATATAGCTTTTAAATGTCTGAGTTTAATATTTGAATTCAGGATTTTTTGACTACAGGTCCAACACTATCTACTGTGCTACTTTGCTGTCCAGGGACTACTTGCCAGGCATTGTGCCAAGAAATGAGTCCTAAAAAGAGGCAAAACCAGTTTATGGCCTCAATAAACCTAAAAGCTAATGAAAGAAAAAGCATGAAAACCAGTAACTACAAACAGGATATACACAAGATAAGTTGATGATAATTTTAGAAGGAAGGCCCTAGCTTTGGCAGGGGGACCAAGGAAGGAAAGAAGGGATGATCTTTGCTAAGGCCTTCAGGAAACCAGAGAAGCCGGGAGGTGGAGACAAGGAGGGAGAGAATTCTAGGAATGGGGGACAGTGTGTGACTTTTGTCTTTCCCTATAGGGTCGAAATAAAAAGAAGGTGTGGAGAGATGGGAGGGACTTTTTTTTTTGCTCTGTGACTGTTCCTTCTTTTTTTTTTTTTTTTTGCTTAGAAGCAACTTAAAAAGAATACTTAAAAAACCTCAAAAGCCCTATATCTGAGCAATAACCATACATCCCGGATTTCCTGGGACAGTCCCAATTTCAAGAAAAGAAACTGCTTTCAAAGGCTTCACAAAAGGAACATTCTTGGTCAGACCACATGTTCCAGAAAGTGTGGTCACTTTGTGTGTATGAGACAGAATTCTTTTTCCCAGTAGGCCTGGAAAAAAGAGAGAATGCCTAGTCATAGCATTAAATTGTGGTAGTGGAAAAAGAACAGAAAGTAGGATAGTACTTGAAGCCAAAGAAAGAAGATAGGGTCATTGGGGAGTCTGTTGGCCCTAAGAAATAGCACGAGAAGGGGTGCCCAATCTCCTCATTCTCTAGCCCAATCCTTGAATCCTCTCAATCCTGCTTTTTGTCCCCAGCAGTCCCTCTCTTACTCAAATCTCTATCTTGGGCCATAGGAGAACCAGTTGCAGCTTAGAGCCAGATACCCCTGTTTCCATTCCATGTCAAAGAATAAGAATCCTTCTTCCAACTGTGGATAATGGACAAACAACAACAACAAAAGGCTTCCTGCAGAAGAGATTTGAAAGAAGTTGGCAGGCATGGGTGACGAAGGAGAGTATCTCAGGCATAGAGGACAACTAAATATTGTTATGATATAGAATTATGAAGTGCTTTATAAATGTCAATGGTTATTATTATTGTCGTTATTAATTATTAATTAAATAAATAAGGACTAAAAATTTTTTATGTTCCTTCCTCAAGCAAAATGCCTGGTGCATACTAAGCACTTAAAAAATCATTTGAGAGGGGGGCAGCTGGGTAGCTCAGTGGATTGAGAGTCAGGCCTAGAGATGGGAGGTCCTAGGTTCAAATCTGACCTCAGACACTTCCCAGCTGTGTGACCCTGGGCAAGTCACTTGACCCCCATTGCCCGCCCTTACCACTCTTCTGCCTTGGAGCCAATACACAGTATTGACTCCAAGACAGAAGGTAAAGGTTTAAAAAAAAATCATTTGAGTCAGTTCAGTTTGATGTGATACTTATCAAACCCTGTATAGCTAGTCAGATTATATTTATTAGGCATCAGCTATGTACCAGACACTATGCTAAAAGCTTAGGATACAAAGTGTGGCCAAAAAAAATCCAGTCCTGCTCTGAAGGGGCTCACAGTTTAATGTGGGGAGAGATAACACTCGAACAAAAAAATGATATACAAATAAGAGCAATATAGGATGTTGTTGTTTATTTTTCACATTGAGTCATGTCCAATTCTTTGTGACTCCTTTTGGGGTTTGCTTGTCAAAGATACTGTAATGCTTGGCCATTTTCTTTTCCAGCTCATTTTACAGATGAAGAAACTGAGGTAAGCAGGGTTAAGGGAGTTGTCTTGGGTCACACAACTAGTAAGGGTCTAAGGCCGGATTTGAATGCAGAAAGATGAATCTTCCTGAATTCAGTCCTGGCACTCTATCCACTGTGCTACTTAGCTGCTCATCATACATATATCCATATACAGAATCAGACCTAAGAGTTAAGATTAAGGGAAAGGTTGTTTATTTAAATGAATTTAATAGAATTAAAATGACTTCATTCAATGGCTATTTAAGAGCCTACTATGTGCCAAGTTCTATGTATCCTAGGTCTTAGAGATACAAAAATAATTTTTAAAAATTATCCAGTCCTTACCTTACAGGAGCTTATACTGTGCTGAATGAATGCTCAGCACTCTACTTGGCACTCTGAGGAAATAAAAAAGCTTTGTCCTTGGTTCTTGTGTGAGCTCAGACAAGTCACTTAAATCCTCTGGAAGTTAGATTCTTCATCTGTAAAACAAAGGAGTTGGACTAAGTAGCCTTAGAAGGTCCCTTTCAACTCTAGATCTGTGATCTTATCATCTAGTTTGGAGAAAGAAAATCAACAAAGGAAAAAATACAAGACAATAAAGTCCTTAGTTGTGTTATACAAATTCTAAGCATGAGAGTAGTTCAGAAGGGAGGGAGATCTTTAAGAATGGAAAGATGGTATGAACCATCATAGGTATTAGAGGGTGAAGAGAATTTAAGCTTTCATCTAGTCCAGTGATTCCCAAACATTTTTGGCCTACTGCCCCCTTTCCAGAAAAAATATTACTTAGCCCCCTGGAAATTAATTTTTTTAAATTTTAATAGTAATTAATAGGAAAGATAAATGCACCTGTGGCCATCACCACCTCTCTGGATTGCTGCAGCATCCACCAGGGGATGGTAGCGCCCACTTTGGGAATCACTGATCTAATCCAATACCCTTAGAGATGGAAAGTGAGCTGAAACTGAAAAGATGAGGCAGCATGATCCTGTGGAAAGACCATCCATTGGGGAATGGCTGAACAAGTTATGGTATGTGAGTGGAAGAAAAGATCGACAGGACGATCACAAAAAAAATACTGGGAAAGACTTAGCGGAGTGATACAAATTGAAGTTTTGTATCAGGAATCAGAATCAGGAAAATGCTGTACACAGGTTACAGCAATAATACACAGTGGTCAACTCTGAATGATTTAACCATTATCAGCAATGCAGGAATTCAAGACAACTCCAAGAGACTCATGACAAAAAAGTCTATCTACCACCATAGAAGGAACTGATACGTGTCTTCTTTCACAACATGATGAACATGGAAATAATGTATTGCTTAATAACACACATACAACATATCATAATACCAGCCATCTATCAGGGAGAGAGAGGAGTGGGAAGGAGAAAAAGAATATGGATTCAAAAATGTCAAAAAACAATGATTAAAATTGTATTTACATGTAAATAATTAAATAAATTTAAAAAAGAAAGATGGTATTACTTATGGCACCTGCTATGTGCCAGACACTAAGCAAAGTGTTTTACTTTTTTTTTTATTTATCTCATCTGATCTTCAAAACAACCCTAGGAGGTAGGTACTATTATTATCTCTATTTTTTTAAACCTTTACCTTCCTTCTTAGAATCAATACTATGTATTGTTTCCAAGGCAGAAGAGCAGTAAGGACTAGACAGTGGTGAGTCACACCGCTATGAGGTGTCTGAGGTATTTGAACCTAGGACCTCCCATATCTGAGCCTGAATCTCAATCCACTGAGCCACCCAACTGCCCTCTATTATGTCTATTTTATAGTTGAAGAAACTGAAGCAAGTGAAGATTAAGTGACTTATCTGCTGTTACTTAGCTACTAAGTGTATGAGACTGAATTTGAACCCAGATCTTTCTGACTCAGGCCTCATACTCTAGGTACTGCATTACCTAGCTCCCTCTAAACCTGGATTCTCATTTTACTTCCTTCACTCAAAAGCTGTGTGACCTTAAACATATCATTCAATCATCTTTACTAGCATGGAAGGTTTACATTAGGGAAGAGGATGAAGTCAGATAGGAAAATTAAAAGGGGGGGCAAATTATGCAGGACCTTAAATGTCAAACAGAGGAGAATTGGGCCTGGAATAATAAACAATTGCCAATCTATTAACTTATTGATTGAACTTGGAACAGAATATGGAAAAATTATATTTTACCTTTTATTAACTCTATTCCTTTACCCATATTAGATATGAATTTCCAAAGCCTTGATTCTTCAAAGAAATTATTTCAATGTAAACTCTGAATCTATAATAAAGAAAACCCCCAAAGGCATGTTTTCATTAATATCTCCTTTTAATCACTATTTTTCAATATGATTTTACATTTTTATTTTAAAATGCATATAATGAGAATGTATAAAATCATTTTAGCATATTAAATTTGTTGAATGTAATGTACTTGGCCACACTTATTCTTTAACTTTTTAAAATAATTATTCCTAGGGAAAGAAGGAACTTAGCATCTTGAAAAAAATCACTTAGCTGGCCATTTCATATATTATAATAAGGTGAGGTTTATTAATTCTCCTAAAACTACAAAGAAAGTCAATGACAGTAATGGAATGAATATTGAAGAATTATTAATTACTATCCATTATTAAAATATTGTTAAATAAGAACATATATATATGTATCTTGATTTAAATCCTGACTAAAGTAATAATTTAACTTTCTCATTCTTTTATACTGAGTGAATGGCTAAACACATTGGAACATAAATAGATTTTTCATACCAGAGAAATAGATTCTCAGAGTTGAAATAGATGTTAGAAGTCATTTATTATAACCTCCCACTCCATGAAGGAATCTCCACTATAACATAAAACACACATAATCAGACTGCTTATCCTCTTTCACTATAATCTTTTTTCATTGCAGACAGGCTGAATTGTTTAAATTTTTTTCCCTTCTACTGAGACAAAATTTGCCTTCCTCTACCTCTTTGTTTGAGTCCTGTTTGATGGACTAATAAGTCTACTTTTTTTTTCCATCTGATAGAATTTCACTCTAAGTACCTATTCCTTTTCTCTGTCTCCCCCTCCCTGCTCCATCTCCCTCTTTCCTTTGTGAGTTTAAATGTCAGCTCCTCCAACTGTTTGTCATAATGCACAGCTTTCATACTCTATCATCCCAGTCACCTTTTGAAGACTTTAATTTATCAATATCCTTCTTGGAATTTGGAGAATAATGGAACCAGGAGATAAAACTCCAGATGTGGTCTGTCTGGCACGAGAATGGTGGAACTATCACAACATTATTTATATACTATAGTAAAAATAATACATGAGAATTTGTGGTTTAACTTTCTCATTGCCATTTACTTAGGATGAGTGGGTCCCAAAACTAGTCAGCCTGCAGAATCAAGCTGAGACATTAAATATAGCCCTGGTGTTAACTGATTAGCTTCTGCCCTATGTCTGCAATTTTGTAGATTGAGAGCTATCCCCAGGTGTTTACTGATTAGTAACTTCATTCAGATATTTACCTTTTGCTGTCTACACTTTGATGTTTAAATCATTGCCTTCTTCTTCTTTCTGTAAATTCCCTTATGCCCATCATGCCTACATACTCTAAAATCTAAACCTGCTAAAACTGTTGCTCAGGGTTCACTGATTTTATATATATATATATATATATATATATATATATATATATATATA
>NC_058130.1:155422646-155481138 GCF_016433145.1 Gracilinanus agilis
GCTGCTTTATAGTATAGTTTAATATCTGGTACTGCTAGGCCCCCTTCCTTCAAAATTTTTTTCATTATTTCCCTTGATATTCTTGATCTTTTGTTATTCCATATGAAGTTTGTTATAGTTTTTCCTAATTCAGTAAAGAAATTTTTTTGGTAATTTGATAGGTATGGCGCTAAATAGGTAAATTAATTTGGGTAGAATGGTCATTTTTATTATGTTAGCTCATCCTACCCATGAACAATTAATGGCTTTCCAATTGTTGAGATCCAGTTTTATTTGTTTGGAAAATGTTTTGTAGTTGTTTTCGTATAATTGCTGTGTTTCTTTTGGTAGATAGATTCCCAAGTATTTTATATTGTCTAGGGTGATTTTAAATGGTGTTTCTCTCTCTACCTCTTGCTGCTCTGATGTGTTGGAAATGTATAGAAATGCTGATGATTTATGCACATTTATTTTGTATCCTGCAACTTTGCTAAAGTTGTTGATTATTTCTACCAGCTTCTTAGTTGATTCTCTAGGATTTTTTAAGTAGACCATCATATCATCTGCAAAGAGTGATAGCTTAGTCTCCTCATTGCTTATTTTGATACCTTCAATTTCTTTTTCTTCTTTAATTGCTACCGCTAGTGTTTCTAGTACTATGTTGAATAATAGAGGTGATAATGGGCATCCTTGTTTCACTCCTGATCTTATTGGGAAGGCTTCTAATTTATCCCCATTGCATATAATGCTTATTGATGGTTTTAGGTATATACTGTTTATTATTTTTAGGAAAGGTCCTTCTATTCCTATACTTTTCAGTGCTTTCAATAGGAATGGATGCTGTATTTTGTCAAAGGCTTTTTCAGCATCTATTGAGATAATCATGTGATTTTTGTTTGTTAGACTGTTGATATGGTCAATTATGTGGATGGTTTTCCTAATGTTGAACCAACCTTGCATTCCTGGTATAAATCCCACCTGATCATGGTGGATGATCTTCTTAATTACTTGCTTGAGTCTCTTTGCTAGTATTCTATTTAAGATTTTTGCTTCTATGTTCATTAGGGAGATTGGTCTATAGTTTTCTTTTTCTGTTTTTGGTCTAGCTGGCTTTGGAATCTGTACCATATTTGTGTCATAAAAGGAATTTGGTAGGACTCCCTCTTTGCTTATGTTATTATTAAAAATGATAAAGACTGATATAAATTTAGAAATTAGTATTTTAATTAAAGCCATGGCCATGCTGGTAAAATCATTAGACCACGCGCTGGTAAGAATTCAAAACTGCCGCCTCCATTTTGTTACCTCTCGTCTCTCCTCGAGCCTGCTAGCCAAGAGGGCTTACTTTCAATTCTTCTCCCATTTAAACTGTCCTCTGCATGGTGACGCAGGCATTCCCATGCGCAAAGAACCGGAACCGGAAACCCGTTGGACCACGGAAAATGTAGTTTGATAGTTCCCACGTGTCTGTAGAAAATATATACATATACTTTTAAATGTCATTTCCCAAATTCCAATTTTACACTTATCATATCAAATAATTTGTATAGTATTGGGATTAGTTGCTTTTTGAATGTCTGATAGAATTCACTTGTGAATCCATCAGGTCCTGGTGATTTTTTCTTAGGGAGTTCTTTGATGGCTTGTTCAATTTCTATTTCTGATATGGGATTATTTAGGTATTCTATTTCTTCTGCTGTTAGTCTAGGGAGTTTATATTTTTGTAAATATTCATCCATATCTCCTAAATTGTTATATTTGTTGCCATATAATTGGGTGAAATAGTTTTTAATGATTGCCTTAATTTCCCCTTCATTAGAGGTGAGGTCTCCCTTTTCATCTTTGATACTGTCAATTTGGTTTTCTTCTTTCCTTTTTTTTATTAGATTGACCAGTACTTTGTCTATTTTATCTGTTTTTTCAAAATACCAGCTTCTAGTCTTATTAATTCAATAGTTCTTTTACTTTTGATTTTATTAATTTCTCCCTTAATTTTCAGTATTTCTAATTTAGTTTTCATCTGGGGGTTTTTAATTTGCTCACTTTCTAATTTTTTGAGTTGCATACCCAATTCATTAATCTCTTCCCTCCTTAATTTGTTAATATATGCATTCAAGGATATACATTTCCCCCTGAGTACTGCCTTGGCTGCATCCCACAGAGTTTGGTAGGATGTCTCATCATTGTTATTCTCTTCAATGAAATTGTTGATTGTTTCTATGATTTCTTCTTTGACTATTTGGTTTTGGAGAATCATATTGTTTAATATGTTTTTGATTTGCCTGTCCAGGTGCCCTTACTAATTATTATTTTATTGCATTATAATCTGAGGTTACATTTATTATTTCTGCTCTTTTGCATTTGTTTGCAATGATTCTATGCCCTATTACATGGTCAATCTTTCTGAATGTACCATGTGCAGCTGAAAGGAAGGTGTATTCCTTTTTGTCCCTATTTATTTTTCTCCACATATCAATTAAATCTAATTTTTCTAGGACTTCATTCACCTCTCTTACCTCTTTCTTATGTATTTTTTGGTTTGATTTATCTAGATTTGAAAGAGGAATATTTAGATCTCCCACTATTATGGTTTTACTATCTATTTCTTTCTTGAGCTCTGCCAGTTTCTCCTTTATGAATTTGGATGCTATACCACTTGGTGCATATATATTGAGCAGTGTTATTTCCTCATTGTTTATACTGCATTTAATCAGGATGTAATGTCCTTCCCTGTCTTTTTAAATCATATCTATTTTTATTTTGGCTTTGTCAGAAATCATAATAGCCACTCCTGCCTTCTTTTTCTCATTTGACGCCCAAAAGATTTTGCTCAAGCCCTTAACCTTAAACTTGTGTATGTCCACCCCCCTCATATGTGTTTCTTGTAGACAACATATGGTAGCATTTTTGGTTTCTGCTATTTGCTTCCATTTTATGAGCAAGTTCATTCCATTCACATTCAGAGTTATAATTATCAGTTGTGCATTCACTGACATTTTTGTATCCTCCCCCAGACCCACCCCTTCTTCTTACACTATTTTCTTTTAAACCAGTGGTTTGCTTTGAGCTGGTATCCCTTATCCCCTCCCTTGATTGACTTCCCTTTCTGCCCCCTCCCTTGTTTTTCCCTTCTTTTTGTTTTTAAAGGCCTAATGAATTCCCTCCCCCTTCTTCTCCCCTTCCTTTTTTCACCTCCCCACTCCCCTGCTCCCTTTGGTTTATCCCTTCTGACTTTCT
Source organism: Gracilinanus agilis (assembly GCF_016433145.1). Lineage (NCBI taxonomy): Eukaryota > Metazoa > Chordata > Mammalia > Didelphimorphia > Didelphidae > Gracilinanus > Gracilinanus agilis. Next base: position 155,425,863 of record NC_058130.1, read on the forward strand.
CAGTAGGGTTAGATAGAGTTTTTTATCCCAATGAATAATAAAGCTACTCTTCCCTTTCCGGGTTAATTACACTGAGAGTAAGGTTTGATTATTACCTCTTAATGCTCTCTTCGTCTCCTTCTTATAATAGTATTTATCCCTTCCCCCTTCCCATGCCCTCTTTGTGTGTAAAAGAATATCCTATTTTTCTTATTTACTCAGATTTCTCTTGGTGTCCCCTACTATTCCCCCCCCTCTTTCCCACCCACCATGTCATCTTAGACCATTTAGTATCCTGTCCTCTCCCTATGAATTATTCTTCTGATTGCTATAATAGTGAATAGAGTTTGCTACAGAGAATTATACATAGCATTTCTCCACATAGTAATACAGATAATTAGATCTTATTTAAGCCCTTAAAGAGTCAAATTTAAAAAATTATGAGTTTTCTTTCTTTTCCCTCTGTTTCTTATTTACCTTTTCATGTTTCTCTTGATTTTTGTGGTTAGATATCAAGCTTTCCATTTAGTCCTGGTCTCTTTTGTGCAAAAACTTGGAAATCTTCAATTTTGTTGAATGCCCATACTTTCCCCTGGAAGTATATAGTCAGTTTTGATTGGGTAGTTGATCTGTGACTGAAGGCCCAGCTCTCTTGCCTTTCTGAATATCATATTCCAAGCCTTGTGATCTTTTAGCGTGGGGGCTGCCAGATCCTGTGTGCTCCTTGATATTTGAATTGTCTCTTTCTGGCTTCTTGTAAGATTTTTTTTTCTTTTACTTGAAAGCTCTTGAATTTGGCTATTATATTCCTGGGTGTTGACTTTTCTGTGTCCAGTGTAGAGGGTGATCTATGGATCCTTTCAATGTCTATATTGCCCTCTTGTTGTAGGACTTCAGGGCAATTTTGCTGAATAATTTCTTTTAGTATGGAGTCTAAGTTTCTATTAATTTCTGCTTTTTCTGGAAGACCAATGATTCTCAAATTGTCTCTTCTTGACCGGTTTTCTTGGTCTGTCACTTTCTCATTGAGATATTTCATGTTTCTTTCTATTTTATCAGTCTTTTCACTTTGTTTTATTTGTTCTTGTCTTGAGAGATCATTGGCTTCTAATTGCTCAATTCTAGCCTTTAGGGACTGGTTTTCCTTTTCAATCTGGTCATTTCTGGTCTTCAGTTGGCTTTCCTCACTTTCCAATTGTGAAATTCTGCCTTTTAAACTGTTATTTTCTTGCCAGATCTCTTCTATCTTCCTCAACATCTCATTTTTGAACTCTTCAATAGCTTGTGACCAGTTTTCATTGTTTTGGGAAGGTTTGGATACTTGTTTGTCCTCCTCTGTTGTCTAGATTTTCTCTGTGTAAAAGTTGTTGAGTGTTCCAGAGTTTTTCTTGATAATGTTTTTCTTCTGGGGTTCTTGGCTTGCCATTGTTAGCCCCGCCCCTTTTCAGCTTTGTCTTCACACTCAGGGTCTGCCTGCACTTTCTAAGCTCCAGAGGGCTCCAGTCTCCTTGTCCTCGGGGTCAAGCCTCCTGGTAGTCCCCAGTCTGCCCCTCTGCCCGAGGGTCCTTCAGCAGTCTCAGGGGCTGCTTCCACAGCTGTGCTCCTGTCTGCACCGGGTCCCCACTTGAGGTCCAAGCCTGCACTCAAGATCTTTGTCCTTGCCTAGGGCACTGCCTTGACCCAAGCAGACACTGGGGAAAGTCCGTGCGCATTCTTTATCCACTTGGGGTCCTACATCCTGCAGCTCTCAGGTACAAGCCCTGGAGCTGCCAATGACTCACTGGTTGCCCCAATCCTGCTTTCACTCTTGTGCGTTGGCCTTGGCACTGTGCATGGTGTGGGGGGTGGTGGAGGAGCTTCTTCCTCTCGCATTTTAGTGAGAGCTGTTTCACCCCTTCACAGGGTGGAAATGCCCTGGTTCCGCGTACCTTCAGTACTGCCTATTGTGGGGTTCCTTCGTTTATCTGGATTCGTTTTTATGTCCCCTTGAGGAGTCCTGTATGCTTCGGTTTGGAGAGATCGAGCAGCTGCTCCTTACTCTGCTGTCATCTTAACCAGAAGTCCCTTTCCTTTTCTTTTAAAAATATTTGTTTTAAGATCTTTTAGTTTCTTTTTTTAAAAAAAACCTCTAATATTCCATCTTAGAATTAATACTATGTATTAATCCCAAGGGAAAAGAGCAGTAAGGGTAAGGAAATGAGGGCTAAGTGACTTGCCCAGGGTCATAGAGCTACAAAGTGTCTGAGGCCATATTTGAACCTGGGGCCTCCCATTTCCAGGCTTATCTCTCTATCCACTGAACAATTTAGCTGCCCTCTAAGATATTATTTTTGAACATTTTAAATATTTTCCTGGCTTGGTCCTCTGAACACTCTCTAAATATCCAAGAACCATCATGAGTTTGAAACCCAGGAATGGACACAGCATCTTACTGAGGATCTAACCAGCGCTGAGTATAATGAAATCATTCCATTCCCATCCTCCTCAGCCACACACACCTTACTCCTTGTTTTGATGCTTTTCTTCAGATTATCCAGCCATCTTTCTTTACAGTAAGGCTGTTTATACATAACAGGAATGCCTTTTAGATTCACTTTAAATTGATTCCTGTCAGCATTTAGTTATTTTGCTATGAAGACAGTTGGATATTTATCTGGTGGCCTGAGAAGAAACCTGATTTTTTGGTACCTTTGTATGTGAAAGAGAGAGCAGTAGTATACAAATGTCCTTTAAAACTCTGTCTTCATGACCTGGACTCATGATAATTTTCCCAGATCCAATTTTGTTGAATGTATCCAACATTAAAGATACTATTTTTTTTTTAATTTCTTCACTCCCATTTTATCTATTCTGACATTTTGTTGTGGTTTTTAAAGATTATTTGATTTATGTTTTGTTATAAAACTAAAGACCTTTGAGTCTATAGAGTGCCTTATTGAGGCTGTATATTTTTGTTTATAAAATTTATATGTAACCCTGGGTTTGAGACTGGTGAATTTAAATGAGACTCTCCTCAATGGTGAATGATTCCCAGAAGCTGTGTATGACTACTTGAGGACTGAGTTGGCTTCAGGGCTTGGGAAAAGAAATTGATGATGATGATGATAATAGTTAGCATTTATGTAGCACTTATTATGTGTCAAGTACTATGCTAAGTGCTTTACAATTATTATCTCATTTCATCTTCATAATAACCCTTGGATATAGATCAGTAAACTGAGGCAGACAAAAGTTTGCCTTTACTCAAAAGGAAATTCCCCAAAGTCTCAAGGGACACAATGCATAAGTCAGAGACATGCTGATTTACTTGCTTCTCTACTATTCTATCTTTTAAAATCTCCCTTCCTTCTCCAAGATTCTTTTTGAAGAAGGTCTAGAACTGCTCGTGTGCTCTCCTGAAGCAAGAAGGAAGAGGGTCTGTCTTCCCTCAAGCTCTTGTACCAATTCTGTTCCTCATGCAATGTTGAATCATCATTCTTTTTACCAATGAGGAGAGTCAAATGCAAATGGTTCCTGCTTGAGCCCTAGATTACATATATTCTATAAATTATATAATTAGAAATTAAGAAAAAGTATTAAGAATTTGCTATTTCCTTCAAGCCTTCGAGAAAGGTGTGCCAATACAGGATCTATAATTTCATTACCATTCCCTCTGTGGGAAGTCCTCCACCTAAACAAATTACAAACTATGCCCCCACTATTCTATGCTCCTACTATCAAGATTATGAAATGACCAAAATTAATATTGTTTTTTTTGGCTTGCCCAATTTGTTCTTTTCTTGTCCTAGGTAAAAAGACTGATGACATAAAACAGAGCTTTTCATCCATAGAGTAGCATAATACGAACAATCTCTGTCCTTAGAGCTGGGAAAGAGAAATGAAGGAAATAAGCATTTATATAATGTCTGCTGTGTGCCAGGAACTGTGCTAAAGTGCTTTTTACTATTACTATTTTCTTTTATTTATTATTATTTACAATTAGTTTTTTATTTGTTTTTCACAACAACCCTGGCAGGAAAGCACTACTATTAACCCCATTTTAAAGATGAGGAACCTGAGGCAAACAGAAATGAAGTGACTTACCCAGAGTCACACAGCTATTAAGTGTCTGAGACCAGATTTCAACTCCAGCCTTCCTGATTCCAGACACACCCAATATGCTATCTATTACATCACCAGCTGCCTGGCCTGGTGGTAGACCCACAACTTCTTTTAGAATAAGAGAATTTGAAGTCCTCTGAGATTGTCTGGTCCAAACCCTTTATTTTATTGATGAGGTCTTGTGTCTAGTGGTTTAAAATTCTCCAGCTAATTGGTGACATGGCTGGGACCAGAATTCAGGTCTCCAAACTTTTGGCATGCACTTTTCCCACTATACTGAGTTGCCTCATCTCTTTGCCCATATATGACTTCTGTATTCTCCTGAAAATTGTTCAGCTTTTTTGGCAGCCCTCTAAGTGAATTCTGTTGGTTCTTAATATCCCAGCAACAAGTCTTAGTCTTCAGTAAATATAATGGATTCCATTCTCTCCAAGTCATTCCCTAGGAGTAAGTTCAGTGCCCGGGTACTAAAGAGGCACCATTTAGTGCATCATTGGAGCAGTGAAATAGAGGGAGAGTGGATGGCATGAGATAGTTAATGTGCCCCCCTACTTAGTGCCAGAGTTCCTTAATGGGAGTGACTCTGGTATAAGGGTTAGAGAAGAATATGGCTCAGCAACTAATGTGCCTTCTTTATAAATTTCCTGCATATTATATTATCTCTACAGAAAAGTTTGTCTTTGGCCAAAAACCATTTTCAAAACATTCAATCCTGGATGATTCAGACTTGAAACAGAGACAGCAGCATGCCCAGGAAAGTACTTACGTCTGCTGCTTCCACCAGATTATTTCAAGGGAAATTAGTACTCCTGTTGCTGAGGAACTAACAGCTCACAGGATTATGGCAGGCCCCTTTGCTAATGCCTCATCTTCTAAGCACTTTATCAGTCTGTCCTCAGAGGATTGTATCACTGTAAAAGCCAAAACTTGCATATTAGGTTTTATAAATAATGGAAAACAAGTGAGTAAGTGAGACAACAATGCCAGAGGCTGAAAGCATACTTCTTAGAGACTTTAGAAAGACAATTGTTGAAGCCCATATTAAAATGTGGAACTTTTCTTAATTAGTGGATTGTCTTGAAATCAGTCATCATTTCTTTATAAATGAAAGATTTTTAAAAGTCTTTTAAATGTTTAGCAGTGTGGAAATGGGGTCAATAATAGTAATTAATATCTATATAGTTTGCAAAACATTTTGCAAACATTATCTCATTTGTCTCTCATGATAATTCTATAATTATTGCCCCATTTTGCAGATAAGGAAACTGAGGCAGAGAAGCTAGGTGATTTTCCCATAGTCATATAGCTAGGAAGTATCTCAAGTGACATTTGAAACCAGAACTTCCTGAATTTGAGTTCTGTACACTATCCACTATATCTCACTGATCAGCTTTCATTTATTTATATGCCATTACTCACAAATGCTGTTCAAGCCTTTCCCTAGTCTTTTCAAAACTCAAGATCCACTCCCTTCTCTGGCAATAGATGATCAGAGTTTCCTTCATTACTATGTAAAATTAGGCCATCCATGACTGGCTCTCTTGACTTCCCTTTACTTCTCAAAAGAGAAGCTCTCAGGGTCATCACCCACATCCTCCTTGCCAAAATTACCTGCTCCATTTCTGTTCATAGTGCTCTTTGGTCTCCTTCAGGACATTGTTCTGCAATCATTCTATCTCAATCAGTCAATCAAAAAGTATTTATTAAGTTCTTCTGATCAATCAATTAATCAATATTTATTAAGCACCTACTACATGCCAAGTGCTATGTATACAAAAATCAGCAAAAGACAGTCTCTATCCTCAGGGAGTTTATAATCCAATGGAGGAGACAACTAATATATACAAACAAGCTAGATGCAAGATAAATAGGTAACAATATAAGAAAGACACAGACACTAGAAGCACTGTGCTACATGTAAGGAAGTCCCATGACTACCTGCTTCTTCCTTTCTAACTACAAATATGCTCTTTCCCTTCAAGATATGGTCCTATTTCTCCTTCCCCTCATCTCAAAACACCTAAAATGTGCATTCTCTTCTGTCTAGTAACTGCCTCTATTATTTTGAATTCTTTGCAATTTGGTTTTCATTGTCCCTACTCTACTGAAATAGTTCTTTAAAAGGCCACTAGTGATTCTCAGTCGACAAATCTGATGACTTTTCTCCATTCTCCTTCTCCTTGACATTTTGTTTACTACCCAATACATTTTTTCTTAACAATCATTTTCTCTGTTAGCTTCTTTGCCACTCTCCTCTTGTACCTCTATGACTTGATGTCTGGTTCATCTTCTCCTCACCTGTGGATTTCTCCCAAATTTATTCAGGCTTCTTCTTTTCTTCCACTATGTTCTCTTCTTTTCTAAGATTTCAGTGGTATGCAAGTGACTTCCAGAGCTATGAACCAAATACAATCTCTTCCCTGGGTCCCATATTTCCAAATATTTACTAGGTATCTCTAACTGGATGTTCCAGTATAAGTTCAAGTATAAGTTCAATATATTTAAAATTTAACATGTCATCTATCTTCCCTTCTTAAATAAACATACACACAGACATACACACACCCTGTTTTCATATTTTATCTTTTTTGAATTTTCCTAACCAAGCAGCCTCCCTTTGAGTGTCTGCCAGATTGTACTTTGTTCGAAATTCATGTCAAATTATGCCCTGGGATATGCACAAACCCCTGTGCCCTATTGCAAGAATGACTCATTTTGTAACTGCATAGTTCTTATTTCCAGTATACTTTAAGGCACATTCTACTTTTTCTTTTGTCGCGTGATAATTTTCCCTTGATTCACTCAATCTACAAGCATTCATTAAGTTCTTACTATGTGCCAGAGACTGGACTAAGCAACAGAGATACAAAGATGAAAAACAAAATCATCTAAAGGACCTTACATAGTCTTCCTTAAATTTACTCTACCAACCACCTATCTTCAATCTACTTTTAACTTTGAATCATCTAATAAGAATTTTTAGTTGTCACGTAGAGGGAGGACTGAAGGAAAACATCTTAATTGTATTAAAAAGCCCCAAATCCTCATGGAGACCATCCCTTCATCCCAAAGATCCATTTGAAGTATTGAGAACACTTTCAGAAAAGTAGGTGCCTGCCAGGGCACTACCCAGTGCCCTTCCTCCAAGTTGATTTTTTTACTCCTCAGAGAGGGAGTACAAAGACTTATCCCCTTGACTAAGGATCCCATAAATCTGAAGAAGCATGTGTCTCAGAGCAGACCTTCTGGGAGTAGGTTCTAAATCACAGCAGACTATTAGTCAATGATTGTACTACTCACAGCTCCCATATTCTAGGTCAGGTGCAGAGAAGGTTGTTAAACAATGGAAATGCTACCAAGGGAGATTGTAGAATTCTCCCCTGTGGTCTTTAAAAAATAGGACAGATGCTCCCAGTTTGAAGCTAGGACAATGTAAGAGTAGACCTGACTGCAGGCAAGGATATGGACTAGATAGCATCTCAAGGTCCCTTCCATCCCTCTGCTTCTATTAAGTTTCTTCTTAGTGATTGGCTCTGCTTATGTTTTTTACCTATTCATCCAGATAAACATATCTGTATCAAAGGCTTCTAGCCTAGTGAAATTTATACTGGAGTATGAATTAGAAGGGGCCACCAGGTGGCCCAGTGGATAGAGTATTGGGCCTGAAGTCAGGAGGACTTAACTTCCTGAGTGTAAATTTGGCCTCAGACACTTACTAACTGTGTGACCCTGGACAAGTCACTTCACCCTATTTGCTTCAGTTCCTCATCTGTAAAATTATCTGAAGAAGGAAATAGCAAGCCAGTGTAATATCTATGCCAAGAAAACCACAAATGGGATTATAAAGAATCAGAAGCTACATAGTTAGACAAAAATAGCAGAATGACAGTGAATTCGATATGCTAATAAGATGTAAAAATGGTAAGATGATGAGCAAAATAATCATAAGAAAAAATGTGACAAAGAAGAATCATAAATCTACAGCTAGAAGGGACCATGAGATCATTTAATCTGAAACCCCCCACTCATTTTACTGATGAGGAAATTGACATTGATAGAGTGAAGAGACTTAAGATCACACAAGATCACACATATAGAAGAAATTCAAATCTAGATCCTCTAACACTGTCCTTTCCACTATACCACAGTATCTTCCAGTATTTTCTCCTCCAATGAATTGAGGCAAATAGAAGTTAAGTGACTTGTCCAGGGTCACACAGCTAGTAAATATCTGAAACTGGATTTGAACTCATGTGTTCCTGACTCTAGGTCCAACACCCTATACACTGAGTCACCTAGCTATCTCATTATTACCATTGTTGTGAGGAAGATTACTAAGTTATTATTTAGGAGACCTAGCAGGCAGGGCTGGCGAATTCCAAATGGAATGGAGAAGCAGGAAGTGTGGCTTCTCTCTCTGAGATGGACTCCATGGTGGTTGGGACAAGTTGTAACTGATCCCAGGAGACTTCAGAGGAAGTGGAGTTTGCACCCTGATTTTCCTGATATCCAGAGAAGGAGGATTTTGCCTGTGGGAGGATAGGTAGAGACTATGAAATCTAACCTGAGTTGCTGGTCAGCTCAGGTTGATTTCGCTCCCTGACTTACTCAATTGAAGGTGTACTGGCTGAAGACCTTGGAAAGCTGTACCATGCCTGGACTGTGACAGGACTCTGCAGTGAGGATATGCCACTTTCCTTCCTGAACTCCATTGTGCCCTGTCCTGCTTTAGGTTTAGTTCAGTGTAGATAAGTCCCTCCCCTGACCCTGTGTTTTGCCCACAGTCTGGAAGTATAGAAACCCCTATTCCCATCCTTCCAGTGATTCCCAAAGTGGGCACCACCGCCCCCTGGTGGGTGCTGCAGCAATCCAGGGAGGTAGTGATGGCCACAGGTGCATTTATCTTTCCTATTAATTGCTATTAAATTTTTTTAAAAATTAATTTCCAGGGGCGCTAAATAATTTTTTTCTGGAAAGGGGGCGGTAGGCCAAAAATGTTTGGGAACCACTGCTTTAGACCATAGTTCCTTTAATTAAATTTGTTACAAACCTTCTTGTCATTTGCTTGCTGGTTTTCACAGACCCCTTGTCTAGGTGGGGCAGGGTGACAGTTAGGGCCTAACTGTCATTTCTGTCATCAGTCATTTCCCTTAACAGCTAAACCCAGTTTCCCTAACTTGTTTGGTCCCACCTATTGTCCATTCCTGTTTCCTACTCACCCTTCTGAACCCACATATAATATTTAACTCCCCTAGTTTTCCCCATAAGACCATAGACATTCATTCAACTTCCATTTCTCTAAAATGGGAATAAAAATATATAGTAGCAACCTAGCACCTTTTTTACCAAGTTGTGAGAATCAAATGAAATAATGATTTAAAATTCCTTTGTAAATGTTAAGTCAGAGTTTACCATTCTAAATTATTGAAGTATGAGGAACTCTTTTCTAATTAAAAAAGTGGTTCTCTTCCCTATATGATAGTAACTACTATCATAGATTATTTCCTCCTTGTACAATTGATATCCATTGATTGAGAAAATATCTGATGACAAAAAGTTACTCTGAATCCAGAAATATTTTTAAATGAATTCATATTTTAGTAAAAACAATAGTATCTATATACATTTTAATAATAGTACTATGTTCTTATACTTTTAAGATATATTTATTCAATCTGCAGAGATATTCTTTCTTTTATATGATACTGAGTCACTTAATAAGATGGTTGGGTTTTTCTCCATTTCTTTCCATAATTCTGCCACTCCCCCAAAGTTAGCCGAAGGGATAAGCACTGCTTATTTAGAGATTGGAAGAATCCACCACATTGAAAGTAATAAGAAACACAACAAATCTCTTATTTAAAAGGAATAGTTCACCTACTACGAAAATACTCTCCATAGAAGGTTGTGTTTATAAATATTAAAACTCATATCTGCCCTCTTTCCTAGGGCATAAAGTGGAAGGGACAAAAATAGAATTAGTATAGTTCTTCCCCAAACAACCCAGACCATTCTACCACCTACTCAGCTCCAGAGATAGATTCCCTTTTCCTAAGTTGGTGGCAAATCCCTCTAGTCTAATGCATACTATTCAATTCAATTTTAAAAAATTAAGTAGCAATTTAATGTCAGATGTAATGTTTGTTCTGGAGATAAAGAATTTTTAAAAATTGGTTACAGGCCTCAATTATTTTACAATCTAAGGAGAGGGATACGATATCTATATGAATAGGCGGGATACAAGATAGAGGGTGATAGAGTCAAATGAGAGATCAAGATAAAGTGCTCTAAGAAAATATGAGGGAACAAGGTATTTTCAGATGGGAATGTCAGAAAAGGCTTTCTGGTGAAAGTCATACCTAAACATGGCCTTGAAGGAAATAAAGGGTTTTATAGATAGAGATACGAAGGGAATGTGATCCAGGAAAGGGAGATGGCCAGTTCAAACACATGGAGATACAGGAGGACAGATTGAGATTAGAAATTTTCTAGTGTGCTTAGGGCAAAGCCTGCATGAAGGAGAGTCCTGTGAAGGGAGACAGTATCCAGGAATAAGTGATGAATGTTGTCAAAGAGTGCAAAGGGGTCAAGAAACAAGAGAAATGAGAAAAGGCTAATGGATTTAGCAATTAAAGAATTAGTGGTTACCTTAGAGAACATGAATTTTGTCAAGTTAACCAGTCAAAACCTGGGTTCTAAGAAACTGAGAAATTAAAGGAAGTGGAGGGAAAAAGTATTTGAGTTTCTGTATTTTGGACTGTCAAAAGGAGAGATATAAGGTAATTAGTAGAGGAAATGACAGAATCAAATGAAGGTCCCTTTATTTTTATCTTTTCTCTTTTATTTTATTTTATTTTATTTTATTTTTTAAATTTTATTTAATTGATTAATTAGAAAAATTTTCCATGGTTATAGGGAACTAGCTTACAGGTGAGGAAACTCACTGTAACAATTCAGATCAGCACATTCTCTACAAAAAATGCAATTGCCTTGAACACTGGGAAGATCCTGCCCAGTCATTTAGCTAGTATACATTAAAGGTTCAACTTGAACTGAGGTCTTCCTGCATTTGAAACTGGCTTCCTATCCACTACACAATACTGTCTCATATTAGGTGTTTTATAATAAATATACCCTGAGGCACTGATTGATTAGTTGGAAAGGGCACTGAAAAGAAATGTGAGGGTCACTGAAAGCAAAATTATGCCTAGAGCCAGCCCTTTCTTCCTGGATTCTCAGCACCTGGCCCTTGGCCAATGAGAAGATTTTATTACAAAATGCTGATATCCAATGCATCTGCCAACAAGGAAGTAACACAGAGATTGTATTACTGAATCACAGCTAGATTGTGACCTTCTTGTGGGCAGGAAACATGCATTATTCATTTGTGCTTTATTGGACCTAGTAACATGCTACAGCATTAGGTATTATTAGATAAATATTTATTGATTTATTGATAAACAAGAAAATCCCCTTGCAAGTAGAGGGACACCAGGTTTTTCACTGGTTAAAATATAGCACCAGAACTAAGAAATTTTACTAAGCTACTGACACATATGCTTAATAAACAAAGAGATGCTATTTAAGTGGATGGAAAACAATGGCCTTTCTTCTTTTTGTTTGAACTCAGAACTATCTACTTGTTAAATCAGAAAGCTTCTTGGGAATATCAAATTTTAAATTAGATAGGTATCTATAACCAAGTTGTGATTTCAGTTCAGATGTAGAGGTTGGAGGCAGGGGGAATGACTCAAGTTTAGCCCATGGGCAAGCTTTCTAGTTTTTCCTTAGCAGGTTATGATCTGTCAACCTCCCCTTGTGAGAGAGATTCTATTCCCCTTGTTCTAACAGCTAGAAATGAGATGGACTACACACCTACAAGATATGTGGCCCAATAAGAGCATCTAAGACTGTGGGAAAATGCCCAGCAATGACTACTGTGCCTAGGAGCCATCTGCAATCATTATAAGATCAAAAGAGACTACTAGAGTAATGTTCCCAGTGGAGAGACACCCATTTGGGAGCAGGCCAAGTGACAGCAGTATGATGGCATCACCAGAAGACATTGTCCTGTAGTGTTACTGACTAGGATTTCCCTTCTACACATGTGCTCTGGTCACATGTGTTTCCAAGACTCGTTCCCCTCATGAATTAATCCTATACATACACATTCTTCCCATAGATGATTTCTGTATTTGTGGTTGAGTATGACATAAGGGAAAGTTCCTTTGTAATCTTTATTACCATGCATTTACTTTGAACTAATTTTGACTCCTGGTTAACTAATGACATTCTTCTTTAGAAATCTCCCTTATCCCACTCCCACCAGTGTCTTTTCTACTTCCCAACCCTCTCAATTCGTCTGGTTCCTTTTTATGTGTTGTCTTTGTCCATTAGAATTTAAATTCCTGGGAGGCAGAGATTGCCTTTATATCACCAGGGCTTAGTATAATTTTTGGCACATAGAAAATCCTTAATAAATGTTTATTGATTGACTTTTGCTTTCTTTCCTTATGAAAAAGTAAATATATTAATGAGGACTTATGGACTATGGTTTTAAGTATTTTAGGGCTTCTAAACTACACTAAACCTGGGACAGAATTTCTGGAGTCCCTGCATAGAGGAGGGGCATCCTAGATACTATATTAGCATAATTACCAGATCTGGTCCTGGTATGCTGCTAACGCTCTTATTTAGTGTTTTTACTTTACCTCTTGGTCTTATCTTTTCCAAATTCTTTACTCCCTTTAGCCTCTTCTGCCCTCTCCCTTGACCTAATATATCTTTTAATGACCTAGTTCTAATTTGACATGCATTTCAGTTTGAGCCCTAAAAGTTACTAATTCTGACAATCATCTTCCTTGGTTTGAGTCTAGGTGTGACTTTAATTAAAACTACAAAACACTATTATTTTTAGTACTTTTACAGCTAAAACCCTTCCAAAACCACTGAACAGTGAAGGCAGATAAGAGCCTTCACTAATCCTAAAGATGTTGGCCTACCTTCTACCCCTTCCTTTTCCATCTTTTTTCCTGAGAGAATGGGGCTCTATCCCAAATTCAAAGAATGGGGCTTGGAAACCTCCTTACTTCAGAATTGCTGAAGTAGGTTACATCTACTCTTTACTGTCTCCACAACAATAATTGCAGCCTTTGCTGGGACAGAATTTGGAAACCTCCTTATTACCACATGTTGAGGCACTATCTATTCTGCCCTACTTCACCAGAATAGCTGAGAAAATCACCAATGCCTCAGCCCTCAATAACCATCAAGTGTCCACACACCAGGTTTCACAATGTTAAAAATTTGTCTAGGACCAAGCTTCAGACACCAAGTCTTTCATGTGTAGGGCTTAGCTTACAGCAAGAGCCTCAAAAACCTTCAGCTAGGCCAGAAATCTAACCTGATCCCCCATTTTCCCTGGCGATGTAATGTGAGATATTTCCTTGTCCTTGGGTAGAAGCCCAGTCAGCTAGATCATCCTTTTTTCCTGAACTTCACACACATACACACACACACACACACACACACACACACACACACACACACGCATGAATGCACACACATACCCAAATATGTGCATTTTATATATGTATATATGTAAAACTGAAAAATAGGATTACATATGAAACTTCAGATCTCTAGATATACAGCTTGCTTTTCTTTTTGTATGTATAAAAAATTGAAACTAGATTCCAAAGCTATTTGGCTTATTTGTGTTTCTTTCTGGCTTGCCTTCTGTTTTCTTCATGTTTTACAAAAAGATGCCTCAGTGTCTCTCTTTTCGCCTTCTTCTCTACTTCTTTCCTTCCTTTTGTTTCATTATTTCTTTCCCTTCCTTCTTTTCTTTCTGTTCTTTTCCTTCCTTCCTCTCTTTCCCTTTGTGTCATTGTACTCTTTGTAATCCTTTTCTTTGGTAAGAAACTTTCATCCTAACTTTCATATTCTTTCCAGTTTTTTTTCACTCATGGAAATCTAACTTCCAGAATAAATGAATGAAAAGAAAAAAAAAACATTTAAGTATTTAAGTACCAGGCACTGTCCTAAGTGATGAGGATACAATACATGAAAGCAAACACTCTCTCCTCTCAAGAACTTATATTCTAATAGGGCACAATAACACACAAGAGGAACTAGAATTAGAAAGCAACATGAGGTGGAAGAGGCAAGATAAAGTGAAGAAAGCTCTCCAGTTGGAGCCTAGTGTCTCAGAAACAAGTTTACAAGTTCTACAGTGAAGAAGAAAAGGAAGTTAAGAGTTTTGGCTGTATGGCGTAAAGATAGCCAGGGTGTGGTGCTTAGAACCCAGTGGGCTTCAGACAAGACAGGATAAGACAAAAGCTCGCCAATCAAAGCATAGGGTCCCCATATGAGGAATCTAGGATTAGGGAAGAAAAAGAAGAGTCTGGAGCACTGCCAGCGCGGCTTAGATATGGTTGCGAAGTGCCAAAGACAATGAATCCAAGCTACTTTCACTCGTCCTCTCATATACTGAGTCAGAAAGAGGAGTAAATCTAATTCTTGCTTCTCTCTCTTACTTCCAGATTTTTCTTCAGCTTGATACACCTGAATTGTCTCCTCAAACATTCCACTCTCCCAATTCAGTAATCTATTCAGCCCCCATATCTTCAGCCCCAGTCTCCACCACTTTTATATAAATGAAGATTCATGATCTCACCATCACCTTTAGCTCTTCTTCCTCCATAATATTATACTTTGACATTCCCTTTCTGATTCTAGTCTCTTATTCTTCTATCTCTCCTTCTTCATCCCTCCTAAATCTATTCTAAATATATTCTTTGTCCTCATTAGGCCTTTAACCCCTCTACTCATGTCTTTCAGTCCTAGTACTTCACCCCTATTCATAGCCTCACTTTCCTCCTTCACATTCTTGACTCTATAGTTAAGTAGTTGAACAAGATTGTCTTTTATCTTTCTTGTTCTATCATTGCTTATGTCTTGACAAACTCAACACTTTTTTATCATCACAATCATCCTCTCTTCTTACTCAGAATTCTGGATTCTGCTAAATTCACACAACGATGTCTATAAATTCACTTTAATCTCAACATTGCCTTTACTACTACATGGAAATCTTGTTATTCTACCCTGTTCAACTCTTTATCATACTCTCCATAAAAGCTCTTAATTCCTCAGGGTCCAGCATTACCCTTCCCTTCCCCTCTTGGCATATGAACTTGTCTCCTACTTTATAGATTAGAGATTTGCAGGAAACTGCAGGTTTGTCTAATATATGAAGTTTGGGGCAGGGTTTTATATGTGGAGTTCCCAGTGAAGTGCTTCTACGATGTTTCTTGACTGAACCAAGTTTGACATGCATAATAACTCTAGTCAAGGGAAGCTGCATGACTAACCATCCTGCAAATTAATGGACCAGCTTCTAGGACAAATACTATCTATAACACACAGACAGAAACCTATTGCCTACTGAGTCATCAAAACACAGGAAACAAATAATATGTAGAGATCAATTTAGACATAATCTGAATAGGGTATGAAGCTTTAGATGAATGCTCCTGATTGCAGGTTTAAGGAGGAACAGTGACAATTATACAGGAAGAAGGGCTGCCTTGAGAGAATTCAAAGTCCACTGGAAGGAAGCCCAGGAACTTCCATTAATGGTTCACATAGCTTAGTATCAAGCAATCTTAATTATTCACATAACAGTAAAATCCAGGATTTGTATCATATCTTGAAAATCAATAGAAAGATGCTTTAGGATGCTTAGGTATCTGAAATACAACTCAAAAAAAGTTATGAGTGCAAATGAAACTCAACTCTTGTTAGTGTGTCGATATTAAGTAATGATATTTAGCTTTTGGTTATCTAGAAATCATTGAATTTTAGAGTTGGAAAGATTGTTATAATATCTTATCTAAACCCCTTCCTTGAGAATAAATAAACTGAGCATTAGAGAATCTAAGTGACTTTACCAAGGTCACTCCACATTGTTATGTATCAAGCATTGATTTACTTATTCTTAATAGCTTTAATGGAAAAATGCTGGAAATATACCTAGCATAGGTAGGATTGGCATAGAAAGAAAAACAGGAAGCTTGTATATGGGATTGTAAAGCTGCAGTCAATAACTCAGCACAAATGGCTATAGGTGCTGTAGTGCAGAGGTGCAATCAGCCCTGCAAAAGGCTAACTGCAGAATTTCTGGCAGTTTAGAAGGGTTTAGAACCCTGACTAGAGGCAGTTGATCCTGGAGGCTCAGTCAGAGCAGAAGGGTCAACTGAGCTCGGACTTGGGGCTGAAACCTGGCCTTGAATTTGTGCCTTTTCTCTTGAAATTTGTAGCTTAGCTAATGCCTCTGGATCTCCCTGACCTTCTCTATTCCAATCACCATTTCCCTTCCTGATTTCCTGTGGGTTTGGGGAGAAGGGTGGATTTGGGTGGTAGTAATCAAACTTTTGAAGACTTAGGTTTTCCCCATAGTCAAGTAGGGCTTACCCTTGATACAAATTATCTCCTGATTCCTTGTGTATAACTTCCTTAACCTTAAAGGCAACGAAACTTCCCAGGACTCAGTGAGGGCAGGCCCTTTCTCAGTCTCCCATTCCTGTGTCCCTCCCCACCTGGAGCTTCTCCCTAGGCAGTTGTTAGAGAAACCTTGTATCCCTCTGTCCTTTATAATCAACCCTGAAACTTAATAAACCCTGTTGTCACTTAATCAAACCTTTTGCTAAATCATTGGTTGAATGATAAAAGAGGGATAAGGAGAGAAAGGAATAGTTTCTCTTTGTGTCCTGAGGGGAGTTGGAGGCATCCATCTTGGAGGAAGGGGTGATCTCTATACTTCCTCTGAGAAGCCCTTCTATTTCACAGACAGGGAAGAGCCTTGGGACTCTGTCTTTGTGAACTTGAGAAACTGACTAGAAAGCCCTCTAGTTAGTTTCAAACCATTTCTGACTGGCCCCGACCTTTTGTCTGTAGTGTCTGTAGAAGTGCCCTTCCTACCTGAAGGGGTTCAGCCTGTTGCCCTTCAGTGTCCTCTGTCTCAAGCCTGTGTACCCAGTCTGTGTCTCCCTGTTGCAGCTGCCTGCCCAATTACCTCATCCTCTCTCCTTGCCGCTCATTCTACTTCATCATCTTATATTTCCCTAAACTCAGTCATTCCCTTACATCTCCTACAACCTCAATTTACTACCTCCATCATTGTACCCTCCTTTCCCACCTATTGACTTAGGGACCCGTCCACTTGCTTTATTCCCCTATTAATGTGCTTGCAGTTGGAAGGAATCAGGAAAGGTTTCATGTGGAAAATGGTGCTTGAGTTATGTTATTTTTTAAGTTTTTATTGATGTTTTCTGATTCTTATATCATCATAGGTATCCCAAGTACCTCTTCCCCTCCCAGAGAGCCATCTCATATAACAAATAGCATCTTTTAGAAAGGCAACCCCCCAAAAAAATCATAATTGATTGATAGGCTGAAAAAATCCCAAAATATATGCAATGTGTAACACCTATAGACTTGCACAAAGGAGTGGGTTAGCATTGTATTCTCTTCTCTCCTCATTGAAGTCCTGCTTGACCTTTTTCATTTTGTTACATTCGCTTTTGATTTTTAGGGAGGGTGTTGCTCTTTCCATTTACATTGTTGTAGTTTGCTTGGTTTACTTCACTTTTCATCAGTTCATATAGGTCTTTCCATACTTTTCTGTATTCATCATACATCATTTCTTAGCCCACAATGATAACACACAAATATTAACATATTGCACTGAATATTCCTCCAGCCAAAGTTCCTCCAAAATGTTTTTCTTTCTTTTAAACAAGCCTCTCCATCTATTCTTTAATCTTTTATTCTTTTTATATATCATCTTTTTCATTTTCAGTTCTAAATCTTCTTCTTTAACTCTTCTCTACCCATTGAGAAGGGAAGAAATACAATATGATTATTTATATAAAGTCATGAGGAGTACTTTATCAATTAATCTATACAAATCTTTTGTGTACATTAGTAGGTTGATCCTCAAATATTTTATGCATTTTGTAATTTTTTGGAATGAGATTTCCCTTTCTACTATTGCTTCTGTTTTGTTATTATATAGAAATACTGTTGACTTTTGAGGGTTTATCTGTAGCCTGCAGCTTTGCTGAAGCTATCAATTGTCTCAAATAGTAGCTTTGATTCAATAGAATTTTCCAAGTATACTGGCATATCATCAGAAAATAAGGATACTTTTATCTCCTTTTTATCTATCTTTATGCTTTTAATTTCTTTTTCCTGTCTTATTGCTATTGCTAAAACTTCCAGAAATATGTCAAATGGGAGAATGGGCTTCCTTGCTTCACCCTATATTATTGGGAAATTTTCTTATGGATCCCATTACATATAATGCTTGCTTTTGGTTTTTGATAGATGTGGATGATATTTTATGATATTAAAAAGGTCCTTCTGTGCCATACTTTATAGGATGTTTAGCTTAAAAGAGTGTTACGGTTTGTTAAAAGCTTTTTCTGCATCTTTTGAGACAATCATGGTTTTGAATGTTTTGATTTTTTATATGGTGAATCATGTTCATTTCATAATGCTGAAGTATCCTTACATCTCCAGTATAAATCTAACTTGGTAATAATAAATTATTTCTTGGACAAATTGATGTCTATTTGACAGGATTTTGTTTAATATTTTTGAGTCAATATTCATCTCTAAAATGGAACTAATAGGGGGCAGCTGGGTAGCTCAGTGGATTGAGAGCCAGGCCTAGAGAAGGGAAGTCCTAGGTTCAAATCTGGCCTCAGATACTTCCCAGTTGTGTGACCCTGGGCAAGTCACTTGAACCCCATTGTTTACCCTTACCACTCTTCTGCCTTGGAGCCAATATACAGTATTGACTCTGAGACTGAAGGTAAGGGTTTAAAATAAATTAAGTAAGTAAGTAAGTACAATGGAGCTAATATTAACATCTACTTCCCAAGGTTGTGTGATGATCAGATGTGATAATAATTTCAAAGAACTTAGCACAGTGCCTGGAACATAGTG
This sequence comes from Gracilinanus agilis, assembly GCF_016433145.1. Taxonomy (NCBI): domain Eukaryota; kingdom Metazoa; phylum Chordata; class Mammalia; order Didelphimorphia; family Didelphidae; genus Gracilinanus; species Gracilinanus agilis. The sequence continues at coordinate 155,444,958 of NC_058130.1, forward strand.
AACATCATATTAATGTTACTTATTATTATTATCAAAATTGGTCTGTAGTTTTATTTTGTATTTTAACTTTCCCTTATTTAGATATCAGGATTATATTTATCTCATAAAATGATTCTGGTAGCATGCTTTCTCAATTTTTGAGAATAATTTGTAAATTATGGGTAATAATTGTTATTCAAAGTTTGATAGAATTCTCCTATGAATCCATCAGTAACAGGATGTTTTTCCCTTGCCCATTCTTTTATAGCTAGATTTGTTTCCTATTCTGATACCATGTTATTTACGATCAGAAAAGGAAACCGAGGCATATAGGTTAAATGACTTGCCCAGGGTCACAATCCATCAAATGCTAAGGCTATATTTGAACTCAGATATCCCTGACTCCAGATCCAGCACTCTGTCTACCTTACCATATAACTACATTTATCTATCTATCTATCTATCTATCTATCTATCTATCTATCTATCTGTATATATGTGTATATATGTGTGTATATGTGCATACATGTATGCATACAATATGCATACATAAGAGCACACATGTATACAGTGAACACGTTTCATGCATGTATGGGGTGTATGGTTTGTGCACAAATACACACATTATATTTTAATATATGCAAATTGAACCTGAATTCTAGTTTAACATATGCTACATATTCCCTCTCCCTCTCTTCTTTCCCTATCTTTCTTTCTTTCTCCCTCATTCTCTCTTTCCCCTCTTTCTGACAGTCAGAGAAAAGCCTTCAATACAGTGGGCAGATCCCATGTAGTAAACATTTGGGGAAACATGTATGAAAGTCACACATGCACTAGAAAAGTATGAATGGTTTGTGCTCTATATCACTGAAGAGAACTCCTGAATTGATGAAATCAAAGATCCATCACATTTCTGTGTCTATATTTAGAGGCAGAGATATAGGTTACATGGAGATTAATATTTTATTATCATATCACATTATATTGTCCTTTATATCACAGCTCAGATATGGAATCTGACCCATCTCTTGATATTTGGAGTTATCCTTCTGAGAATGGAATCATAAGCTCTGCCCAAATTAGAATCAATTAAAATAGGATGACAGTTTGAAAATGATCTGTTAGAGAGGTGGTGGGGTGGAAAGAGCATGGGATTTGAAATCAGAAGATATAAGTCTTTTGGTTACCAACTATATGTTGTTGAGCAAATCAATTGCTCTCTGTTTTAGTTTTCTCATGTGTAAAATTAATAACAATAATTTCCAGAAATTGTTCATGTAAATATGCAGTATATATACTATATAGTGTAGACACTATAGAACATCTATGAGACTATTCTGACATAACAATCCTAGAAATCCTGAAAAGATGGCCTTCTGGATTTTAGTAAGCAGCAGTGAGTATTTTCCATGTGGCTCTTTCCAACCTCCTTCTCCTGCAAGTACTCTGCATAGGAATTAATCCAACCATTCTGGGAGGCAATTTGGAATTATGCCCAAAGGGCTTTAAAAGATTGTATGCCCCTTGATCCAGAAATGCCACTATTGGGTTTGTACCCCAAAGAGATAATAATAAAAAATATTTGTACAAAAATACTCATAGCTACACTCTTTGTAGTGGCAAAAAAATTGGAAAATGAGGGGGTGTCCATCAATTGAGGAATGGCTGAACAAATTATGGTATAGGATGGTGATGGAATAATATTGTCCTGTAAAAAATGATGATCTGGAGGATTTCTATATGAAATGGAAGAACCTCAGTGAATTGAAGCAGAGTGGAGTGAGCAGAACTAAGGAAACATTGAATATAGAAAGTGAAACATTGTGGAACTATCCAATGTAATGGACTCTACTACTAGTAGCGATGCAATAAGCCAGGACACTCCTGAGGGAATTATGAGAAAGAATGCTATCCACATTGAGAAAAAAATTATGGAAGTAGAAATACCAAAGAAACACAAATGACTTGTCACTTATCACTTGTATATATATGGCTTTAAAAGATTGCTCTATAGCAAAAATGAATAATATGGAAATAGGTATCAAGTGATAACATTTGTACAACCCAGTGGAATTGCTTATGCTCTCTGGGATGGGGTAAGGAAGAGGGGAAGGGAAAGAAAATGAATCATGTAAACATGGAAAACTATTTCTAAAATAAATAAAATGAAAAAATTGTAAAGTACTCTGTTAGATTCCAGGTACCTCTGGAGGCTAATAAAGATTCATTTGCTCAGAGCTTGAGTACTGATAGGAGTGACTGCTAAAATAAAACATTTTCCCAAATAAGAAAACTACTATGGTGCTTATGATGTCTCTTTTTCATGCTATGGTTTTATCCCCTAAAGCCACATCCTTATTTTGGAGCCTCCCTTTGGGAACACAAAAGTACAATCTCTCTCTTGATCTGCTCATTTTTCCCCTCACAGTCTCAATTCTTCTGTTCTCTGTTCTCCAGTTCCAAATTTATGAATGGTTACTAGGAATAAGTCATTAAGATCTCTGTCTTTCTACATAGACTTAAAATTCTGCTCAGAATGGGCTCACATATCTCTTCAAGGTCGAGTGCTTCTCTGTGTTTTTGGGTGCCTAAGGCTTATTTGTTTTGGGAGATATAGTAGCATTCATTTCTACAAAAAAGTTGAAAGAGGGAAGGAAGAAATTTTCTTCCCACAGAAGTGAAGCTATAGAACCTTTAAAAATATTTTGAAAAGGAAGATCAGTGGTAAAATAGCAGTTGCATTGAGAAATATTGTATATTCTGCTTAGGGCCTTTGAAAATGCCTACAGGTTACCTTTGCTAGTGGGATGTTGAAAAAATATGCTACATTATAAGAGAGAAAGGTCGAAAATTAAATCTAATACTAGTCACGAGCATTGTGACTCAAAGGGCTAATGTCAGAGTTCAAAGGAAAAGAAAAAATGACAAATCTGGAAAAATAACACTAAATAGGAAAGAAATAGGTTACTCCCCCTCCCCACTCAAGAATCCTAGATGGTTTTCTGAATAGGAACTGATATAGATACTCTAGAATGGTATAAAAATGAAACAGAATAGGGGGCAGCTGGGTAGCTCAGTGGATTGAGAGCCAGGCCTAGAGACAGGAGGTCCTAGGTTCAAATCCGGCCTCAGACACTTCCCAGCTGTGTGACCCTGGGCAAGTCACTTGACCCCCATTGCCTACCCTTACCAATCTTCCACCTATAAGTCAATACACAGAAGTTAAGGGTTTAAAATTAAAAAAAAAAATGAAACAGAATAGAATGTTGGAAAAAAACATTAGACTTGGAATAAGAGAATCTGGATTCAATCTCCAGATTGAATACCGGCTTTACTATAACTATTTGATCAAGAGCAAGTCACATAACAACCCCTCTAAGCTTTTTCTGTTAGATGTGACTATACTATTCATTGTATGGGGTTGAATGAAAAGCATTTTGTAAACTGTTAAACATAATATAAATATGCTGTCATATTCATTATTATTATGGTTAAAACAATAATAAGTATCTGTGGAAGAAAATACTAAGGATTAGTTTACATACAATGTTATATCTGGAAATTTCTGTCTTCATGGGAATTGTCACAATAGTGCTCTCAATATAACAAATTTACATGTAGCACTTTAGAGATTTGCAAAGCACTGAACATGTGCTATCTCATTTGACCCTCACAACAATCCAGTGAGCTAGGTGCTGTTACCTTTTCCATCTTAAGGATGTGGAAATTGAGGCACTATGCATTTTGAAGTCATGGATGTTCATTGTAGTCATCAAATTTCTTAAAGCTTTCAAAGTTATTTTCCTACATAGTGTGGTCATTACTGTATAAATTGATCTCCTGGTTCTCTTTATTTTACCCTAGATTAGTCCATACCAACCTTCCCAGGTTTCTCTTTTGTCATATCTTACATTGCAATAATAATATGTTTCATTAATATATAATAATTTGTTTAGCCATTGCTCAATTGATCAGCACCTTCTTTGTTTCCAGTTCTTTGCTACAATACAAAAGAGCTGCTATAAATATTTTTGCATATATGCAGGGATATGCTGCTAAATATTTAACAACTGACTTTGGAGGGGAAATAAGCCACACTTAAGGTTAATATGTTACTAACATTTTCTTCATTACTTTCTTAAGTCTAGACATTTAATGAAACAATAAACCAAGCTCTAGTTTATAGTGTTTGCTAATTTCCAAGGTATAAATGCTCACACTGAAAACGTAACAATTGGTTCTTGGGAGCAGTTTGAAAGGACTCCAACAGTCCCATGCATCTATGAGTCTTTTCCTTCCTTATTTGACCTTTTAAAGTATAGACCTAAGAGAGCAGCTGCTTAGATCAGTGGATTGAGAGTCAGGCCTAGAAACAGAAGTTCCTAGGTTCAAATTTGGCCTCAGACACTTCCTAACTGTGTGACCCTTGGTAAATCACAACCCCCGTTGCCTAATCCTTACTGCTCTTCTGCCTTGGAACCAATACAGTACACAGTATTGATTCTAATACAGAAGGTAAGGTATTTTTTTAAAAAAATAAATAATAAAGTATTGACCCAGGAGCAGTTTTTCTGAGTCAAAGGATATTTACAGAAAGTAACTTTTGGGGGGCATAGTTCTATATTGTTTTCCAGAATAACCAGAACAATTTACAACTGTACTCATAGTATACCAACATACTCATCTTCTCTGAGTCCTTCCAACAATTGCAATTTTGCTTTTTTTTAAATCATTTTTGTTAATCTGATGGGTGTAAGATGGAACCTAGAGTTGTTTTAATTTGCATGAGTCTAAAATGTTATGAGCTTTCATAAGTTATGCATAGGGGAATACTTTATGGTTTGTAAAACATTTTCCTCAAAACCTATGAGGTAGGTAGTCTAAGTTGTTATTCTCATTTTGCATATGAGGAAACTGAGACTCAAGACATTAAGTGTCTTGCCTATGGTCCATCCCATAGCTACTAGGTATTTCAAATTCCTTATTCAAATGGTTAGGAAATTGCATTGCTATTTCCATACCACCACACCTTCTCTCAAGTTGTTCTTCCTATTCCTTTAGCTTCCTAGTTCAATTCTGGTTCTTATTTAGCACAACTTGCTTATGTTTGCTCCTCTTATTCATAAAAGCATGGAGGTGATATAAAAAGTTAAGATGTTTCCATAGGCTAAAGCTACTGGTGGACCAGGAGTTACTAGTTTAAGTAATTGTTGGGCAAGAAATAATTTAAGGCATTATATTCCTGCACAGGTTACAAGGTAAACTAGGCAAAGTCCCAAGAGTCATGGGAGAGGGAAATAGTCCAAATAATAAATAGAAACATACAGCTTCATTCCTAACACTACTTTACTGCTGCAATGCCCACAAATAGTAGTCTACTGAAAATAAGCATAGCCCAGATCCATATTTCTCACTGATCTTTTCCTCCTCCTCCACCTCCACTTTGTCCTCTTCATCCTCCTCATTTTCTTTGTTCTCTTCCTCCTCCTCCTCCTTCTTCTTCCTCCCTCCCTGCCATTTCTTCTTATGCTTTTCTTTCTGCATCTTTCCTCACTAGCATATACCCATGACAGAAGAACAAGTTTAAATGAAGGGGAATGGATAAAGAATTCCAGAAAGTTAGCATGCTATAGTGCAGGGGTCAGCAACATATGGATCTCGAGCCATATCTGAATCTTTTGAGGGCCAGATATGGCTCTTTCTGCAGGAGCCATAAAGTCAACTTTTTTTTCAGGTGCTGTTACAGGAGTGCGCACTGTGAGCACTGTATGGCTCTCACGAAATTACATTTTAAAAAATGCGGCTAGAGACAGGAGGTCCTAGGTTCAAACCCGGCCTCAGCCACTTCCCAGCTGTGTGACCCTGGGCAAGTCACTTGACCCCCATTGCCCACCCTTACCAATCTTCCACCTATGAGACAATACACTGAAGTACAAGGGTTAAAAAAAATGTGGCATTTATGGCTCTCATGGCCAAAAAGGTTGCCTACCCCTGCTATAGTGAAAAGAGAACCTGATTCAGAGCCAGGAGATCTGAATTCAAATCCAAGTTGAATTCATTGACAGACAGTTGTGTGTCTGGGGTGTTTCATCTTTTTGAACCTTATATTCTTTATCTGCAAATGGAAATAATAATATCTAAGTGAAGAATGAGTTGACTAATGAATTTTGCCAATTAGTCTCATTATTTGAATATGCACTACACATTTCCATTGAGCTAGAGTTGTTATGTAGAGGATTGCAGCATGGAACCCCTGCAAAATACAGGGTCAGCCTCACCCAGAATTCCAGGGGACCCCCCCTGGAGAACTTTGGGTTAGGGACAGTTGAGAAGGGTTTAGTCAGTTGCTTTCTGGGGGTTGAGGTGAGTGGATCACTGCTTATTGCTCCTGACTTGGGGGGTTCACCTGAGAGGCCATTGTGGCACAAGTCATCATGGTTTCTACATAGGGGTTAGCCTGTTTAATAGGGTTAGTCGTTACCAACATCAATACAACAATTATTTAGTGATTTAGAGATTAGATATATTCACTATTAGCAAGAGAGCCAGTTTAGCCAAGTGCCTTCACCCCCTCCAGTGGGGGGGAAGGGCAGCTTCAATCTAACAGATCAGGGTTACCTTTCCTCATCCTAAACCCTAATTACCCCATCTAACTTTCCCCTTCCTTCTTAATATAAGCTTTATCTTCAATATCTGTGCCTGGGAATTATTTGGGGATACTCACAGCTCATAGTTACCATCCTAGCTTGAATCCTCTCAGCTGCCAGGTTTAAGAAGATCATCCATCTCAGTCCTTCAACATTTAGATAACTGGCTTCTACTTATTCCTCTATCAGACCTGTGAGGAATATAAGTTTAAAAAAAGGGGAACATCATTAGAGTTCACCCTCAACAGACCTTGCTAGAAGTACCTCAGATTGTCTCAATTTCCAATTGAAACCTCAACTGCTTGGGGGTAGGGGTTTGAGAGCCAGGAGTGTCTAACCCCCTCCTTTCTCACTGAAGCCTGTCAGTCAGTGTCTGTGAGAAGAAGTGACTTGAAGATTGCTGGCCCTGGCATAATTATCTGCTTCTCCAAAATATCTGTTATTATCAACATAACAGAGTCAATAGCCATATTTTACATAATTATAACTTTAAACAATATGAATTCAATACACATGACCACTTCAAAGGATTCATTACCATCACTAATTAGAATGGAGGTGTTTCAAAACTATTTTGAGAAAAGTATGTTGAAAACCTTAAAGGGATATATAAATGTCACTGTAAATATGAGTCGCTCATCTGAGGTCCCAGGAGGGCTACACAATCCAAGAAAGAGTTCAAAATATCCTTAGAGGGCATCAATTCTAATATCTTCTATCTAGAGTCTGAGGTAAAATTTGAACCCAAGTTTTTCTGGTTCTAGGTCCAGGGCCATATTCATTGTATTATGATGTTATTTTTTCCTTACCATACATAACATGTTACAGTGAATTCATTAAAAGGTATTACTATTAGAGTTATAATTTAGTTACTGAATTGGATGAGTTATTCAACAATACTATGTAATCCACCTGCTGTTAAAGGATGGCAAGGCTGCTCCTTTGCGGGGGTGGACAGTTTTCCTATTCTTTCTGGAAGGAGAGCATAATGGCATTAGAGGTATGATTCCTAATGCTTGTTTCCCTCTTCTTTCACCACTTATAAAATGAAATCTGGCCACTGTTCTAAGTATAATGAACTTGTCTCTTCTGTGTTTCTTGATTTTTTAATTTTTTCTATTTTATAATAAAATATTTTTCCATGGTTACATGATTCATGTTCTTACTCTTCCCTCCACCCCCCAATCCCCAACCCCCCAAACCCCCCATAGCAGATGCACATTTCCCCTGGTTTTTACATGTGTCATCGATCAAGACCTATTTCCATATTGTTGATATGCACTGGGGTGGTTGTTTAGAGTCTACATCCCAAATCATATCCGCAACAACCCATATGTTCAAGCAGTTGTTTTTCTTCTGTGTTTATACTGCCATAGTTTTTCCTCTGAATGTGGATAGTGTTCTTTTCCATAGATCCCTCAGAATTTGCCCCAGATCATTACATTTCTGCTAATACAGGAGTCCATTACATTCGATTTTACCACAGTGTATCAGTCTCTGTGTACAATGTTCTCCTGGTTCTGTTCCTTTCACTCGGCATTAATTCCTGGAGGTCATTCCAGTTCACATGGAATTCCTCCAATTCATTATTCCTTTGAGCACAATAGTATTCCATCACCAGCAGATACCACAATTTGTTCAGCCATTCCCCAATTGAAGGGCATACCCTTGTTTTACAGGTTTTTTTGCCACTACAAAGAGTGAAGCTATAAATATTTTTGTACAAACAAAACCAATGCAACCAAAATTAGAAGGGAATCAACAAATTGGGGAAAAACCTTTATAACAAAAAAACTCTGACAAAGGTCTAATTACTCAAATATATAAGGAGCTAAATCAATTGTACAAAAAATCAAGCCATTCCCCAATTGATAAATGGGTAAGGGACATGAATAGGCAATTTTCAGATAAAGAAATCAAAACTATCAATAAGCACATGAGAAAGTGTTCTAAATCTCTTATAATTAGAGAAATGCAAATCAAAACAACTCTGAGGTACCATCTCATACCTAGCAGATTGGCTAACATGACGGCAAAGGAAAGTGGTAAATGTTGGAGGGGATATGGCGAAATTGGGACATTGATACATTGCTGGTGCAGTTGTGAATTGATCCAACCATTCTGGATGGCAATTTGGAACTATGCTCAAAGGGTTTTAAAAGACTGTCTGCCCTTTGATCCAGCCATACCACTGCTAGGTTTAAACCCCAAAGAGATCATAAGGAAAAAGACATGTACAAAAATATTCTGTGTTTCTTGAGGAAATTTTTTAAAATGAGACTTTTATGATAATATAAATTTGGTGGCTTTCTTCTTTTTTGTATTTTTATATCCTTGTTCATGGATCTTTGGCAGGGGAGGGGGGGAGATAGGGGAGGTATGGATGTGTGATTCCTTTGAAAAAGAGAACTCCCTGTAAGGAAACTCCCATTCACAGTAAAGAATAACTTATGGTTTTAGAGAGTTGATGGGAACTCTGAAAGTTTAAGTGACTTGCTCAAGGAAACACAATCAGAATGTATTTCTGATGTCTGCAGGTAATTCACTATCTATGTCATGGCTGCTTATTGTCTCTGTAATATCACCAAGGCCTTTGAACAACAGTACTGTGCCATTACTGTTTGAGTCCATGACCTTACTGATATAACTTCCTCCTAACCCTCCAAAAAGACCAATAAACAAGGATATAAAAATCCTGGGAAAAAGAGAGAACAGCCATCAACCCCATATTATTACAAAAATGTTGTAGGTTTTAAAAAAAATATTTCCTCACAGACATACAAAAATGACAAGTCCATTATGTTTATAGCTCAGTGACTAACATTCATTTTATGAGTGGTGAAAAAAGAAAGAAGAGTCAGACAATCACCCCAGCACTTTCTGAATCTTCTCTCTACTTTGGACTAAAATCTTCAGCATATCAAGCTTCCCATTTCTTGAAGAAACTTTGGTAATTGAGCTAAACTAGAACTTTCTTCTTTCTTGGATGCTAATTCAAATTGCCCACTCTTCTCCTCTCCATTGGGGGACTGCTCTTTTCTTCCCTATTCCTATTGCTTGTCCTAATGAACAGCACATTGAGTCTCTCCCTTTTCCTCCCTCTACCTCCATGTATAATAGGACATGTATAAAGAGAGAAATTATCATTTTGCAAAATTTGAAAAAATTACATTGTTTATTAGTGTTTGTTGTTCTATGTGAGTTTTGTTTTCAAATATCAGAGTTCCTTAGAAGATTTAGATATAAAAGCATTACTACCATTGTAGTTTGTGGAAACGGATCTGTGATCACATGCACAATAAAATAGCTTTTTCTAGGGTTTTTTTCCTGGCATAATCCAACACACCTCCTTCAAAGTGTATATTTGTAGGGCTCCACACATATGTAATGGCTAGGACTGGATGGAGCTGCAGTGCCTGTGTGTGGTCAGGGCTATGAGGGCCAGGGAGGGGTGGAAAAGATGGGGGAAGATGAGAGGGAATGATTCTTCCCCTCTGGTAATACCAGAATACAGATGGAAAATACAAGGATGTAGGATCTAGCTAACAGTTGGCTTATTAAATAAATGATCCCTTTTTTCCTTTGCTTCTTTCTTTCCAAATATTCTTTCCACTACAAAACAGTCCTACACAAAAGAAAATGAACTTCTTCAGTCTTCCTCAGCTCTTATTATTGCCAGACCCCCCAACTTCTAATCTTCCTGGGTGACCATTAATGGAAATCTTTATGTACTTAAACCATAAGAGAATGATAGGTCAATTATCTTTGACTTTTAAGCCTGAACATGTTAGCTTCCTCTTTCTTTCAGATATTTGTCTGAAAGGCAATTGCTTGTCACTTGTTTCTCCTTTTTCCAATGTTTATTTGATTAGTTTTAGGTCTAAATTCAACAATGCTGTCAAAGTCTGCCAGATTGTTCATTTAAATTACACAGAATCATGTACAAATAGGTGTTAAAATAAATGTTTTTGTCAGTGGTAAAGATAATGCTAAAGGGTTTGGAGTAAACCATTTTCATTTTCATCTGAAATATATTGTCCTTAATCTTTCCTATGGGAGACTATGGGTAAACTATCTCTAAATTATGCATTATAATATATTATGAAGTCAAATATATTTCTATGATCTGTAGATTTAGAAAATATTTGAGCCTGGAAATGAAGAAAAGTGATTGACCCGAGATGACTGTGGAAAACAAATTAGTGTGTGTGAACCACACTATTATATGAAATAATGAAAAGAGAACAAAGGAAAGGAGAGATTAAAGAAAAACATATACCAATTTCAATTTCTCCCCTTACATTTCTTTGAATTTCTGAGCCTTAAACTGTTTTCTGAGAAGGGCTATTATTGATATTCATGAAGAAAACACAGTGGTTTCCCTCAACTGTACTTTCTCTCCTTGTGCTCTTTTTTTTAAGAGCTGAAGGTCATTGATTATACAATGGTTAAGCAAATTATGATAAATTCATTTAATGAAAAATTACTGCACCATAATAAATTATAAATATGAAGAATTCACAAAAGCAAGGAAGACTTATGTGTTTTGGTTCAAAATGAAGTAAGTAGAACCAAGAAAACAATATAAAAGATGACTATCAAAGTGTAAATGGACAGAATAACAAAAACAACATTTATGACAAAAATAACAAAAACTCAAAACTATGAAATCATAATGACCAAGGTCTGCCTTAGAGAAAACCCAAGAAAATATACTTTTTTCCCTTTTTTGAAGAGATAGAAGACTATGGGTATGAAACTTTGCTGTTAGACTTGGCAGATTAATTGGTTAGTTTTATTGAAATACTTTTATTTCTCTATTATATTCCTTATTAAAAAGAATGGCTCAATGGGAGAGGAGAAGAATATCATTTATATATATATATACATACATATATATATATATATATATATATATATTTGGAAATCAAGTGATAGAAAAGCAAAAAAATTTTTTTAATTTAAAAAAGAAAAAAAGTTGAAGGGATATTTACAATTGGATATGTTCCCCAAATGGTGAACAGACTCTTGGGACCTACCATACCTCTCTGATACTATTTGTATCATACTAATAAAGAGATAATTGATGAATGTTAGGTTCCATATCCTTTCGAATGACTCTGTTTTCTTCAGTTCTACTAAATTCTCAGGCTCTAAAAATTGAATGCTAGTGAAAGGTTTTCTTCTCCTAAAGCATCTTTCTAAGGGCATCTAGGTGGTTCAGTGGATAGAGAGCTAGGTCTGGAGAAAGGATGTTCTAGGTTCAAATCTGGCCTCAGATATGTGACCCTTGGAAAATCACTTAACTCCATTACCTAGCCCTTACCCCTCTTTTGCCTTGGAACTAATATATAGTATTGATTCAAAGATGGAAGGTAAGGACTTAAAAAATCTTGCTAACTTACTTCTCCCTGTCAGACTTCTGGTTGTTCTCACTTCCAATTAATGTGACATAATCTGTGAGAGACCTTATATAGGGTCTAGACCATGTTCTCTTCTCTTTACTGTTGAGGAAACTGAGGCCAAGAACAAGAAATGAATTTGTTCCAAGTCACACAGCAAGTCAACAGAAGAAAAGGTTGGAAGTGAACCCATTGCACTACTCCAGTCTTACACAAAGCACATGAATCACTTTAGTCTCTCACAGCTCTCATAGTTGCCAGACTCTCTGACTTTGGACTGCCAGATTGAGTGTTAATTCAACAAGGAAATGCATGTCTGGAGGAAAGCTAAATTAAAGTTTTAAATGTCAGATTTTTAAAATGTTGGTACAAAAGACAGGGTATTGCTTTGCACATCCAACATCATGGGCTTAATTTACATTTGTGTGTATTTGTATGTGTATGTGTATCTCTACATAGGAAAAACCAAAATGATGATGAAGACCTATTGTCCATGCTATAATCTATGAATGAATGGATAGTTCATCAGTATACATATATAAGACACTTCTGTAGATTGACAGTAAAGTAGACCTAGAACTGAATGGAATAAAGAGGTTCTCTGGGAAACAGTGTATTGCTTTCAGTGATTCTAAACTGCCCCACAATATATTTCTAAAACAAATCTCCTTGGATTCAGGAACCCTAGGATTCAAGTTCTATTTCCAATACAAGATGGCTTAAAGACCCTGGGCAAGCTCCTTAATACCTTGGTATTCTAGGGAACTCTCTAAAAGTATAAGTTGCACAACAGCATTGATAGAGGAAATTCCCTACACAAGTAAAATCACTGTCCCATCCCACCCCACTTGGCTTTCAGTTATGGAACTCCTCAGTCTACAAGGAATCTAAATTCCATGTAATCTAAAGGGTAATGGAGCAATTCATGGTGTGTTTAAATAGCATATTACTAACAATGACCTATATCCAAAAAGGGGCATAGAAGAAAAGCTATGGTTAGAAAAGGTCAGTCAATACTGTAACAATAATTATGGATAGCATGAATGACCAGAATGCTGACCTAGTACTCCCAGAATGCTAAAAGACTCAGTGGAAGGTTCCCAGTATGTTGGGCTAATTCTTTATGAAGGATTGAAGGAAGGACATGAATAAGAGTTTCACAAAATGAGAGAATGTAGAGAGCCAGTAGTTATATTGAGATCAGGGATCAGTTTAAAAGCTAGGATATTAAATTCATCATATTTATCACAGAATATGGGTTTATCATATGGAACATGTATGTAAATACATATGTGTGTTGTTATGTGGGGATATGAGCATGTATATATATATATGTTAGATACATAGATAATTATAAAAGACTTAAGAGCTATGACCAATGCAATGACCAGTCATGATAACGATTGTCAATCCTGATGATGAAACATGTTTTCTCATCTCTTTGCCAAGAGGTGATAGACTAGAAATATAGAATGAGACAAAAATTTTCAGACCCAGATCATGTGTGGATTTGTCTTACTTGACCATGCTTATTCACTATTTGAGAACATATAAATACATTAATACTCATGATACTTCAATGTAGTGGGCTAGTATTGATAACCTATTTTATTTTATTTATTTATTATTTTTAAATTCTTACCTTCTGTCTCAAAATTTGATTCTAAGTATCAGTTACAAGGCAGAAGAAAGGTAAGGGCTAAACAACTGAGGTTAAGTGACTTGTCCATGGTCACACAGCTAGGATGTGTCTGAGGCCAAATTTGAAGCCATGTTCTCTCCCTCTCCAAGCCTGGCTCTCTATTCGTTGTGCTACCTAACTGCCCCTTAACCTATTTTAAAATAAGGTCATTTAGGGAGCAGCTGGGTAGCTCAGTGGATTGAGAGTCAGACCTAGAGACGGGAGGTCCTAGGTTCAAATCTGGCCTCAGACACTTCCCAGCTGTGTGACCCTGGGCAAGTCACTTGACCCCCATTGCCCACCCTTATCACTCTTGCACCTAAGAGCCAATACACAGAAGTTAAGGGTTTAAAAAAAATAAAATAAGGTCATTTGGGAAATAGAGAAATTACTTCGTTTAAATGGAGATTACATTTCATTGATTGACCAATCTATCCAAAAGCATTTCTTAAGGGCCTTATGGTGATTACGTATAAAAGACTTGTCTGATTGAGTTACACTGATCTGGTTCATGCTTTTATCATACAGAAGAAATGGAGAGGTTATTTCACAGAGTTTGCTGTCCGAGGTAACCAAACTATTTACTGGCAGAGCTGGGACTATAATTTGTATCTCCAGAATTGTTCCAATCCACCATGTGGCCTCATTCTTTTCCACAAGGAGCTGCCAACTAGTAGGCAAACAAAAAATTATTAAATAGATAGAAAGCAGGTCCTTTGAGGAAAAGTTAGCAGAATTGGAGTGGTTTAGCCTAAAAAAGAGAAGGCTAAGGGTTGACCTGATTACTGTCTCCCAGTTTTTGAAGTGGATGTAGAGCAGTTACTCTCTAAAATCCCCAGAGGGTTGAATCAGACTGAGGAAATAGGCTTAAATAAAAGCAGGAGAAATTTCAAGCGGATATAAGGAATACTTCTTGACCTTCAGGGTGATAAAGCATTGAAATAGGATACTGAAGGCATATAAGGAGCAGGGTCAGAACTTGGACGCTAAACCCAATGGTGGCCAGATTTGAGAGCCCTAGATTTACAAGATGTAGCCAGCACCAAAAAAATATAGTTGGGCATCTAGGTTAAGGGATGCTAGGCTGGCGTTAGCTCTTCAAACCCTGACCCACCTTGCTTCCTCTAACTCCATGGCAGCCTTTTCAGGAGCAGTCTTGCACACAGCAGTCTGTAACCCAGGGGTTCTGTCTTTTTCTCCCCAAATCCCTATCCCATTCCCATTCCCAAGCAAGCTTTATAACATTTGCCCCAGGTAGAAAAAAATGCTAGTTATGTCTGAGAAGTCTATAGCCCTGCAGATATTCAAGGAATTGGAATAGATAATCGCTTGTCCTGGAAGGAAAAGTCATCTTTAACCCTGGACAAATCAAACTGATGGCCCTGTGTCCTTCCCTTTGGAACATCCTGGCTATGATTCAGAGATGCAGCAGCATGAGAAATAGAAATAGTACAGTAAGTTGGTCCTAAAAAAGCCTTGAGGCATGCAAATTCATGCAATTAATGTGTACTTTAATTGTTAAGGGATTGAGGTTAGGCACCTGGAATCATTTCCCACACCTTTCTGAAACTAGCTGCCCTGATATTTTGTGGCTTCTTTTATCCTTTGTGAATGCTCTTGCTACATATTTAACCAAATTTAACCAGATTTCACCTGCACGAAAATTGAAAGTGGGAATATTTAAGAAAATATAACTACTTCCCTTCTTTGCAGAGGCGGGGAACTATGGATGTGGAATATGGAATATACAGTCAGACCCTGTTGCTACTCTTTATTTCTTCTTTTTTAAATCTTTTCTGTAAAGGATGATTCATTATGGAAATATTTGGAAATAAAGATAATATAGCAATAAAAATAAGATTTTCTATAGGAAGGTGGTCAGAGAAATCCACATAGTGTTTCACTTGTCCTCAGATCCCTAGAAAAATAGCCCTGTTGAATGATTTAAATATGAACCTTATGTCAAACTTTATTTTTCTAGTGCTATCTACATCCTATAAATCCAGGGCTCTCGAATCTGGCCAACTTTGGGTCTTGGGTCTGAGCTCTGACTCTGCTCCTTATCTACTTTCAGTAACCTATTTCAAAAGTGAAATGAACTAGAAGATCTATTCAAATCCCAGCTGGTTCTATGATTCAATAAATTATAAATAATTATAGTTACCTCCAGTAAATATATATACAAGCAAGTAAGATGCCATACCTTGGATTCTTTCATTGAGCTTTTCTATGGGCCTGAAGTACATTTTATAAATGCATATATTAATAAGCATTTTCAAACATATGATTGTATTATTATATTCTAAATGTAGCATTTATTTCCTCCCTTCTGTGTTTATCTGTTAATTTTTATCCATATTTTCCTCTGATATTAATAGATATTAAATCTATTGAGAGACAGCATGGTATAGTGATATATAGGGCTCTAGATTTGGGCTGGTCAAAGCTCAGGTATTAACTTTGTGGCCCTTAAATATCAATGCCTCATTTTTCTCATTTATAAAACAAGGAGAGAAAGATGGTGGAGAGGGGCATGAAGCTTCTTCATCTTCCAAATACCCTCCACAGACAATGAAAATTAACTCCACAGAATCAATGCTAAAAGTGGCAAAATCAAAAAAGGAGTCCAGCATGAAGCTCAACAGTCATGGATAACTAGGGAGGAAGGTTCCTGACTCCCCGGGTCTCAGTCTTACTGCTACAAGCTTGAGGCCAGAAACAGAGCAAAGAAAGAAAGAACAAAAGAAACCCAAAAAGTCAAATTGTTTGATTCCTATATGGGAAAATGCCATCTTTGGCTCCTAGAGATGGCATTACTGCCTGGGTATTTTGGAATGTAATGAATGAGCCAAACTGATAGTGGAATAGACCAAGGAGAGGTAGGGTGGAATGTATATCTTGTATGGATGGAAGGATGAGTGGAAGAATTGCCAAAGGAGAAGGGGAGGAGGAGGTGGAGGGCTGGCAATACTAGAACTCTACTCTCATCAGTCCTGGGATAAAGAGAGAACACAATTAGAAGGGTAAAAATCTTCTTACTATACAGAAAAACAGGAGGGAAGGGGGATGAAATAAGGAAGAGACTGAGACTCCCCTTGGTGGCCTGAGGGAATAAGAGAAGGAAGGGTGGGTTAAGAGAAAGGGGGACAAGAGGATAAGAAAAAGTAGGGAATAGCTTATACCTAGAGGGGAGTACACATCAAGAAGAAGGGGAATAAGGTGAGGAGGAACTCTTAAAAACAAAATAGGGGAGGGATTTTAAAAACTGAACTCATGTCAAGAGGTAGGACACCAGAATTGTGGGGATAAGGAAGAGATTTTTGGAAAAGTGGATAGAATAAGAATTAAAAATAAGGGAGAAAGGACAAGAAAGGGTTTTTTGGGAAAGGTGGATTAATTTTGAACTGGGAGGGAAGGGGAAGGGAAGGAAAGGGAATGAAAAAGAAGGGAAGAGAAGGGAAGGGAAGGGAAGAGAAGAGAAGGGAAGAGAAGAGGATAAAGGAGCATTTTGAAAAAAAGAGATATGAATTGGAGAGATACTGGTCAAAGGAAATTGGACATCTGGGGAAGCATATGGGGGAAAGAAAGAAAGAGGGGGACAAACAATGAGGAGGAACCAAGTAGATGGAAACGTATAGCTAGTAACTATTACATTGAGTGTAAATGGGATTAATTTACCCATGGAAAGAAAATGGGTAGCAGAGAGGATCAAAAACCAAGACCTAACAATGTGTTGTTTATAAGAAACACCCTAAAATAAGAGACATATATAAAATGGACATAAGGAACTTGATTTACTATGCCTTAGCTGATACAGAAAAGGCAAGGAAAGTAGTCATGATCTCCAACAGAGTTGTGTAAAGTTTAAATTCTTTTGAGAATAATTTCAGGATAAGGATGTTGCCATCTCTCCAGAATCCAGACGATGAACCTGTTTGGTGAAGACACCATAAAGATGCCTGAAAAGCCTTCACTGTACCATGAAGACCAAAATTTGAACCTCGGGGTGTAGTTAATTGAATTATGGGGAGTTGAAATTGAATTGAATGTATTGTTTTAATTGTACATGTTATGCCAATAGGGGACTGCCCCCAAATTGGGTTTTTGTCAATGTGGCTCTCTGAGCTAGCAGGCGCGGGAAGGTACAAAGGGTAAAAATGGCGGAGGCAGTTTGAAGTCTTATAGGCGCGTGGTCTAATGATTTTACCAGCATGGCCATGGCTTTAATTAAACTACTAATTTATATTATTATATCAGTCTTTATTATTTTAATCATAACAGTTGGGACTAAATTGTATATAATTGTACAGAATGAACAGGGTACAATTATTATGTTGGGGGGCAAGGGAGTACTATGGATAATGAAAGATTATTAGTATTGGGCCTATATTCACCAAGTGTTAGAGCATCCAGATTCTAAAAGAAAATCTAAATGAGAAATAAAGAGAAATAGGTAAAAATAATAATAATAATAATGGGGCAACTTTAACTTTCCCCTCTCAGAACTAGATAAATCTAACCAAAAAATAAATAAGAAAGAAGTTAAGGAGAGGAATAGAATCTTAGATAAGTTAAAATGATAGATATCTGAAGAGCTCCCACATACCTGCTTGAGGCTAACAGTAGATCTAGGGTTGAGCATGGACATAATCCAAACATAGTTTCTGGTGGGGCAACAATGGTTTAGAGAGCATAAATACTCTGCAAACGTCTTACTTTAACACTTATACTATGCATTCCTGAGGAAATGAGGCATTGAAATAAAAGTTCCACTGAGTATGATAAGCTGGAAAGACTTGGTTTTGGAAAGAGTATGGTCCTGGCAACAGATTGTTTCTGCTACTTAAGGACCAATCTAGCTAAAATCATCCTGATAATGTTTGTTAACTGAGAACCAAACAGATTAAAATGCTGAAATTAAATGCTGATAGGAACATACAGAAATATATCCAATATTATATTACTAGAGCAGCAATGAATTGTTTTTTTTAGAAAACAAAATGGAAATATGTATTAAGAGCTATAAAGCTGTTCATGCTCATTAATCTAAGTATCCTTTTACTAAGAATAAGCCCTAAGGGAATTATTGAGAGAGTAAAAAGCTGTGTGTATAAAAATATTCATGAAAGTTTTGTTTGTAATGACAAAATAATTGGAAATAACACAAGATGCAATGATTGAGAGAACTAGCTGAAGATATTGTGATATTTGAAAGTAATCAATTGTATTATGTTACTAGAAATGACAAATATTAGAAACAAAGAAAATAAAGAAAATATGTGAAGAGATAAAATAAAAGAAAAAGAATGAGAACAATATATATTATGATTACATTAAAAAATAAAAAGCCACAAAATCAAGAGAAAAAAGTATTAAAGTAAAATAAATCCAAATGGGAATTTAAAAAGAGATGTTTATATTAGCACACATATAATTTATATATTTTAATGTGGTGTTTGTCATTGTGCACATAATTTGTTTTTTTGCATTTGTTTATTTAAATGTTTTTTTTTTGTGGTAGTGGTTACTAAGTATATAATTTAAAAACAGAAAAAATCTTATATGGGATGATCTTTCAGGGGAAAGTATAGGTAAAATTTAAGCAATTTACAAATAAAAGTAATTAATGCAATTTTATTTAAAAGAATAAATAAAACAAGGAGTTGGGTTCAACTGTCCTCCAAGCTTCATTCCATCTCATTATATGATCCTGTAATAATTAAAAAGATATTCCTTCCATTTAGCTAACGTTTAATTCAATGTGAATCATGAATAATAATAGATGAATTTGGCAAAACATCACTTAAGGTTCATTTGGGCAGCATCACTTTATAAAAGTTGTTTTTTTTTTTTACAGTGTTAACTATGTTGCAGGAATAAAAAAAAAAAGTGAACATTAGGGATTACTGGCAAGAAGAAAAAGTATGTCATTTCCAATTCAGGATGGAAACAGATTTACAAGGGACAGTTTCAGATGGCAGAACTAACAAAGAAGGCTCTTACATTCAAAAGAATGAAGCCAAATACAAAAAGAGGGCTGATTCTAATGAGTAATAAGAGTTATGGGAATTCAGAATTTACTTTTTTTTTCCTCATCTGTTTTGAAAGAACTTTTACTTTGCAGTAAATCATAGTTCACATGAAACTAGATTTCCAATATATATTAAATTAGTATTTTCCCTGAATCATTAAGTAGGAGAAATTGTCTCTTCCCTCATTCCAGGTTCTTGAACAGTCTCAAATCTACATTTAAACCTCATTCCTACAGTTACCCGGGGGTAACAGTATGCTTTTTAGCTTCAGGTGCTCACATTTTGAAATCTATGTGGTGACCTTCAGGTAGAAATTTTTGCTTTTGATCCTTCCCGAATTGTTGCTAGTGTGTAAACTTTGCTTCTTTCTCAGGATGGGTCAAAAAGGGAAGTCTGGTTAAAAAGTTTCTAATGAAGAGACAGTGAGATCAGTATTTCCTATCTACTTAAGAGGCTAAAAAACAAAACAAAAAAAAGCTCACACTTGCAAATGCATATCTCTTTGCTAAAGGAACATTGCCACCTAGCAACAGAATCCAGTATTCTCCTAGGGCTCAGGACAAAAGCTGAAAAGAGAAGGGTTCAGCAGTTCCAAGTTCTTTTTCAAGTACAGGGTTTGGGAAGTATTTTGTTCCCTGGCCACTTAGCATGCAATGCTGGTAGGCTTCCTGCAGAAGGTATGAGAGAAATAGTTGTATTCACTAGTGGAGATTAAGTTGATTAAAAAAAAAAAAAAAAGCAAGCCCCAGCAGGGTAAAGAATCTTAAAGAAAGGAGCCCACTTTATAAATAAGAATAGACTTTATTTAGTATGCTTTCAAGTAAGTGTTCCTAAGTGCAAAAAAAATAAATAAAAATAAATGGACTCTTTACAAAACAAACAAAGAAAAAACAAAGAAAAACACCCAAACACTTCACATTGAGAAATTTGATTCAATTAGATTGAACTCAACAAACATTTATTAAGTACTGATTTCACTGTTTAACAAATGGTTGAGGAGGTCCTGGAAAACCATTTAGATCAGATCAATGTTTGTTTATTTTGCAATGGATGAAAAATGCCCAGATGCCCAGACTTCTGGTACATGAATAAGACTGAATAGAAATGTCTTATAAACAAGTGAGGGGTAAGGAAAACCCAGATGATTCTGGGCACTATCCAGAATAAGCTATTGACACTCATTTCCCCAGAGTCTAAAAAGAAAAGCCAGACACTGGACTTTTCAGGTTTGGAAGAACCCACATTCCCTATTTAGTATCCTAAAGACCCTCATTTATTGAGTCATCTGCAAATCTATTTCTCGAAGTGTCCAGAAGTTATATCCCTGAAAGATCTAAATCATACTGTACATCTGTCTCTCTTCCTGGGTCCTTATAACCTGCAAGACCCATGTACATTGAAGTCAATAAAGAACAGACTGAGTGGAATTTTTGGCAGGTATCAAGAAGCACCCAAAATTAGTGACTGGTAGTTTTCTAGAAACATACATTTTCTAAATTGACCACTTGTTACTTGGCCCTACTTGCTACTGAATAGATAATGCAGGGTTATGCCATTACTTTTACCCAGAATTGCCTATTATTATGGGTGATGCCAGATGGCTCCTCTCCCAAGATGGTAGAGAATAGTATTGTTACTAAATGGACATGGATCACTCTTACCTAGATTTCTCTGGTGTTTGTGGCCTTCAAAAACTGGTAGTGACTATGCTAGAGACTGAGGCTTGCAGTCCAAACCCTGGAAACCTTCCTTCTCTGCTAGTCCAGTGCATGATCCTCACTAATAAGGACATGGCTCCTAAGTAACCCTGTTTTGCCGCTTTATTTCCATTCACTTCAAAAAAGGCATTCTCCCTTGGACTTTGGTCTCCACTAATCTAGTAACAGAAGATATCCTAGGGAAGGTGGTGGTCATACAGATTATATAGATGGCATTTATTTACAAGAGAATCTTAAGGAAAGGAGCAGAAAAGAGCTTTACACTAATCCCTGAAAGTTATCTGGGGCCTACAAAGCACAAGGCTTGACAATCTCCCTTTTGGGACAAGGTCTAGTGAAGGACTTTCAGGAAGAATATTCCTCCCACTGCATATTCAGCACCCATCAAAAATATTACATGCAAATATAGTTCAATAATAGAGGAACAATGAGCATAATTAATCATATAAACAATAGAAATAATAAAAGAAACCTATGACTATTTCAATAGATGCATGAAAAAGCCTTTGGCAAAATCTAGCACTCTATTATTTTGAAAACCCTTTTCATGGAGGGCATGGAAGTTTATTAAATATGAGCAGAAACACATTTATAAAAGCTAGCATTGTTTGCAATGAAAAAAATACTAGAAGCTTTCCTGGTACCAACAAAGGAAAAGCAAGGATATTCTGTCTCCACATTATTGTTTGACATGGTTCTAGACATGCTCACTGTGACAATAAGACAAAAGAACAAAATCAAAGATATAAACGTTAGCAAAAAAGAGACAAACTCTCCCCATTTGCAGATAAATTATAGTATACTAAGAAATTCATCTAAGAAACTAACTGGCATGCTTCATTGTTTCAACAAGGTAACAGGATTTAAAATAAAGCTACAAAAATTATCAACATTCTCTCTCTCTCTCTCTCTCTCTCTCTCTCTCTCTATATATATATATATATATATATATATATATGTATGTATGTATTTGTGTGTGTGTGTGAATTACAGTTAATAGTACATATACTATTAACTGTAATTCACCTTGCAAAGCAAAGCAATCACAGGATGCACAAGTATTTTGAGAAAAAAATCTGGAGGCTATGCATATGTATATGTGTAGGATTGGTTCATGAGGTTTTCTGGGAAGAAAACTAGAAAGAGGTGTAGTATTCATGAAGTAAAAAAAATATGTATTCTGACTCATTTCAAGATCTATGTTCAGAGGGACTATGAAAATCAGTGACTCAGAAATATTGCAGGAAGTGAGAAAGGGATATTACCAACTCTGTCCAGATGTGGGGCACACTGTCATACACACTATTCCTTTCTCTGCCATCCAAAAGAGATAAGGAAGGTAACATATTGCCTTTCTCCAGTACATAAGCTAGAAGCCCTTCTTACTTTCTGTAGCCAGAGAAATGAGAAATTCATTACCATTCTACTTTTCTTGGACTAATCGCTCCTACTCCAACCCATTTAAGTGTTCTGTTCACTCACCCCCTTTTATATTCTAATTCATCCTCCTAAAAATACGTGGTTCACTTAACTTCTATAAGTCTGGTTTCTTTATTTAAAAAAATAGGAGTAATAATAAATCTCCTAGCTCATAAGATTTTGGGAAGAATCAAATGATATACAGAGTGGCTCAAAAGTCTTAGTACAGTTTTAACCATAAAATAGAAATATGTATATATAGGCATACATAAACATATGAGTATTTCATATTATCTTGGTCATTAGTAGCATGTAGTTTATTAAAAAATTTTCATTGTTTGTGATAGTGGGCTTTTTCCAAAGTTGGTTTACTTTATTCTTTTGACTACTCCCAATATTTTTTTCCAGAACCATCTTCATAGCATTCCAAATAATCCTGATATATCTCATTGAACAGCCAAATTTATTGGGAGCCTCTCCAAACTTACGAAGCTATTTCCTTGGACTACTGTCTATTTCTAATCTACCCCTCAAAGCACATAATATTTGGCAGAGTTTTTGCTCTCCTGGCAAAACCTTCAAGAACCTGTGGTCATTTTCATACTACAATGACGCTTTGGAGTAGAGCTGTGATGAAAGATGGCTCTCCATAAAGAACTTGAATTCCCTCTTTTTATCCATCATTGGTAGCAAGAATTAAATCCATTCCTCTCTGTGCTCCAGATTCATCAAGCTAATTCATTATACTACTCTAAGATGTCCTTTAGCTACCTGGTCTCATTTGGTTATTATTATTTTATTTTTTATTCCAAATTTTACAAAGCCAAACAAAATAAACATTTCCAGATATAAAGAAAAAGAAGATAGCACACAAATGAAATAAAAAATCTTCTATATTTTTAGCTTACTTTTCTTCACATCTACATAATAAATCCCATCCACTAGTGTCCCAGCTCCCTCACACACACATTCCCCATAACACAAAAGATATCTTCAAGGTAACCAACATGTGCGTATAAATTCTTTCGTTTTTCACCTTTCTGTTCACTTTCTGGAGATAACATTCCCAGTTTATTCTCCCAGAATTAATTCTGTAGCTATATATAATGTTCTCCCAGTTCTACTCATTTCATTGTTTATTATCTCATGTAGTTCTTTCCAAGTTTTTCTAAAATCAATTAGTTCATTATTTCTTGTGATGCAGTACTATTCCATCACAATCATACACCACAACTTGTTCAGCCATTTCCCAGTTAAAGGGCATTCGCTCAGTTTCCAGTTCTTTGCCACTACAGAGAGCTCCTATAAATATTATGGAACATATAGGTTCTTCTCCTCTTTCCCTGATCTCCTTGACAAACAGACTCTGCAATGATATTGCTGGGTCTAAGGGTACACACAGCTTTATAGCCCTCTGGGTATAATTCCAAATTGCTCTCCAAAATGGTTGGGTCAGTTCACAGCTCCACCAACAGTCCATAAGTGCCCTCATTTTTCCACATGGCCTCCAATGTTTGTTACATTGCCCTTTTGTCATTTTAGTGAGTCCAATGAGTATGAGACAATATTTAAGAACTGTTTTGGTTTGTGTTTCTCTAATCAATAGTAATTTAAAGCATTTCTTCATATACTTATATTGGCTTTAGTTTCTTCATCTGAAAATGGTCTGTTGATATTTTTTGCTGATTTCTCAGTTGGGGAGGAGCAATTATTGTCTTGATATTAAAAAGAAAAAAAGCTTCCAGGATTCTCTGTACCTCTCCCCCTACCTCTGGGTCCCAAAATTTCTGTTATGATGGAATTTTGTACTATTGGTAGTCCAATTTTTCATCTGCTGAGATTACCATTATCCAAAAAACGTTCACAAGAGTTGATGGAAAATATACATTTGTGGGTCAATATCCATGCATTTAATAGAGAAAACTGCCTGATCTTAACCTTCAAGCCCACCAGCCCCACCCTAAATTTTTCTTCAAGAATGTGCAAAATGTGTCCTGTTAATCTTCTGACATAACTAGGAATGTGTGGGGTTTTTTTTAATCATTGAATTCTGCTTTCATTTGCTTTGAAGGACAAAATGAAAGCAAACTCTGTGTGTGTATGTATTTGCTACTCTTGTTACTGGAGTGTTATTAACAATAAGGGTTTGGATTACTATTCAAACCCTACATATTTATAGGACATGTCCTTACCCAGAATGCCTGGTTCACACAAATATTCCATGTACACATATTCTAAAATACTAGCCCTCTTTCTTTCCTCACACCCTATCATCTAAAACTTCATCAAGTGACTCTAGTTTAGAAATCTAGAAAACTAGTTTCCCCAGAGTTGCTAGAACACTGAACCATTCTACCTGGAATCTGCTACCCATTCTCAGCCATAGTTCATGGATGCTGCCTAGCAAGGTGTCTCATGCTACTCGCTACAGACAGATGCTTTTATGTACCAAGTTCACTTTATGTTCCAGGGGAGCTTCTTGGACTCCTCCAGCTTCAGCTGTCATCTCCTAGTTCAGTTGTCACTTTCCTCAGACTTCTTGTGAAGAAGCCAATAAGCTAAGCATGTAGGGTTTAACCTTCAAGCAAGGGTCATGTAAGTATGCAGCCCTCCAAGGACTTTATGTACTCTCTTCTTAAGGGTGACCCACCTCTTTCCTCCTATTTTGTTTCAGCCTTTTATCCATGTTGGGGTTTTTTATGCATCTTGGTTTCCTAAGGCTTATTTGATATTGAATCCTGAAACTTCCTTCTAATCCATGATTGGGTTTAATGTCATTGACTCTAGACTGTCACTTATTCCCTGTAAAGTCAGCTATAAAGGCTTAGCAGGAACTTTCTGTCCCACTGAAATCTTCCATAACTAATAATATGGCCAAAGTAGATCTTACTTTTGAGGAGGTTTAGTGACTCACTTATGCAACAGCCTCACCAAATTTCCACTTGCATATATTGTACTAATTACCACATAGCTAAATTACTTCTTTATACTCTGGCTGTTAAATTACAGTACAATTGCAAACAAAATTCTTCTTGAACACCTTCTTTAGTTTCTTTTTATTGTAATTATTAATTATTCCCTGGACAGTAGTGAGGATCTTCTTAGTTAAATTCTTATATAGATATACTCTTCAGTCCTAGCAGCAAGCAGGTCATTACCCTTACTTGCAATCAACAAAAGTTTTAAAAGACTGGAAGTTATGAATCATGGGCAATACATATGATTTATTTTCTTTGGTGGAAATGGTATCTCAAGGTGGTAGCAAGAGAAAATTATGGTCTACTGAAGAAAGAAGGAGAGTTCATGAGCAGCAAGCTTCATGGCCACTATAAATGGAGGGGTAGTAAGGAACTTAAAGATACAGCCTTAATAATCTAAAGAACTATACTTTGTCCTTTGCACTTTACTGTTTTTCTGATGGTCTCTGCAACTGGAGAGGTAGTAAGGATGGTTCAGATCTTATGGTAAAGGGGTTATGTATCCAGCAGTCCTTAAAATGTGTTTACCATTTAGAATAACTCCAAAACACAAAATGATACTAAAAGTATTTTTTGTTGTTGTTGAGGTAAACAGGGTTAAGTGACTTGCCCAGGGTCACAGAGCTAATAAATGTCTGAGGTCAGACTTCAACTCAGGAAGATAAATCTTCTTGACTCAATGTCGACTGAATCACCTAGCTGCTCCAAGACACTAAAAGTCTTGTAGAGACTATATAGGACCATAGGCAAAACAGAAATTTCACCAGAATGCCAGGATATTGCCTAGTAGAAACTCTCAAGTTCATTTCAGGTCTGAAGGAAATTTACATGATAGTATGACTATCGTGTGTATTTTCTATATTTGTTTACATATTTCCATGAATTCTTTGAGTTTTCTGCATTGTGGGGAAAAATAAAGATTGCATCCTCCCCAGTATATAGTGGGAAACTTGAGTGTTTTACCAGAGCTTAAGAATCTTTTACTGGTCTTACCTCAAGATAAATCCACTCTGCAGCATGCTTTCTTGATTGGTGAGTTTCTCATGGTTCCATAAGAGGTCCTTCAATGTTCACTTTACTTCCAGGTCAATTTACTCTCTGAATTCCTCCATCTCTTTACCAGTGGTCTTGCCACCCAGGTGAGTTTCTTCCTCACAATATCCCCAAGTTTTTAGCTCTCCTTTTATGTTTTGTCTTCCAATATTAATATGAAAGGGCTGCTAGGTAATGCAGTGAATAAAGGACCAAGCTTGGAGTCAGAAAGACCTGAGTTCAAATCTGACCTCAGATTCTTACTAGGTGTTTGACTGTGGAAAAGTCACTAGAACCTGTTTGCCTTACTTTCTTTTTCTGTAGGATGAGCTGGAGAAGTAAATGGCAAACCACTCCAGTATCTTTGCCAAGTAAACCCCAAATGGACTCATGAAGCGTCTGACACAACTGAAATGATAGAACAGCAAACAAAATTAAAATGGAAGTTCCCTGAGCGTAAGAACTGTCTAGTTTTCTTGTATTTCTATCCCTAGAACTTAGCAAAGAGTAAGCACTTAAGAAATGCTGTATCTACCTAACCCAGATTTGTGGAAACCAAGATACAAGCTATATGGCACCTATATTTGGTGATTTTCCAGAATAAACTCTGGGTGGAGCACAATGCTCCAAAGAAGGTACTGATTCTGAAGGATAATCCATAAGACTGAATCCAGTGTATGTAAGTCAAGGGCTTGGGGGTTTTCAGCACTGGATTATAGAAAGAAAGCAGTAGAAGGTTTTCTCTATTTTGAGTACTAGGTATATGAAGGGCCTGCTTTTCTCATGAAAAAACCTAAATTTAAACCTCTAGTCTAAAGTTGTTTAAAAATATCCTTTTTCTTCTTGGAAATACATAGTTCCTAAGGTGAGGACTCTAGCTAAAGCCCAGAAGTTAGTTGCAGAGAGAAAATATGAAACAAAATACCCATTTGGGAGATATTGGACATCAACTACTAGACTAGTAGAATACCACTCAGCTCAAATCGCCCATCTGCTAGAAATTCCCATTTTGAAGAAACCAACACTATAGATAGTAGGCCCATTGGTAGAAACATAATAACATTACTAGAAGACAATATCAGCTCAATAGCATCAAAGATGAATAGTTCTTCCATATGAATGTCCTAATCAGATGTGTTGTCTCCCTTCATGTGTATTTCCTTCATGTGTATTTCCTAGGTGTGTTTACTTTTCATATTGATGATGTATTTATGGAATATTATACCCACAGTTTATCCCTTCATGTGTATTTCCTAGGTATGTTTACTTTTCATATTGATGATGTATTTATGGAATATTATACCCAAAGTTTATCCCTTCATGTGTATTTCCTAGGTGTGTTTACTTTTCATATTGACGATGTATTTATGGAATATTATTATACCCAAAGTTTATGGGAAAGATACTACATTACTAACTTTCTTACTATGCCATTTCATGAAATGCCTTTAATTTGAGCTAATTCTGTCCACTGGATGACTATTAAAAGTAGACACAAGGATGCAGGTTCATGACCTTTTTTGAGGGGGAGAAGGATGAATATGTGCCTGTGGAGTACCTTGAACCAGGGTTAACTTGTTTATAGAGGTTCACATGAGAATGGAGGAAGGCTGATAACATATGGATTTGTTTATACTTACTCTTGATTCTCTTCTTTAAAAGAGCTTTCCCACTGCCAATAAAGTACCTCATTGTACAATCCAAATAAGGGCATATGCCTATCAGTCAATATCCAAGATTCAAGACCAAAAGTCTCCAAAGTCAAGTCAAGTAAAAAACAAAAGCAATAGATGCAAAATTGTTTGGAGGTAGGGTGAAAATACATAGTTATTGTTTATTGGAGGATTTTTGTCATTAAAAATAGTTTGCTATAGTGAGAAAAGATTTGTGAATAAAGTTTGATGGAGTTGACATACCAACTCATATTTTTAAGAAAATCCCTTGTTTCTTTGCCTCAAGCGCCAGAAAAATCTCTTCCTTCTTTCAAGTCCTAACATTTTTAGAACCAGGAACAGTTTATATAACTTCTTATTACATATAGTAAAAAATGAGTACCATGGGAGTTCTAATTTCCAATTTAATTTATTTTTGATTAATGTTTATATTATTGAATCATATTATCAAATGGTCATATAATAATGGGTTGATAGAATAATTATTTCCCATTGAAATTATATAAAATTTTTTTCTCTGTGTATAGCTCATGCTGATAATATTTTGATAGAGTCAAGACTATCTTAGGTTTTCTAAAAATTTCCTTCCATTTTCCTTGCTATAATGATTTGAATTTTATCCCTTTGTATTGTGGACTGCAAGGACACTGATGGATACATATTTTGTTGGGAGTTACATCTTTTTTACCTCTATAATCAAGAAGGATTCCACCCATAAATTCAGCTTGAATTGGGGTGAATTTGCTTATTTGTAGTATGCCTTTAAATCTTGGATCTTTCCTTAGAATCACTGAGTTGGAACTGACTTGAGGAGGCAGTCCCAATCTATAAATAAATCTAAATACTTATAGGGAAAAAATACCCTAGGAATGAATGATATAAAATATTTGCTTTGTGGAACATTTTGTGGTATCAAATAACTAGTATTTATATATTACTTTAAGGTTCACAGAACATTTTACATGTATTATCTTATATGATCCCCACAACAGCCTGGTAAGGTAGTTATTATTATTAACCCTATTTTATAGATTGGGAAATTGAGAATAAGAGAGGATTAGTGACTTTGCCCAGGGTTACACAGTCAATGTTTAAGGGAGGATTTGAACTCAGGTCTCCATACCTCTACTTGCTGTATATCATAGCATCCTTCATCCTTAGCCATAGGCAGCTCTGAGTAAGTGCCAAGACTTTTATGGTTCTCAGAGAGTAGACAACTATTGTTCAATTCTATTTTTATCTAAGTGGCTCTATTTGAATTGTTAGTTTAAGGAGTATTGTCAGTGTGGTCCATCTAAACAGAATGGTCCTGAATGCCCAGCCCACCAAAAATTCCATCTTTTCCCTAAATTGGCTTTATTTTAGGACTGTTTCATGACATCCTCCACCCAAGATAAGAAGTGTGCTTAACTGTATACTTTGGGGGTTTTTTGTTTTGTTTTGTTTAGGTTTTGCTCAGGTATAGATCTTATGAAAGTAATAAAATTAGGAATATACTTTAATACTAATATGTAGGCTATGGGCTTACAACTTTTCCCAAATTTGGCACTCTTTAATCAATTTATGGACATATTCCAAACACAGGAATTCTAGAAAAGAAACAGTTCTTTCTTTCTTTTTAACCTCACTGGTTGCTTTTCCCTTCCCTCAGAATAAGCAAAAGATTTCTGCAATAAAACACACTTCCATATTCTGATCCATTCACAGCATCCAGGAGGGTCAAATTCTCCTGCTTTCCTGCTCAGAATTCCATTGTCAGCAGCAGCATCCAATTCTGCCTCTGACTGTTTCCTCACAAGCTACTCATCAGCTGAATTTTAGAGGCCTCTGATCACTCCTAACAATTTGTTCAACACATGTAGAAGAGTGAAGTCAAGGGCAGGCCACATGGAGTGCTATACTCTCTCCACCTTGATCTCCAGCTTGCCTTACTGGTTTCCTGATGTTCTTCAACCTTCCTGAATCTCTTTGTATTTCAGTTCTGCCTGACTGAAAACTATGTCTCCTCCTTCCCTATCTCCTCAGCTCTTCTCAACAATTCAACTTAATGGGCAAAACTAACCCAAGATACAAAGCTGCCTGGTTTGTCAAATGGGACCTAGCTATTTAATCTCCGTTTTCTTTTTCAACAGACTCAGAATTGTCCCCTCCCTTTCTACCACTCCTAGGAAGGTTATCACATATTATCATGAATTGCAGTTAATTGTATAGCAATGGGAATGGGTTGCTAAGGGAGACTATGGAGTTTCTTTCCCCAGAGATCCTTAAAAATAAGAGATACCTTTCTGAATAAGATCATTTAAATTGAGTCCTACTTTAAGGCAGCACGATAGACAGTGAATTTTAAAGGCCCTATACATCTGAGGGATTTTAACCCTTTTAACCAGTCATTCATTGTCACTGCCCTCATATTTGAAACAATTAAAGCTTGGTAACTAATAATAAAAAGAATAATAGTAGCTAGTATTTATATAATGCTTAGTCTAGCTAAGTTTGAAGAGACTAGTCACCAGTTTGGGCATAGGGTTATCAGTTTTTTAACCACAATAATGCTTTTTAAAACTTCATCTAGTAAAGAGTTTGAGAAAATCAGACGATACTCAAGTACTCTCAACAAAAAAATCACAGATATTTGTATTATTAAAGTTAACATTCCCTCACATAGAAACCATATGGCATAGGAGATAGATAAAGAGCTAGTTTCAAAGCCAGGAAGACATGAGTTTAAATCTTGCACTGACACATATTGTTTGTGTGGCCCTACGCAAGTCATTTAACTTCTCAGTGTTCTAAGCATCTCTCTAAGAGAAGGAACAAAGGAGATGTTGATTTGTAGCAAAAGAGATAGTTACTTGACCAAGGAATGCCCTACCAATGAAATCACAGTATGAGCTATACACAGAGAAAAATTCTTTATATAATTTCAATATGAAATAATTATTCTGTCAATCCATCATTATGTGACCATTTGATAGTATGATTCTTCCTTCTAATAGTTCCTGGTACTCAGTGGCATAGATGTAATTTTTGTTCTTATGTTCCAGTGATGTCACAGTGATGAACACAATTTTTAAACACATAAATAATGAAAAAGCAGAAAATACATAACAAGATCAAAAGAGAATCTGATCAATTCAAAATCTGAAGGAGAATGAAGTCCCTCTCTAAGTAAGCATTTTCTAATGATTTACATAGGAAATGATTTTTCCTTAGTGGGGAGGAAAGCAGCATACAGGGTTCACTGAAATACTGGAGATGCTGGTCTCCATGACAATAGTTGAGCTGCAACTAGCCATATTTGTCAATGTCAAAAATGGCACTATATGCAAAGGGAGATGCAGCATGACTTGGTGGATAGAGAGCCTAACTTAGATTAAAATATGGTAGTCTTGAATGATATAAGAATGTTTAACTTAAATTTGTATTTAACATTACCATAATTTAGTATGCTCTCATTATTCAGCTTTAGGTACACATGTAGGCAACCATGAAAATCTTATTTGGTTGCCTTGGTGTGGCATGAAGTTGACCTTAAGTTTTTGGAAGCTGTGCCAGTGAAATTCAAGACCTGGTATACCTTATCTCACTAGAAAAGCTTCAAGACCCTATAAAATGTCTCTCTTATTAGAGATTGGAAAAATTTGTAGAAGCCTGTTATCAGAAGGATGACAACCAGGTTATGAATATTTGGTCCACAACTCATAAAGATGGCCCATTTTTGACTACAGTAGGACCTCATTTAATGTGACCAATATATTTCAAGACTGCATAAGTTGAAAACCTCATTTTTAATAAATACTTCTTAGCCATTCCCCAATCAACAAATGGTCAAGGGATAAGAATAGGCAGTTCTCAGATGAAGAAATCAAAACTATCAATAAGCACATGAAAAATTGTTCTAAATTCCTCCTGATTAGAGAAATGCAAATAAAAACAACTCTGAGGTACCACTTCACACCTAGCAGATTGGCCAATATGGCAGCAAAGGAAAATGCTGGAGAGGATGTGGCAAAATTGGGACCCTAAAACATTGCTTGGTGGCTTTATCAATTGATCCAACCATTCTGGAGGGCAATTTGGAATTATGCACAAAGAGCTTTAAAAGATTGTCTACCCTTTGATCCAGCCATACCACTGCTGAGTTTGTAGCCCAAACAGATAATGAGGAAAAAAAACGTGTACAAAAATATTTATAGCTGTGCTCTTTGTGGTAGAAAATAATTGGAAAATGAAGGTGTGTCCATCAATTGGGAATGGCTGAACAAATTGTGGTATCTGATGGGTATGGAATAATAGTGTGCTGAAAGGAATGATAAACTGAAAGATTCTCATGTGAACTGGAAAGACGTCCAGGAACTGATGCAGAGTGAAAGGAGAAGAAGCAGGAAAACATTGTACACAGAGACTGAAACATTGTGGCACAATCGAATGTAATAAAGTTTTCTACTAGCAACAATGCAATGATCCAGGACAATCCAGAGGAATTTAGGAGAAAGAATGCTATCCACATCCAGAGAAAAAACTATGAGAGTAGAAAAGCAGAAGAAAAACATAGGATTGATCATGTGGTTCCATGGGAATATGATTAGGGTTTTGATCACTCTATTGCAAATATGAATAATATGGAAATGGGTTTTGAGCAATGATATATGTATAACTCAGTGGAATTGCTTGTCAGCTCAGGGAGGGGGAAGAGAAGGAGGGATCATGAATCTTGTAACCACGGAAAAATATTCAAAATAAATAAATAATTCTTTAAAAAGAACGTACTTCTTAGATGAGCATATCTAGGCACTTTATGACTTTTCTTGGGCTTATCAGAGCTATGAGAATCACTATTCTTGTACTTTGGGGTTATTATTAATAACTAAATAGCATTAATAAAACCAAAAGAAGCAGTATTCTGACATGGACATTACTTCTTACAAGTGAGATCTTCAGACAAAGACTAATGCAGAAGCTAATGTTTGGTACAAAACAATGTAATGACTCACACTGATGCTTCTCAGAAAGAGAACAAACATGATTGGGTCAACTGCTGGGAGACTACATGGCTTGGGGAAATGATATAAATTAGCATGTAATTAAAATATTTTATTTCTTTTTTTGCCTTCTCTTGATTGCCAATCACATCTGAATTTGTGTCTGTTGAGTTTGCATAAAATGAGGTCCTGCTGTTTAATCTGGATTTGGGGGATAAATTTTTTAATAAGTTATCCACACTGACACAAACTCATGAATTCTTTAATCAATGAATCAACAAGTATTTATTAAGCACTGACTAGGTGCCAGATATCATGCTAGGTGCTGGGATTACAAAGAAAGGTAAAAATATAGAGTGTGTATTTAGTTAGAAATTACTTTTATGTTCCGGGTTAAGATGGCGGCAGAGTAAGAAGCAGCTCTTAACCTCTCCTGACCGAAACACACAAAACTCCTCAAAGGGACATAAAAACAAGTCCAGACGAAGGGAGGAACCCCCACAACAGGGCACAGCGTGGAAGGTATGTGAAATCGAGGCATTTCCATGCTATAAAAGGGTAAAACAGCCCTCACGAAATCGCGGGCTGAGCAACCACCCCACCCCCACCCCCTCCACACTCATCTATAGCTCCAAAGCCAGCTAAAAAGAAATAGAGCAAGTTTGGGGCACCCATCGAGTCATTGGCAGCTCCGGAGCCTGTTCCTGAGAGCAGCAAGACTTAGGACCCCATTAAACCAAAAAACGCAGACAAAATCTGAGCGCGGGAGCAGGACGCAGGGCGCAGAGCACAGGCTGAGCAGAGCGCAGGCACTGCAGAGGCGTGGGTGGAGGCAGACACAGCCAGGAACTAAAGCCTAAGTGGGGAACCAGTGTGGATGGGTATATGACTGTGGAAGCAGCGCCCTGAGACTTGTAAAGAAACCTCCAGCAGAGGATCAAGAAAGGGGGTACACCAGGGGGCTTGACCTTGGAAAAAACCAGAACTCAGACCTCAGGAGCCAATAGATCGCGGACAGACACTGAGCACAAGGATAAATCTGAGAAGCTGCTGAGCTAACGATGGCTACTCAGTCTCAGGAAGTTCAGAAGAGAAAGAATAACAACAAGAAAAAGAAGTCTTTAACACTCGACAGCTTTTACACAGAAAAAATCCAGACAACCGAGCAAACAGAGGAGGAGAACAAACAAGCATCTGGACCCTCCTCAAATAAGGAAAACTCCTCACAAGCTATGGAAGAGTTCAAAACTGAGATTTTGAGCAAAATGGAAGAGATCTGGCAAGAAAATAACTGTTTAAAAGGTAGAATCTTGCAATTGAACACCAGAGATGACCAGATTGAAAAGGAATACCAAAAGATTATGGCCGAAAACCAGAAGATTATGGCCGAAAACCAGAAGATTATGGCCGAAAACCGAAAGATTATAGCCGAAAATCAATCCCTAAAGGCTAGAATTGAGCAAGTAGAAGCTAATGATCTCTCAAGACAACAAGAACAAATAAAACAAAGTCAAAAGACTGAAAAAATAGAAGGAAACATGAAATATCTCAATGAGAGAGTGACAGACCAAGAAAACCGGTCTAGAAGAGACAATTTGAGAATAATTGGTCTTCCAGAAAAACAAGAAATTAATAGAAACCTGGACTCCGTACTAAAAGAAATAATTCAGCAAAATTGCCCTGAAGTCCTACAACAAGAGGGCAATATAGACATAGAAAGGATTCATAGAACACCCATTACATTCGACCCAGAGAAAAAAACAGGTAGAAATATTATTGCCAAATTCAAAAGCTTTCAAGCAAAAGAAAAAATCTTACAAGAAGCCAGAAAGAGACAATTCAAATATCAAGGAGCTCCAATCAGGATCACACAGAATCTGGCAGCCTCCACGTTAAAAGACCGTAAGGCTTGGAATACAATATTCAGAAAGGCAAGAGAGCTGGGCCTGCAACCACGGATCAACTACCCATCAAAATTGACTATATATTTCCAGGGGAAAGTATGGGCATTCAACAAAATTGAAGAATTCCAGGTATTTGCACAGAAAAGACCAGGGCTAAATGGAAAGTTTGATATCAAACCACAAAAACCGAGAGAAACATGAAAAGGTAAATAAGATACAGAGGGGAAAGAAAGAAAGCTTATAATTTTAAAATTTGCCTTTTTAAGGGCCTCGGTGAGATCTAATTATAAGTATTCCTATGTAGAGAAATGTTATGTATAATTCTCTGTAGTGAACTCTATTCACTATTATAATATTCACTATTATAGTAATCAGAAGAATAATTCAAAGGGTGAGGGTGGAACACTAAATAATCTAAGATTGCGTGGGGGAGGGGAAAGATGGGGTAAATAGCAGGGGACACC
The DNA here is from genome assembly GCF_016433145.1 of Gracilinanus agilis. Lineage (NCBI taxonomy): Eukaryota > Metazoa > Chordata > Mammalia > Didelphimorphia > Didelphidae > Gracilinanus > Gracilinanus agilis. The sequence goes on from NC_058130.1 coordinate 155,480,869, forward strand.
AAGAAAAACTTGAGTGAATAAGAAAATAGAATATTCTATTACACACAAAGAGGGCATGGGAGGGAGAGGGAACAAATACTATTATAAGAAGGAGAGGAAGAGAGCATAAAGAGGTAATAATCAAACCTTACTCTCAGTGTAATCAACCCGGAGAGGGAAGAGTAGCTATACTATCCATTGGGAAATAAAACTCTTATCTAACCCTTCTGAGAAAGTTAGAAGGGATAAACCAAGGGGAGCAGGGGAGTGGGGAGGACAAAAAAAAAAGGG
>NC_058130.1:155486135-155536953 GCF_016433145.1 Gracilinanus agilis
GGTAAAGAAAGCTACCCACATTCAGAGGAAGGACTGCAGGAGAGGAAACATATAAGAAAAACAACTGCTTGAACGCATGGGTCGGGGTGGACATGATTGAGGGTGTGGACTCGAAACTACCACACCAATGCAACTACCAACAATTTGGAAATTGGTCTTGATCAAGGACACATGACAAAACTAGTGGAAATGAGCATCGGCCATTGGTGGGGGGGGGGGGCGGAGGGGGGGATTGAAGGGGAAAGGTGGAGCATGAATCATGTAACCATGTTAAAAATGAATATTAATAAATGTTAAAAAAATGAAATGATATTAGACTGGTAAAAAAAATGAAATTACTTTTATGATCCTAAGATTAAGTATATAGGATGTCAGAGAGGACTAGCACTTCTAGATCTAGGGCTTGCTCACAAAAAAGGGTGTGAATCCTTTTCAGGGATTCTCATCCACCTTCTCTTCTGACTCTCACCTGATTAAAAAGTATTCTCATGAATAAAATCAACATAGACAGAATAAGAGGATAATATATTGAATGTGGAAAAGCTTTACAGTAAAGTTATATCAGAATATCAAATATTTCTGATAAAAGTCTGAAAGTCAAGATGTCAATGAAGAAGTCAATAAGCATTTATTAAGTGTCTTATTTGTATCAGGTATTGTTCTAGGCAGTGATGGCAAACCTTTTAGAGACAGTATCAGGCCCTACCCCAAACCCATTCCTTAGACCAAGTGCCCCCCCAACCTCCCACCTCATCCCCTGCCCCTTCCCATTACAGGGGAGGGAAATATGCTCCTTTTGGGCTGCTGGGCAGAGAGGTGGGTGATGAGAGGCCCATGTGGAGACGGGAGGAGAGTGGCCAGAGCATGCTGTGAGCTATGTTCCCCTCAAACCCAGCTCCTCTCCACCCCCACCATGGGAGTCACTTTCACCATAGACTCAACAGGTTGCTCTCTTCCCTGCTCCCTCACACAGCAACACAGCACGTGACCATCCTGACCCCCAATCAGGGATCACTAATAACTTTAAAAACTTAGGACAGAGTAGCTTCAATTGAGTAGGGTTGAAATCCAGTTTATTGAGGGTTCAAAGGAATAATATGAAGACTATGGTTAAATGATATGAATAATTTTCAAAAAAAGGAATGCAAGTTGTCAAAAAACCATATAAAAATGTTTCAAATCAATAATAAGACTTGCAAATGAAAACAATCCTGAGGTTTCAATTGATATCCACAAAATTGGCAGAGTTGAAAGAAATGATCGATGTTGAGAAGCTGTGAGAAGACAGGAGCACTAGCATACTACTGGAGGAATTGTGCATTGGCCAAATCATTCTGAAAAATAATTTGGAATTATATGGAAAAAAAATTGATCCTGCTACTAAGCATATATTTCAAAGTGGTCAAAAACAGAAATAAAAGTCCTATCTACTATATAAATAAGAAAACATTCATAGCATTAATTTTGGTGGTAGCAAAAACTTAGAAACAAAATGAATAACAACAGTTTGTGGAATAGCTGAAAAATTATGGTAGATGAATGTAATGAAATACTGTTGTATCATAAGAAATGGTGAATATAAAGAATTCAGAGAAACATGGTGAAATTTGTTTGAACCTATACACAATAATTTATGCAGAACCAAGAAAATAACATACCCAAAGACTACAAGAATACAAAGGAAAAGAATGCTACAAGTGCAGTTAAACTTAAACAGGATGACCAATCTTGATCCCTAAGAACAAATGATGAAAAACATTTTCCCTCTCTTGGTAGGAAGACTAAAGGCTTGAAAAGATAATTATATTATCCATTGAGGTGATTTTGTTGATTGGTTTCACTAAACTGGTCTTTTTATTAAACTCTTACCTTGCAGCTTAGAATCAATACTAAGTATTGGTTCCAAGGCAGAAAAATAGTAAGGGTTAGGCAACTGGGGTTAAGCGACTTGCCCAGGGTCACACAGCTGGGAAATGTCTGGGGCCAAATCTGAACAGGACTTCCTGGTGGTCTATCCACTAAGCCACCTTGTTGCCCCTTAATTCATCTTTGTTGTTGTTGTTGTAAGGGATGGCTCAACAAAGAAGAAATATTAAAAAATGACTTGTGTGGAAAATGGAATGCATCAATATAACTTAAAAATAAATGCATATTTTAAAAGTTGTGAGGCTAGAAATTACTGACCAAACAACTATTTATATGCTTTTCCTGTGTAAATCCTAGGAAATCTTGTCTTGATCTCCATAGATTTCCTTTGAGCATCAGACTTAACTGTTGTTTACTGACTTTAATCCCAGATTAAAATTTTTATTACCTACTAGTGACTTGCAATGGTATGTTTTTTTAAACCTGATTATTCTTTCCTTATCTTTTTGTTAATGACCTAGCACTTTTGGAAAAGTTGAAATCTTTCTTCCTCTGAAAACCATGGACCCTGACAGGATGGACAGATAAAGTAATTATAACAATGTAACAGAAAATTGAGTCAAAGCAAAACTACTCAGCTCTTAATTTGTTTTTGCTTTTGTTGTGGCAAAAAAAGAATGACAGCAAAACATGTTAACAGGGATTTTAAATCCAAGAAAATTAAGAGAACTCTTTCTTGCTCTCAATGAGCTCAGAGTCCCTGGGACTGAACTAACTACATCCTGAGAAACAAAAGAACTACCAGACTTAATTGAGTTTCATTCACTAACTTTTGAAAAACTGGAGAATTAGCACGGAATCACAGGAATGGTAATAAATATTTATATAGTGCTTATAATGTGCCATGCTCTATGCTAAGCCTTATTTATATACGATTATAATCTCATTTGAAAACAAAAGGGGGACAGCTGGGTAGCTCAGTGGATTGAGAGCCAGACCTAGAGACAGGAGGTCCTAGGTTTAAATCTGGCCTCAGACACCCAGCTGTGTGACCCTGGGCAAGTCACTTGACCCCCATTGCCTACCCTTATCACTCTTCTGCCTTGGAGCCAATACATAGTATTGACTCTAAGACGGAAGGTAAGGGTTTAAAAAAAGAAAAGAAAAGAAAAGAAAATCACAACTAACATGTGAGGTAGGTAAATGCTATTATTATTCCCATTTTACATCTGAGAAAATTGAGGTTAAGTGATTTGCCCAGGGTTACATAGCTTAGAAACATCTCTGAGGTCATATTTCATCCCAGTACTCTATTTAATGCCCTTTCTTTCTTTTTTTTTGAGCACAGTATTTTTATTTTTTTATTATTATTTTTTATTTTTAGAAAAATTTTCCATGGTTACATGATACATGTTTTTACTTTCCCCTTTACCCCTTCAAACTCCCCCCCCCATAGCTAACTCGAATTTCCACTGGTTTTAACATGTGTCATCAATCAAGACTTATTTACATATAATTGATAGTTGCATTGGTGTGGTCCTTTCAGGTCTACATCCCCAATCATGTCCTCATCAACCCATGTGTTCAAGCAGTTGTTTTTCTTCTGTGTTTCCTCTCCTGTAGTTCTTCCTTTGAATGTGGGTAGCGTTCTTTTCCATAAATCCCTCAGACTTGTCTTGGGTCATTGCGTTGCTGCTAGTACAGAAGTCCTTTACATTCAATTTTATCACAGTGTATCAGTCTCTGTGTACAATGTTCTTCTGGCTCTGCTCCTTTCACTCTGCATCAATTCCTGGAGGTCTTTCCAGTTCACATGGAATTCCTCCAGTTTATTATTCCTTTGAGCACAATAGTATTCCATCATTATCAGATACCACAATTTGTTCAGCCATTCTCTAATTGAAGGGCATACCCTCGCTTTCCAGTTTTTTGCCACCACAAAGAGCGCAACTATAAATATGTTTGTACAAGTCTGTTTATCTATGATCTCTTTGGGGTACAAACCCAGCAATGGTATGGCTGGATCAAAGGGCAGGCATTCTTTTGTCACTCTTTGGCATAATTCCAAATTGCCATCCAGAATGGTTGGATCAGTTCACAACTCCACCAGCAGAACATTAATGTCCCAATTTTGCCACATCCCCTCCAACATTCATTACTCTCCCCTACTATCATTTAGCCAATCTGGCTAAGAGACAGAAGGGAGGATCAGTGGAATCGACTTGGGGTAAGTGACGTCAGCAAAGTAGTGTATGATAAACCCAAAGAGCCCAACTTTGGGGGCAAAAATCCACTATTTGACAAAATGTGCTGGGAAAATTGGAAAACAATATGGGAGAGATTAGGTTTAGATCAAATATCTCACACCCTGCACCAAAATAAATTCAGAATGGGTGAAAGACTTGAATATAAAAAAGGAAACTGTAAGTAAATTAAGTGAACACAGAATAGTATACTTGTCAGATCTCTAGGAAAGGAAAGATTTTTAAAACCAAGCAAGAGTTAGAAAAAATTACAAAATTAAAAAGATTTTGTACAAACAAAAACAATGCAACCAAAATCAGAAGGGAAACAACAAACTGGGGAAAAATCTTTATAACAAAAAATTCTGACAGAGGTCTAATTACTCAAATATACAAGGAACTAAATCAATTGTATAAAAAAATCAAGCCATTCCCCAATTGATAAATGGGCAAGGGACATGAATAGGCAATTTTCAGATGAAGAAATCAAAAGTATCAATAAGCACATGAGAAAGTGTTCTAAATCTCTAATAATTAGAGAAATGCAAATCAAAACAACTTTCTTGCTGCCTTTAATGGAAGAGGTGCCACAAGGCTGAAGAAAGGCAAATACTTCAATTATCATAAGTACTTGATAAATGCTTTTTTTCATTCATTCATTCATCCATTTGTTAAAGGGGAAAATGGGTATTTAGGAAGGGAAATGATTATCACAAGGAGCCAGCATGACTTCATCAAGAACAGGACAGGCCCATAATTTTGAGAAACAATCTTTAAAACAAGGATAAGAAAATGCACCTCCCTCCATTCTTGGTAAAGGTGAGGATTTACAGTGTAAAATATTTTATATTCTGTCAGACTATATCAATGTGTTAATTTGTTTAATTGCTTTTTGTCACCTCATTTTTATTCTTTATTCTAAGAGATGGCTCCCTGTGTAGGAGAGGTTTATGTTTAGAAATGAAGGTGTAAAAATAAATGATATCAACAAAATTAAATTTAAAAGCAAACAAAATATTCAGAGAAACATGGGAAGACTTCTATGAATTAATGCACAGCAAAGCAAATAGATCCATGGAAACAATATATATTATTGCAATGATGTAAACAGAAAGAACCATAAAATAAAATTGAATGCTATATAATTGTGATAACCTCACTTGGACCTGGAGGAGAGTAACTAAAAATGATTCTCCTTTCTTTCATGTGAGAGGTAGAAAGGTGGATTATGGATTATTACATAGACTATCAGATGCAGGCAATGTATTGGCTGATTTTGTTTAGTTTTTTATCTTTCTTTTTTGAGCCAATGTTACAAGAGGAGGCTTAATGCAATATTAAAACAAAAGGTATTATTTTTAAGAGTTTTTTAAAAGAATAGGTCATGCCACACTGACTTCATTTGATAAAAGTCCCATTCATTAAAGGAAGAGTTTGTGAGTATTTAAAAAAAAGAAATAATGGTTACAAAGAACCAGCAATAGCTTCATCAAGAACAGATTGTGTCAAAACAACCTTATTTGACAGCTTCCTAGAATTCTGTAGATAGACATGGGATATCCAGACTTTAACAAAGAATTTGCCCAAATCTTCCATTATAGAATTATAAACAAGACTGAGAGGTATGAACTATATAATAAGACAGTATGGTTAGTTGGATTTGGAATTGCTTGAATGAAGAAAAGCAAAGTATTTCCTAAGAGTCACTGTTGACTTGTGGAGGAGTGTATTATAAGGTAGAGTTCCTTTGGGATCTGCCCTTGACTTTGGGCTCTGTAAGTTTTATCATTGACTTATTGAAAGCTATCAATGACATGCTTATCAACTCTTCAGAGAACATAAAGCTGTATGCAACAATAACACTTCAATTGATTCCAAAATATCAAAAAATGGTTGACTATATCTACTGGTTAAAATGAAATAGTGATTGAAGGCTTACACTCAGATTGAAAAACCATATAATTACAAAATGGAGGAAACATGACTAGACATAGGAACTTTAGAGAACAAGTTGGTTTAGGGTTGAAAGGGATTATAGAAATCATCTAGTCCAATGCCTTTTATTTTACATATGAGGAAATTGAGGCCCAGAGACATTAAGCAACTTGCTTAATGTCACACAAGTGGTAGAGCCAGAAGTGGATTCTATTTCTTTCTCATTAACCCAAGTGCTCTTTCCACTACCCTAGACTGCTAAAAAATTGTTAAGAATATGGTAAGAAAAGATTCTTGTTCAGTTACCAGATTGCCCTATCTTGTTTTTGTCAGGTACTGAGTGTACAAAGAAGAAATAAGACCAAGACACTGCCCTTCAACAGCTTACAGTCTAATAGGAGATTTGAAACATGCACAAAATTAGCTAGGTTATAAGAGAGACTGTGACAGTAAATTCAGAGTGAAATCTATACAAAGCACAGTGAGCAACTTGAGATCACTTTCAGCTGCTAAGATTTGAAGGCAAATAAGGATTTCTATTGAAAATATAATGGAGTGAAGAGAGGAGGAATGAACAAGAACATGGAGTGGGCAAGATAAGAATATGGGATGATGATTAGCAAAATTTGGCTAAAACATACAATACATTCAAGAAAATAGTATGAGATCAAGCTAGAAAGTCAGGTTGGAGAGATATTGTTAAGGGTAAGATAAAACACTGGTACTTTGTAGAAAAATAGGAGCCAGGAAGCTTTTTGACTAGAAGACTAAGGGGAAGAAGAGTGGATTAGGAAAATTAAGGAGAGTGAAGAATAGATTAAGTAGGAGAAAATGTAGAATGGATGGTCAATTCAAGAAAGTAACAAAATAGTAAAAAAAAAGTTGGATGAGAGGGTGTTCAGAGTGGAACTAGAAAGGAAGAGATAGAGAAACATTAGGTCTTTGAAACTGGTGATATGAAAGGGAAGTCCAAAACAGAAAAGAGTCAAAGATGACCGAGAAGTTTTAAGCCAAAGGGTTGTGACATCAACAGATACAGAGAAATTGGGGGGATGGGGGTTGTAAGTTTCGGAGGAGAATTTGGTGAAATTAATATTGAACTCATTGAATTTGAAGAGTTAGTGGGGCATATAGGTAGAGAGGGTTACAGGAGAGGTAAGAGCTAAATATATAGATTTGAGAAGTATCTGCACTGATGTAATGATTTAAATAATGAAAGTAGATGTTCTTGACAAGGGAGAAAGCCTGAAAAAAGAAAATATTGTTAAGGACAGGCCCTTGAAGCTTTAACTACCATGAAGAATAATAGCTGGCCATTATAATCCTCCTATTCAACTGGAAGGAACCAGAGCTAAGCATTGTTTATCTTTGCTGTTATGCACATGTAGTCCACTGGATGGAAGTGCTGAGTAAAGACCAAGTTATCTGTTTTTCAGAATTAATAACTTTCTAAGTTGTAGTATGTCATAGTCAATTGTATAAGATAAAACTTTTATAGTCTTATCTCATACTATTTTCTTGCATATACTCTCTTCTAGATAAGGGGAATGCTGGTCCAAGAGCTAATTTTTAATTTACATCTCAGAAACAAGCGAATGCTCTAAATCAGAACTTAACTTATTATTTTGTTGGTTGTCAAGATTGAAGAAAGTGATGGAGAGAATGTTAATATTGTGGGTTAAACTTAAAAATATATTCAATAATTTTTGAAAGCTAATTGTTAAACATTTATCACTCCTTCCTGGCTCTATCCTTCTCGATGTGGCACTTACTTATGTGGTTTAGAATACTGTGAAATTACCTAACAGAATTCAGACCTTCAGCCTTTACCTTTGGCAAACCCTACCTGTTCTCTGAACTTAATTATGTTTTTCTGAGATCTAGTCATGTGACCTTGGCATATGGAGTCAACTTTCCACAGAAGCAGAAAATGTGTTTAATTTCATACTGTGCTCTTTTTTTCTTGGCATTGGTTTAAATAACTAGATTAGTGATGGTGAACCTTTGCTACGGGTGCCAAAGATGGCAAGCAGAGCACTCTCTATGGGCATGCAACCGCCCCACCCCCACATTGACTAGAAAGGCAGAGGGACTCTGGTGGAGTTGCTCCCCTTCCCATCTTCACCATGCCTAATGATATTTTTTCATATCCCTTGCCCCTCTGCCCAGTAGTCAATAGGAGGGCACAGGGGGTAAGGTAGGTGGCTCACAGGTGGCAGAGCTAGAGAGAAGCAGAGCCCTCAGGCCACTCCCCTCCCCCTCTCTACATTCACTGAGGATATTCCTTAGTTCACCCACCCATCTGCCCAGCAGCCCAATGGGAACACTTTCTCCCTCCCCTGTGTGGAGTAAGTGGGCACAGGGCATGGCACACAGTCTGAGGGTAGGAGGAGGAGAGGCTAGCACTCCATCTTTAAAAGGTTTGACATCACTGAGCTGGATCATTATATAATGTAGAATTCTAAGGGACCTTAGAAACTATAAGTTCAGCCCTTTCATTTAAAACATTTTCTTAATTTTATTTTTCAAATTAAAAGGCAGTTATTTTTTCTCCTTCCTATTTTCTCCCTCCATGAAAAAAATAAAAATAAAAACAATACCCTATAATATATGCAGTGAGATTCTCACAAAACAAATTCTTCCATTGGCCATCTCCAAAAATATACTTTTCATTGTGCATCCTGAGTTCACTACCTCTTGGTCAGAAGATGGGCAGCATGCATTATCATAAATTTTCTGGAACTGTAGTTAATCATTGCATTGATAATAGTATAATTCTTTCATTTTATAGATGAGAAAAATTATTTACCCAAGTCACAAAAGTAGCAAGTAGCAGAGGCAAGATTTTAATACAGATCTACAGAACCCCAAATCAATCAGTTGACAACTATTTATTAAGTGTTTACTATTTGCCAGGCACCATGTAAGTTCTGTGAAAAGCAAAAACATGATCCCTGACCTCAAGGAGATCACACTCTAGTCTGGGATAAATGTGCAAAAAAAATGTACATGCATGGTATGTGTAGCAAGGATTATAGTGTTCAACTCATAGGAAGGCAAGAATGGACATCTCTTCTGTCTCCTCCCCAACTCTTCTCCAAAAAAGACTAGTGAGCAACCACTCTGTTCTCAGTGAGATGTAGTGCTAGACTAGAAATTAGTCCATCTGCTCCCTTAAATATTATTAGTCTATAGGATAATATACTTTTAAGATTCAAGCTAAACCCCTGATCACTATTTCTTAATGGAGAAGGGAGGCCCCAAGGTATATATTCAAGCCTTGACTTCCTTCCCATAAAATATCAGTTCCCAATGGGAACACATAGTAAATAGTAAAGAAACCCACTTATTTAAGTTGATAGCAAAACAGAGATCAGAAAAAGCATATGTATGAGAATACATATATAAGTATGTTCTCATACATCCAAATATATTCTCATACATATGCTTTATATATACACATATGCATATGTATATATATAATCTATGTTTATATAGCAAACAGAAATATAGATTGAAGGACCTCTCCCATTAGGAGCAAGATAATTTGCTCAAGAGAGAGTCCCAGACCTCACAGAAAGGGAAATTCTCCAGTCTCTAGCATAGCAAACTGAGAAGGGCAAGACTAAAGTTTTATATGTCAGATTCTTCCCCGTCTTTTCTCTCTTCAGCAATCTCGAGAGAGGTTGAAATGACTGTCTTCTCTTTTAAACTAGAAAGCCTGAAAGAGTGAAGAGATTGAAAAGATAGGATCTGACTTTTCTCCCAAACTCACCAATTCCACTCACCTCTTCATGCATTAACGTCACTAATGAAGAGAGAATCCCATATCAAATAGCTTTGGGACTTGGGTTACAGATAGACAATGTAAATAGAAGATAATCTCAAAGAAGAGGAATAGTGAGAGACCAGAAAAAGTCTCCTGCAGAAGGTGAGATTTATATTGAACCCTGAAGGAAATCGAGGAAACCAGGAAGAGGAGGTGAGGAAGGAAGGTGTTCTAGGTAGGAAGGACAGCCAAAGAACAGACACAGTGAGGAGATGGAACATTCTGTGCGAGGAATTGCAAGGCCAGTCTCTGAATTATAGCTTATGTAGATAGGAGTCAAGTGTAAGAAAACTGGAAGGCTTGGAAGGGTCAGTTTATAAGGGGGCTTTAAATGCTAGCGAATTTTGTATTTGATCCAGAAGATAAGGAGTTGTTGGAGTTTCGGGTATGTGTTTGTGGCATGGTCAGAACTGGCCATGGGCTGTAGGAAAATCTCTTTGACAGTTTGAGTGTCCCCTAGATGACTAGGGAGATGGTGCTGTTCCACTAGAAAAAAGGTGGTAAGTGGAGGCTGGAGGAGCTGGTTTCAAACATCCTCTTTAGCAATGAATGCTGATTGAGAGACTCAGTGCTTGTGCCATTTTTTACCTACATGCCTTGTCCCTTAATGTAGAGGATGCAAAGAGTAAAGTCCTTCTTGCCTTGTTCTCCTCCCCATTAAGCATTCTTGAACAAGGTCAGACAGGGAATGCAGACCCAGAATAGAGACAAGCCTTGAGACATTATTGGCATGGGCACTGTACCTCCAAAACTGTAGAAATGTTTCAGGCAAACTATAAGCAGGGAAATTCCTTTGCTCCCTCTTCAATCCTTGTGACTCCTAACACAAAACATCTGATAGTTCCTATAAGACCCTGAGAGGATTGTCCTCTAGATTTGAGATGGACAGATAGATACATCTTGATATCATCAAGTTGTATCTCAGACATCCATCTGTCCTCTAAACTACAAGGGTCACCTCCTATGTCTTCAGGCAAACCTCCCCCCTTACTATGCCTCAATGCATACCACTCTAGAGTCCTGTCTTCACTGTTATAAAGAGTATAAAGACCCCAGAATTGATGTCACCTAGGAACAGCTTTCCAGCTATGCTGTTCCATGTAGGAGCCAGTCTACCATCTATGTTGTCCTCCTGGCCAGATTCAACATGACCTTGTAAACTAATAAATTTCTCTTTTTCTTTTTAAGCTAAATTTTAGAGTCTTGCATTCTTGCAAAAGATACCCTTCTGGAACCTGGGTTCACTGCAAGCCCCCCACAACATTATGAGATCACCAAGGTCAGTACTCCAGGTGTATTATCTGTCCATTGCTTGTGGAAAGCCCCAGGTTCCTAGAATTCTAAGAGAATAACAATTCCTGGTATCTATTTTGGGTGACTGAATATGCTATGGGGGCTTGACTTTACCGCGGGTAAAAACTATAACTATACTTCTGTACCTACTGTAGGAGGTTAGTTAGTTAATTAGTGGGTTAGTGTGTGTGGAGATTAAAGATGGACTGTTGAACATCAGAAGAGTGAGTGCTTTTCCCATTCCCCGTATATCCACTCCCGTTGTTCAAGAACCCCTACAGTTCCTCCAGGCGTCCCATTTTTCCCCTGCCCGCAACACCTTAAGCCCTCTGGGCCTTAGTTTCTTCCTATGCAAAAGCCAAGAATTCGAATTACAGCACCTTTAAAGTCACTTAAAACTTAAACCTTTAATGCCCCCAAAAGGTGACATCGTCCTTAAGGTTCGCGTTCCATGACTGACTCACCAGAAACACCAGAGACTTGAAAAGGCGCCAAGCCCAGGCAGCCAACCAACTAAACACTAACCTCATGACTCCGCCCATCGCCCTCGCCCCGCCCACAACCTGCCTCCCTAGCTGCTAGACGGCCGCCCACAGCGCGCTGTCGTAATCAACATGCGTGAGGTCGCTCTCTCCGACGTCGGCGTCTGCCGCTACTTTCCCCGGTTACACCAAACAGAACCAGAGTAGTGGGCGGCGCCGACCTGGGGGGACAATGAAGTGGGAGCTAACGGAGGAACCCCGGGCGAGCACCGGATTGAAAGAGATGTAGCTGGGTGTCAACTTTCTTTAACCATAAAGGTGAACGCCTCGGAGCAGGGAGCACGGGGGGAGGGAGAAAGAAAGAGGGGTTGGGGAATAGATTGAGTTTGGGGAGCCAAACGGTAGTAGCGAGAGCAGTAGCAGCAGCAGCCCCGGGACCGTGGCGCCCTTCCCGCCCTGGGCCACCCTGCGCCTCTCGGCGCCAGTAGCTACAGCAATTGCTCCCGCGCTTCCTCCTGCGCTGTTTGCCCTCATGCATGTATTTGATGTTTTTCGATGTAAAGGGAATTCGTTATAAACTGCATTCCACCCAGAGACCTGGGAAGGATCTGATTCTACCTGCTGCCCTAGAGTCCTGCAAACAAATCCTCCAGTATGCGCTCGAACACAGTCACATTTTTTTTATCTGCTTTTCAATGCATAGGAAGTTCAGAAAGAGCATACCAGCTAGAGGCCCAGGGTAGGGGGGAAAGCTAAGCTAAGCCAAGTCTACTGCTGGCCTAGCATCCTGCAGGTTTCCCCACCCCCAACAACCCTTTTTGAAAGAAAAAAAATCTGCTTTTGAGTGTTAAGGGAGTTGGTTATAAATCACCAGCCAGAGATGTGGGAGAAGTGACTGATTATAATTGCTGTCCTAGTTACTTAGCAAACACCCTACTTATTCATCCCCACTTTACACCCTTTTTTTAAAACCTGCTTTTCTTTTTAAAGGGAGTTCATTATTTTTTTAAGCCCTTACCTTCTAGTTTAGAATCAAAACTGTGATTTGGTTTCAAGGGAGAAGAGCTTTATTAATAAAGGCAAGGCATCAGGGCTTAAGTGACTTGCCCAGGGTCACACAGCTAAGATGTGTCTGAGGTCAGAACTGAACCCAAGATCTCCTATCTCTAATACTGGCACTCAAGGCCCCAAGCTGCCCCCAAGGCTGTTCATTACAAATAGTGCACCAGCTGAGGTGTAAGGGAGGGGACTGATTCCAGCTGCCTCTTTAGCATCTTGAAAACAATCCTTTCCACCCTTTTTACTTTTTTTTTTAAATCTACTTTTCAGGGGACAGCTGGGTGGCTCAGTGGATTGAGAGTCAGGCGCAGAGACAGGAGGTCCTGGATTCATATTTGGCCTCATACACTTCCTAGCTGTGTGATCCTGGGCAAATCACTTAACCACCATTGCTTAACCCTTACCACTCTTCTGCCTTGGAACCAAAACCCAGTAGTAATTCTAAGATGGAAGGTAAGGGTTTAAAAAAAAAAACCCCTAGTTTTCAGTATAAGGTGCAGCTTGGTACAGTGTATAGAATGCTGGGCTTGAAGTCAGGAAGACTCTAATCTTTCTATGTTCAAATCCAGCCTTAGACACTTACTAACTTGTGTGACTCTGGGCAAGTCACTTAACCCAGTTTTCTTCAGTTTCCTCATCTGTAAAATGAACTGGAGAAGAGAATGACAAACCAGTTTAGTATCTGCCAAGAAAACCCCAAATGGGGTCACAAAGAGTATGATAACAGAACAATTTCTGTGTAATGGGAATTTGTTTAAAAAAAAAAAAAAAGCTCACTGGTCAGAGACCAGTTCATTCCAGCTGCTGTCCTGGCATCCTGTAAATAGCCCCTTCTCCTCACATCCACTTCTCAGAGTTTCTCTATTCCTAGGAAGTGTGGGAAGTAGAATACAGTCTCCAGAAGAAGTTTTAATAAGAACTATTCCCACTTTTCCCCTTTTCTAAAAAACCAAAAAGACCCCAAACTAAAATGCCCTGCCGAAATGAATGGTGATAATACTTGAATTCCAGTTACCAGTGAGAGTAAATCTCTGCCTTTCTTTTCCCTTCCCAGGGGTCAGGGTGGGTTTCAGCTGGTGACCAGAAAATGATCGACTCAGTAAAGCTCCGGAGAGATAGCGCTGCAGATTTCTTTTCTCACTATGAATATCTCTGTGCACTTCAAGATTCTATACCTCTACCTGTTATAAGGACCAACTTGAGACTGGGGGTGCTCGATTTCAATGCAGATCGTCTCAAACTCCTGGACTGGGCACCTTTGTTAAGTGCTCTTAGGATAAATAAAAATTTGCCCTCTATTGCCATCAGGAGCTTGTATCAACCAGGTTTTGGAGATTCAGGTTTGTCGTTCAGATCTAAAATGCTTTTAGGTTGTTGTTGGTTTGGGGGTGGGGAGAAGAATGTGAAATGTTAAAATGCTAGGGAATTCCACTTTCTCTGGTGGGGAGATGGGCACCCTCAGGCTGTAATAATACCTCACGGGGTAGATTTAAGAGATGAGGAAAGTAGAACATTATTCACTAGTCTATTTTTCTTGAAGTAAATTCAAGTAGCATTTGTCATTGGCAAGAGTACTAGGAAAATAATTGTAGCAGCAAAATTAGCATTCAGACAGCTTTTATTAAGTGCCTACTATGTTCCAGGCACTGTGCCTGGGTGCTTTCTGACCCAAGTCTTTTGTCCCCAAGTCCAGTATTCTTTTCATTATACCTAGCTGCATAGCTTTATTCATTTAGCCTCTACTTCAGCATTTTCAGTGTGGCATTTATTATGAGCTTACTTTGTTACATAGTACGAAATAGTCTTTACAAAACTCTTTTTTAATAATCTGAAACCTCTTGCTTGCTACTTAGTGATTCAAAACAGTAATTTAGTAGATGGAATAGTAGTAACATGTCATATTCCCTTTTATTTTATTAGGATGTAACCTAGTACTAAAGTGTCAAAAGATAGCTAGAAGATGCAGTGAATAGAATTCTAGTCCTGAAATCAGGAAGACCCAAGTTCAGATCCAGCTGTGTGACCCCGAGCAAGTCACTTCACATCTTCCAGCCTCAGTTTCCTCATATTAAAATGAGGATAATGATCACAACTATTTCACAAGATTGTGAGGATCAAATGAGATAATCGTAGAGTGCTTATTAACACAGTGCCTAGCACCAAGTAGGTGCTTAATAAATATTATCTATCATTATACTTAATACTGAGGAAGAGGTTCAGAGATCATGGGATTTAGTGCTAAAATGGACCTGAATGGTTTTCTAGCCCAACTTTTTCATTTTATTTTTACTTTTGAAAAATTAATTTTATTTGTGCATTTTACCTTTGTCATTTCAACCTGTCCTCCAGATTGAGATCTCCCAGAGGACAATGAAAAAAACTATTTAGTTGAGGTTTACAATTCAGGGACTGCTTCTGACAGTGTAGACAATATTCTGACCTGTTAATTCTCCTCTTTTTTCCAGGTGTGTATTCAGAATTGGACTTTCTTATAGTCTGCTCTTCATTCATCTTGTTTTATTCTTTGTATTGTTCTTTTCAGTTCTGCTTGTTTTCTTCTGTACGAACTGGAAAAGTTTATACACATCTTCCCTCATTGCTATGAATTCTCCACATTCATTTTTTCTAACTGTCCAATAACTTCATAAAATTTCTATGCCATAGTTTTGGCAATTATCGAGTTATTAAACACTCACTTTGTTTCTTAACTTTTTGCTACCACAAAGAGGACTGTCATTAATATTTTCATACGTATTGAACCTTTGTTTCTGTCTTTATCTTCTTTGGATATATGCCCAGTAGTGTGATTGATAGAATAGGAAATAGGGACAGTTTAATCAATTATTTTACATAGCCTGAAATTGAAGTCTAGAATATTTGGTTCCTTCAAAGGTCTACCAATACTGTCTTTTCCCATAGGCTTCCAGTGTTCATTTTTTGTTGTTTTTGCTCATTTATATTATGTGAAATGAAACTTTAAAAGTTAGTTTAGTTTCATAAATAATTTGGAACATATTCAAACTATTAATAGTTTCCATTTTGAAAGCTATAATGACTTGGTGTTTTATTCTTGTTAGTTCCTATAATTTTGAATATCAGACTTTTATTAATAATATTTATGCAAATATTTTTCCCACAGTGCAGTTTCTTTTACTTTTATCTTCATTAGTGAAATTTTTTTTAACCCTTTTCTTCTGTCAAAGTATCAGTTCTAAGATAGAAGAGTAGCAAGGATTAAGCAGTTGGGATTGAATGACCTGTCCAGAGTCATGTGGCTAGGAGTATCTGATGCTGATTTGAACCCAGGTCCTCTTGACTCCAGGCCCAGTTCTCTATTCACTGTTATCCTCACTGCCCCTGTGAATGAAGCTTATTAATTTTGTATAGTCACAATTGTCTGTTTTATCCTCTAAAAATTCACCTTGTAGGTAGATGAGATAGGACACAATTGTGGGAAGTCTAAAGCTGGCTGATATCTTGAAATTCAAAATTTTGACCTGTAATGGATTGTACCAGTCAGGTGTTCCCACTAAGTTTAGTTCTTGAGACTGGGGAACGACAGTATTGCCTAAGAAAGAGGTAGCCAGCTCAGAACAGAAATGAAATAGATTAAGTTCTGGTATCCCTGCTTTTTTTCCAGCCTGGGCAAGATAGGGAGACCCAATTTTTTTTTTAAATTTAAGTACTAGAAGATATAGTTGTAATCCATACTTAATCTCATTCTCTTCCAAAAATGTTTATTATGTGACCTTTATATTAGTTCATATCCATAGTATAAGGAAGAGGCTTCAGACAAGTACCCTGCAGCATGCCACCTGAAACACTTGTCTCATATTCTACATTTTAGCCAAACTGGACTGCTCTGCCTTCCTGAACACTTACTGTAACCTTTCAATTCCATTCTTTGCTCTTGACCCCTTTATTATCCCTTATTTACCCTCTTTACCTGTCAAACTATTGCCCATCCTTTAATGTCTAATGCAACTACTACTTCTTCCAAGAAAGCCTTCTCTCATCTCCCTAGAGGGCAATGAACTTTTACCTCAGTTCTCACATTTTATTTTATAACTTTGATTAATGTACTTAATTATGTATTTACAAATTTTGGCCCCTTACTAAAACTTTCAGCACCTACTTGTAAAGTTATCTAAACTTTGTGTCTTTCCTTATGCAGTTATTTAATGTTTGTGTTTGTGTAACAAGCTGGAACAGGGGAGATAACTTATTGACACAGAATCCAGTTCTTAATGTAGGAAAAAAGAATGTTCTACATAAGCTCTTTTTTTGTTGTACAAGTTTTCTTTGGATAATAATTTTGGAAAAAATTTTTTTCTAGCTTCTGATAGGTATAAAGCCTATTATAAAAGTCGAATTCCTACAATTAGATTCAAAGAAGTGACCATCCAATTATGTAAAGCTATTAAAGGCTGTTTAAGTGTATCTCCTGCTCTGAAGAATCTAGAGCTTCAGGGAATATATTTAAGAGAACGAGATTTAATATTGTTAACAAGGGTAAGGTTTCTAAAATTCATCATGGAAACATTTGGTAGTAATTCTGTTTTTTAAACCCTCCTGATGTGTTTTTTAACATTATGATATTTTTCCTTGAAGGGATTGAATAAATCAGCATCTTTGGTACATCTCTCTCTAGCTCATTGTCCAATTGGAGATGGAGGTTTAGAAAGTGAGTTTTTAATTTGTTTTGTCTTCTATCTATTTTAATCTTACTCATTCTTCAAAGGCTGGACCATATCTTCTAACATGAAGCTAACTACTAACTACTCTTATTACTACTAACCTGACCTTCCTAAACTCATAATTCCCATGTTATTGATTTTGTACTGTATTAGTTAGTACTTGATTATATCTTGTTTTGTATTCTGCCATTAAAAAAATAAGTAATTATATTGTCTTCTCAAATAGCTTATAAAGTTGTATCAGGCAGGGACTATCTATGCCTTCCTTGTAGTCCTTAGAATGCAGCACAGTGATAGATATGTAGTTGTTATTTAATAAAGACTTAATGATGGGCAAGAGAAAGAAGTTAGAAATAGATTGTAGAACCTGTAATTTTGAAGGTTTTTTTCTGTGATTCTATAGTGATGTAAAGCATAGGCAAAAAGAAACATTTATAATTTATGCTTTAAAAATACAAGAAAATTTCTGCTATATCAAGCAAATTCCAGATACTCAGACTGTGTAATTTCTAGCTAGCTAGCTTGTGACTTTTGTAAACTGGAATAACAGTAAAGTTGTTATAGGCTTTACCATTGTCATATTTTCAGCTCAGTAGACTTAGTGTATATAAAAATCAACCTAGCAATAGAAACAGCTACTGAACAAGAATAGGCTTGGAAAAATGAATGATCTGTTCTGTCTTTGATTTTTTTTTGTTGTTTTAAGCGATCTGTCAAAGTGTAAAGACCTCAGTAACCCTCAAGACTATAGACTTCTCAGGGTGTAATCTGACATGGCGTGGAGCGGAACATCTGGCCAATATCTTAAAGGTGATTAGTGTTTGAATTTTAATCTTAATAACATTCGTCTGGCCCCCAAAAATGACACAAATTGATTAAAAAGTTTACTCACTTGGATGACTAAACAGAAAGTGAATGCAACTGTTTCTTTAGGGCATTTGACTAGGTTTCAGTATTTTATGGTTACCTAAAATTCTGATTGTTTTAAACACAAATAAGTGTCCAAACCTTTCCATTTATGTATAGAAGTTCATTTGAGAAGCTTGCTTTGTATTTGTAGTTTTTGTTTTTATTATTTTGATGTATAATGAAGAATGTTCCTGATTTAATACTTGTAGAAGCAGACAGCATGGTTGAGAGTTCACTGGTTCTGGCATTTGGAGACATGGATTCTAGTCCTGGCTCTGTCTCAGCAAGCTCTCATACAATTTTATTCAGGTCATTTGACTTGCCTCTGCTTCATTTTTAAAGCATGGAGTTAGGAAATTGTCATAGCACCACTATGAATCTTCTAAATAATCTATATTGGCTTTGTCATATGCCTTGTTCACTTCTTAGTATACTGAATCCTAGAATTTTAGGGTCTTATGGATCATTTCTTTCAACCTTGTCATTTTATAGACAAAAACTAAATAAAACCCAGAGGAGTTGAATGACTTGGCCCAGTTTGTACATTTTATTAGTGAAGATGAGAGGGCTAGACTTGAGGTCCCCTGATTATTTCCTGGTCCCTTTTACTGACCTACATTTTTCAAGTTTGTTTTCTTAACCTATTGGTAATATTTATAAATTTAAAATTTATAAGATCATTTTATAAAAGACTTATGTAAATACTGATTATTCTCTGAGATTTATTTCATTTGTCTAAATATTTTAAGTACCAGACAATAAAGAGGCATGAGGATGTGTGGGCTGAGAGTCTTCGTTATCGGAACCCTGACTTGGATGGCATGGCAGGCTTACAGCGCATCTCACTCAACTACAACACCCTTATTGGTGATCAGGGTGCCAGCGCTTTTGCACAATGTCTTTGTGACAGTTTGTGGCTGAGAGGTTGGTAAAAACAGTTGTTTCTAGAGGACAGAAGCAATGGTCTCTGACCTGGTTCATCTTAACAAGTACAAAAATGACTTATTGTCAGATTTTTTACTTTGCTTTGTTGTGGAATAAGATATTTTAGTTTGATTTTGATACTCTGGCTTTCAGAATATTAGTTGAGAAATAACGTTAAAACAAGGAACGTTATATACAATATCTTTCATCTTTCATTTGTGTTTTCTCTATATAGCTTATCTGCTTTAGATGCTTTAGAAAAATGCCTTTATGGACATTTTCTTCATTCTTTCTAATTTTTTTGTGTGTATGTGTATGTGTGTATATATATATATATACACACACACACATATATATACAAGCCTTATATATAAAAATATGTAATATAGGATTTTATATAATTTTATATATTTTTGATAAAATATATGAAATAAATTTTTAATGTCCCCAAAGTCTTAGTGCTGTTATAAGCTTTAATAGCATAAAACAGCCCTAAGACTTTTGAGACACCATATACATCTTTTTCTTTTCCATTCTTGTCATAATTTTCCCTTCTTAACATTTTTTCCTCTCTTTTTTTAATTATTGCTGTTGTAGATCTTCTTCTCTTCTTCCTCTACATTTTTTCTCACCTCTCTTCAGGTGACTCACAGATCTTATATTCAGTTTTAGACTAGAGTTCAGTCTCACAGTTGCCTATTGGACATTTCAAACTGAATTTCCCAGAAACATCTCAAATTCAACATATCTAAAATAGAACTCACTATGTTTTTATCCAAACACTCTCTTTTTTCCAAACTGTCCCTATTTCTGTCCAACACATCATTTCTTTCCAGTTTCTCAGGTTTGTAACTATATCCTCCCCACCTCACTTTCCCTCTACTCCTGTCTCATACTCAAATTAGTTGCCAAATCTTGCTGGTTCTGCCACTGTATTGGCTCTCCTCTCTAAGCCTTGATGTTATAAAGCCACCCCCTTGTTTCAGGCCCTTATTGCATCTTGCCCAGATTTATTTCAACAACCTCTTATTTGGCTTTCTAATATCATCTCTCCATTCTACTTCATCTTCTGCACTGCTGCTAGTGATTTTCCATAAATGCAGTTTTGACCACATGACTTCCACTCCATAAATCAGTTTCTATCTATTGCCTCTAGGATCAGCTATAAATTCCTGTGTTTAGTTTTTTAAAACCCATTATAATCTGCCCCCAAACTATCTTTCTGGCCTCATTGTATATTATTCCACCTTCTGCACTCTGTGATACAATTTGTGTTCCCTTTGCTTTTCACACATCACCTATTTCTGTGTCTTTGTACTAGCTATCTCCAGTTCTATAGAATGTGCTTTCCTCCTCATGTCTACCTTACAGAATCCATCTCTTCCTTCAAGAGATAGCTCAAAAGCCATAGCCTATGGCCAGTCTTTCCTGGTTCCCCTTGACTGCTATGCCTTCTCTCATAAACTCTCTTGTATTAACTATTTTGTGTTTATTCCATTTGTATTCTGTATATATGTATATGTGTGTTTATTGTCTCTTCTATCAGAATGTAAGCTCTTTGAGAGTAGGGCTTGTATCATTCTTTGTATCCTGAGCACCTTATACATAGTAGGTGCTTAATAAATACTTGTAAATATTGAATCTCTTAATAATATTGTTTGCCCGACTTTTAGAGATCAAATAGATGACTGGCCAAGGGATATAGTACAACACTTTTGCTTCTAACTATTGATTATAGACCAAAGAAGTCTGATTAGTTATAGCTATTTTGCCATAACTATGAAATTTATCACCTTGACCTCTATGGACTTCAGTTTCCTTATGAGTAATTTAGTAATAATAATACTTGTATTACCTACCCCTCATCCTTGGAAATTTTTGTGGTAATATGTCCATTGGCCAGATACTTTTCATTTTTATTTTTGTAACCCCATTGTCTAGCACAGGACCAGATATACAGTAGACACTAATAAGTATTTCTTAATTGTTTAATATTATTACCAGGTTCAGAGATGAATAAATTATGACTATATATATATATATATATATATATATATATATACATATATGTATATATGTGTGTATATATATATATATATATATAGTTTACAATCTAATATTTTGCTTTGTAAGCCTTTTAGTAATGTATAAATGTGGTGGTGATAAAGTGAGAAAGTCACCGCTCATGTTAGCCAAGTCCCTTATGGTAAATTGAAGAATGATCTTTGACAAGAGTTACACAGGATAGGTAGGCATGAATGAGTTGTGATTTGCCCATGTCACTAAGCTTACTGATCCATTTCAGTGTAATGTAAAGAAGGATGCTCCATATGTGAGCAGTGTTGACTATTATATTAG
Organism: Gracilinanus agilis; assembly: GCF_016433145.1. Taxonomy (NCBI): domain Eukaryota; kingdom Metazoa; phylum Chordata; class Mammalia; order Didelphimorphia; family Didelphidae; genus Gracilinanus; species Gracilinanus agilis. The sequence goes on from NC_058130.1 coordinate 155,507,731, forward strand.
CTATTTACATTTAGTAAATAGAATTTACTAAAATACATCTAGTAAATAGAATTATTTTTCTTATTTAAAGCCCTTGATCTGCAGCAGTGTGGAATTAGCAATGAGGGAGCTAAAACCCTACTAACTGCCCTGGAAGGAAATACAACTTTGATGGTTCTGGATGTAAGAAAAAACCCACTAGTTGGTATGTTATTTAATTTGTTTTGCTGAATTAATCCTGCTTGCTAGTAATGGAGCTTAAAAAGTATTTAAGTTATAAGTACTCAATTTCTTTAAAAGAATTTTAAAGTGGAACTTATTAAATATGTTATACAAATGATGTTTCCTGGTTGTTCCTGTGCTGAAGATGGGGTGGCTGTTGGCCCTTGTAGTAGTAGACCTGGCACTGCAGAATAAGTTCAGCATTTTGTTAAGTAATTTTTTGCTACACCTTTATTTGTTACTTTGTGTATAGCTCACCAGAGGGGAAGGAGGGGACCCATACTCTAACCCAATTCAGCTGTTCATCCTTATCAGTGAACTGTATATCCATAAATGTTGATCTCTAATACACATAAACACTCCCATGACTTTTATTTTACCCTGCTCCCTTTGTCTGTTAGGCCCTTGCTAGAGCTGGTTTCCTCACAAGAAATGTTAGGATAAAATTTCCTTACAAAAGTACATTTTTTAGCAAGTAAATTAAGTTTTTATGATCTTCTAAATTTTGATTTGAGTATATAGAGTATAATTCTTAACACTTGATTTGTTCAGTACATCTACCATTAGAAGCCCCTCTTTCCCTCTCAAGACTGAGATTCTCAAGTGATACTACGAAAAATTAGTAGAGCTTATCTGGTGGTTTGAAAGATGACCAAGTAAAAACTTGGCAAAAAATATTTTTGCAGTCCCTTCATCTGTCCTTTCATCTATATCACTTGTTATTGATGAAAGTAGAACCCTTTTGGATGAAGTTATATGGAGAAATAGCCTCAAATATTTTTTGAGGGAAACAGAAATGTACCCAAAGAGATCACATGTATATAATTATAGTAATAGGAATTGGGTATGTTTCTGGAAAAGGAACGACAGTGATATTTGCTAGTTTTCTGTTTTTCAATAAAAGTATTTACAAAATCAGTGGGAAATTTGTAATTTAATTTTTATTTCACTTTAGATCATTCTTTGATGAAAACGATTATTAACAGAGCTGTCCAGAATGGAAAGAGTGCTAAACCAGAGGTATGGTATACTTTTTATTTTGTCCAGAAGGATTTATTGATGTGTTTATTCTTTTATAGAAAAGGCACACATGAAATTCATTTTTCAGTTACAAGTCAGTCATTCTCTGCCTAAATAATATAAAGGCAATCTTATACTTTTCCTTCAATTTGTATTGTCAAAGATTATATCGCTAATTATATCACCAAAAGGAAGTTTAACAAATTTTTTTATTTATTTAAAATTATAATTGCTAGCTAACGCCAAAACCTCATAATTTGTGACTGAAATGTAGTATTTTACTTCTCTTTTCTAGTACAAGTGGTTAAGTTCTCCAACTTTAAAGGACCCTTTCAAAACTAAACAGAAAAAAAGAACTATAATTCTGGGAAATGGTCGAAAAGGAAAAGCTACTATTCGTATTGGTAACCCTGCTTTTTTAACGCCGCTTGGAAGTTCTTCCTGTAATATTTACTTACCTTTTTTTTTTTTTTGGGTGCTTGAAATGTTCAGCAACAGCACTTTAAAATTAAAATATGCTCTAATTACTATACTATATTGAAGGTATAAATACTGACTTCAGTTAGATTGTGAACATTTTAATTAAGTTAATTAGCATTGGCATTATAGTCTTAACTTCTTGTTTTTAGAGAAAAGTCACTTAGGAGAAGGTGTTTCTAATTAAACTCCTCCCCAATACCCCCAATCCCAGCTTATTTGCCCTTAGGGAATTTTTTATGTTGACTGCTATGAATAGAATATTTATCTGTTTATTTCTGATATTTTGAAAGTAAATTTTGGGGAAGAATTTGATAAAGAATAAACATAAAGGAGGCAGCTAGGTGACTTAGTGCATTGACAGCCAAGCTTGGAGTCAGGAGTTTCTTGGTTCAAATGTGGCCTTAGACACTTCCTACCTGTATGACCTTGCACAAATCAGTTAACCCTAGTTGTCTAGCCCTTACAGCTCTTCTGCCGTGGAATCAATACATAGCATTGATTCTAGGACAAAAGATAGGTAAGGGTTTTTACCTTTTTTTTTTTTAAGAGTAATCCTAATGATGATACTTATTAAAACACAGGGATATTTTTGAAGATGTCTGTTTTCTTCTTCCTTTATGTACATTTATTTAAAATTATTAAAAATTTATCTTCTGCGCACTTATCCAATACGAATGAAGTGCTAAAACAGAAAATAAATGAAGATTTGTCTAATATTTTCATAAGAGGACATAGCTATCCTTTGAAATGTTTAAAAGATTATTTGCTAATTCAGATGAAATAGGTTTAAAGAGAAATGCACTGGAAGACGAAAAGGTTTATGTTCTAAATGCTTTCCCAAATGTAGGTATATTTAGACTTTTGAAATTAGAGCTGCAATTCAGTGATCAAATGTAGTTAAAATTCATTTACTTAAAAAACTTTTGTTCTTTAAGAATTTTTAAAATAGTGTGAACAAGGGCTAAATAAACAGTTTTAGCAAGACTTTTTCAGGCCCCCTCATTTGCTTTTGGTAGTCAATCTTTTATATGCCATCTTGTGGCTGATGAGAACGGCAGTGTATCAAGAAGATATTTATGTGGAAAAATATCAAGATCGCCTTCATTGTAGATTGTGAGCATTTTAATCAAGGAAACTTTAAGACTATAGGAGATTTCCTGCATTTTACTTCTATAAGAAAAAAAACAACAACGCAAAAAAATATACCCTAAAGCCTTTTTTAAAAAAGCTTAACTGCTTGTTTGTGAGCTTTTATATTTACTTTCTTGAGCAAGAATTTTGATTGATTGTATACCAACTTGGGGGAACAATTGGTATCTGACAATAAACTACCAACTTGTTTTTTAATATAGATTTAGAGATTTAACACGTATTAAGTAATTCTAATGAAAAACAAATAAAAATCTACAAGAGAGGCACAGAAGACAAATTAAATGTATTAATAAATATATGGTAAAATTATCTATATTTTGCTCCCAAATTTAAACCTGTTTTTCCTTGGTCAGCTGTGAATTTTTGCCTTGTTTTAAAACCTTAAATGCTGCATTCTGAAATAAGTCTTGTTTCCATTGAGCTTCTCTTAGGGATAAATAGTGAAGTGATCCAGATGTTTTGGAATAATATACCTTAGAATTATGCTGAATTAGTGCATCATTTGGGACGATATTCAGAAAGGATTTGACAGACTTGAAGTTTAGCTTTTACAGTACTGTGAATACTGCAGTTGTTGAAAGTTAAAGCAGTTGTTGAAAGAATGACTTTAAAAATGTTATTGTTGGTTCAGTTGTTGTTCATCATTTTGTTACCTACAATGTGGTATATAATTCAGTGGATCTTGAGAGCACTGCTTTCATCATTGTAGATAGCAAGTCTGTTTATATCTTTTCATCTTAGTTTAATTCTTGGCCAAGTTGTCCCAGTGTTCTTCAAAGAGCCCACTCAACTTTTCAAACCATAAATTAACCCATTATTTTGTACTTGATCCATTTTACAGAATTTTTTTTCCAGACCTGTGATTTCATCAAAGAAACTGCTCTCTTTAATGCAGATTATCAATTGTTCTGTAACTTTTTAGTTGTAGTAAGTTTTAGACATATTGAAAAATGTGCTTGGGACCACAAGGGCAGTATGTGCCACCTTACTTCTCAAATAGAGCTTATATCAATCTCTTAGAGATTTGATAAGGAAACCAAGTATGGATTCTTTGCCAAGCCCAAATTTAAGAGTATATGAGAATAAGAATATGTTCATTAAGGACATCATGTTTTTTAAATTCTTAAATTGAGATTAGTAGTTAAAGAGCTGACCTTAGAATCATAAGAACGGTGTTAAAATCTCACCTTTTGACACATACTGACTCTGTAAGTCCAAGCAAGTGATGTAACTAGTACCTATCTATGGTTGAGAAACTTTCTCACTGTGACATTGATGCCACAGGCATATCCCTATCTCTTTATTAATGTAAATATCTGTAAATCATCCTTTAAATGATTTACATCTTTGACTTGACACTAGTTCTGCTAGTGGAAGATCTGGTCAATAGTAGTTTTTAAAAGAATGGATTAATAAATGGAAAGAGATAGACTACAATTTGCCTATCAGTTTATCTTTAAATAATATAATTATATCAAATAATGAACAAACTAGTACATAAAAAGAAACATTAGTTATGCTTTATTACCTTAACATTTATTTTGTGTTAAACATTCTTAAATTTGTGGAAATCATTATTTATATAGAGATTATTACATAGAGCTAAATTTTTATAACTCATTAGTGAAACCTGATAGTATTTAATAATGTAACTTGGAATAAAAAGCAGTTTGGACTAGTGAGTAGAGAGGAAGATCTGGGTTCTAGCGCTATCTCTCCCATGTGCAGGTTTTATGACACTGAGTGGCAAGGTACTTAATCTTAGTATCCTAACAAATTCTCCTGAGACTCAATTGGGTAGAAGTTCCCGCCTGAAGTTGTAGATGAAGTTCCTTAGTGATAGTGTCCTGCACCAAGGAAATCACATATCCATTATGAGAATAAGAATTTTTTAAAAATTTGGTTTTACTTCATATGATTAAGCTAAGTGAAAATATGATTCATTTGCAAACTTTACTGAGATACTGAAAAAAATAATTTTGTTTCTTGGGCTTTTTTATGTTTGCTTCAGTAATTTGGAGGCACAAAGGTAAGCTCATAAAATCAGTGTTGGGGTTAGTAATTAATTTCAGAGGGCATAGGAGATTAATTGTGTTAGTAGTTAGCATATATATACAAAATTCAGTACCATATTTAGGCTTATATTAAGAAAGAAAAAAAGTAAGTTAAATAGCACAGGATGAACAAAATTTTAAGGTAATTTGTAAGGTGTAAATTCATCCCATGGGCATGACAGAGTAAAATTTTATAAAAATTTGCATATCACTGACTTGTACTGACATCTTATATCCTGTGTACTGATTTCATATGCTGTTTGGATAGTGAGAGAATTGAACTTAGCTAATAAATTCTTACAATTATATAAAAAGTTAACTAAGGTGTTCTTCATGTTGCAAGAGAGGAAATTGAATTTTTTAATATAAACTTCAGTTTATCTTTTACCATTTTCTCTACTTATTCATGATAAATCATAACCTTGACTTGATGATCATGATTAACTATATATGATAATGTATTAGTATAATCAGATAAGCTAATTATACATAATAATAAACCATTGTTCTAAGAATTAATTATAAGGTTGTTATAATTTCAAAAATATTTTCTCTTGCCTATTTTCTGCTGTTTAAAATTTTGTATTTTGTCTTCCATATAAAAGTTTGGTTTTTTTTTTAAGTAAAAGTAAAAGACTAACACTGAATTGCCTATGAAACAATCTTTTAGTGAAAGTAGAGAACAGATTCCTAAGTTTCATGCCAACACTTCCCTCTGATAATCTTAGGGTCGGAGAGAATGGTTTCAAAACACTGTAATACTCTAGCTGCAAAGTAGGACTTGTCCAAAAGAAAGTTTTCCCATTTTTCTCAAGTACAGGAGTACAGAAGATATTAGTGTGCATGTCTGAGACTAATGAATTTGGTAGAAAAATGTGGTAGGCACTTATTCTTAGCTAATAAACTGGCAGTGTCATCCTTTATTTTCAATGATACATATTTAACTTTTCTTTGAGTATCTATCACATGCTTAAATATCTTTACCTTCATACTCGGGTTTGAATTCTCTTGTGATTTATAAGGTTAGAGGTTAATTGAAAGATTCACAGACTGGAACAGGAAGAAATCAGTGGTCCACTGGTACATTTCCACCAGCCCACAGTGATAGCACCATTCAGCGTAACCATTCCCATGTCATAGCTTGGTACACACTGAGATAATTCTGTGACCAGTCCCAGTATTTATGCATAGCAACATAAAAGATTCTAACCTGTTGCCCAAATGAATTAACCACCATTCCCATATCTTCTTCTTCAAAAGAGAAGTTTGAATGTGGCCATGCAAGGGCTAAATGAAAAAATACTGAAGTAACCTCATAATTTCTCCAGTGATGATATTTGGGAAAGATTAGTGGCATAAGGCTTCCACATATGAACTTACAGATTCAGTCTTTTCAAGCTAGTTCATGAGTTGCTAATCTTGTCAATATATTATATGTAACTTAGACATTATACTAAAAGCATCATTGGCATAGTACAGCAATAATATAAAATGTAAAATGACTTCTTTATAAAAGGACATAAATAAATGTGCTTATTCTGTATTCCCTTAGCTTAAATGCTACATACATATTTTTATTTTACTTAGGTTTGTATGCATATATGCTAAATCTAATATATGCATATCTTTTTCATATTGCTTTTAATTTTTTTTTTCCTTTAATGCCTCCTCAAACCATTCAGGAGTAACATCAGTGAAACCTCCAAGTCTAGGAAGCAAACACTTATACAGTAAAGATTCTTACTCTCCAGAGTCATTACCACCTGGTACATATGGCTTTCTGCCTTGGCGTACTGCGGAACGTGCCAACAGGTGCAGGTAGTGTATTTTTAGCTTTTGTCTTTATAATGTAAGAATAATATTGATTATGTGAAATATGAGCCTGACAAGAAGTCAGATTGCATATGTTTTGAACCTAAGTGTAAGTTACATTGATACTTATTTAGAAATTTTTATTCTGAAACTAGAAAAAAGAAAAAGAATGTTTGCCGTAAGAAAAAATTTAAGCCATCAAATTTCAATTCTGACAAAAGGATCTGTTTGTAAAAGTTATTTTTTAAAAAGTATAATGGGTTAATTTTGATCTTGATGTGAAGTTATTTTTGTTTCTTAAGAAAAATTAAAATATTCATTAAATTCAATGTTAAAAATTTTTTTGTAGCACTGGGGATAGATAAAAAACAAATTGTCATTGCCCTCAAAGAGCTTATGTTCTAATAGAGTTCAATAACACTATATCAAGATATTGTTTTAATTACTCATGAAAATATTTTGAGGCACATACATTTCAATAGAAATCTAAGTTTATTTTACCTATAGCAAATGCTATATTTTATGACATTAAAATTTCCTTAAAATGTTATATAATCCTAACTCAGATGTTTCTTTGGCAGTCCTGAATATCATATTCTTATGGTGCTTATTTCAAATATATTATCTTTATATTAATAATTGTTTCATAAACCTTTAATCTTAATTCTTATCAGGAAAAATTATAAATTTCAAAGTAAAGATGCTCTCCTTAATTTGTAGGTCAAACTTTAGCAATCTCAGTCATCCAAAACATGGATACATATCTTAAAATAAGCAGTTAGAAATGCTTTAATAATATCGATGCATCAGAGTATATTCACTTCACTCAATGAGAGTTTATCGTGCCTTTTCTCAGGGTCTGGACTCTTACTTTACAAACAATCTGAACAAGTTTGGTTGTTTTAAGTTCTAATCCAGAGACGATGAGAAACAATAAATTAAGAGATCAGAGAAACATAGTATAGTTGTGGCATTATGGGGTAGTTATTCTTAGAGTAATATAAAATGACAGCTGACAGTGAATAGACAAAAACTTGGTGATTATATGTATCCTTGAGTAGACCTCAGAGTTGGACTAGATTGGGAGTTTTTAATCTTTTTTGTGTACATGGACCTTTTGGCTATCTGTTGAAGCCTGTAGATTCCTTCTCAGAATGTTTTTTAATGAATAATTTAGATTATAAGGGAAATAAGTTATATTGAAATAAAATTACTAAAGTATTTTAAAAGACAAATCTATGCACCCCAGAAGAAAAACTCCTGACTAAATAATCTGTTTCTTTCCATCTCAAATTGTTGGATTTTTTTTAAGGAAAAGGAAAAGAAAGGCAAATTTTTAAAAATTGTAGCTGGGCCTTATGTTGATGTTAATGGTGATAGTTAATAAAATGTTACATTATGTTCACTGTATATCAGAAAAGAGAAGTATATGTGAAATATTAAACTTTAAATTAGCACCTTAAGGATTAAATTTTATTTATATGGAAAGTTCAATTTTGTAAAAATAGATATTTTCCCCAGTAATGTTAGTTCAATATGCTGTTGTATGTTAATTATAAATCCAACATTTTAAACTTAAAATGTGATGTAAATTAACTGTCTCTTTAGGGGATTTCCACTGATTAAAACCCGGGATTTACCTTGGTCGGTTCAGGTAACATGCTAATATTTGTCATATTTTAATTTGGGGGGTAGAGATATAATTTCTGTCCTAATTATTTTGTTCAAGTTGACTGTCCCTTTAGAAGACAATACCAATGAACTGTTTTTATTACCTGCCATCTGTGTCTTTAAAAATTCCCAGGTGGGTTTTGCAGATGTTTGTCTCAGCAGTAAGAAGAAACCATATGTTGTTAAACAGAAAAAAAGGAAGTTAGTGTCTTCTTAATGTGAGCTGCCTTGCTTCCCAGCTTATTTATGGATAGAACAGATTTTAAATAAAGACATTTGACTTGAAGGAAAGTAGTATGATAGTAGTTTGAATTGTACTACTGGCCTATGTTTCTGCAATAACTAGGAATCTAGAAGTTGATATTATGGACTTCTATTTTCTGGTTAATTAGCTAAATGTTCAAACAATGTCTTTTTCCTTAGGTTTTATTAACTATATTGCATGTTCTAGTTTTGTTTTTTGAGGCTAAAATGATCCACCCTGGCTTTGACAACCTTGCTGTGGCTATTCAAATCTGTGTGAAGGAATTTTTAATCTCTGGGAAAAGACAGCTAAAGAACAGCAAATGATTTATATTCCAGGTCTCAAAATAAAAAATCTATAAAGCTAATTCTTCCCATAATAACCCCTTTTAAGCTTTGAGTTAGGAAGCTTTTCATTAAAAAAAAAAAAAAAAAAACGTATTGAATGCCAAATATTTACAAAAGCTTTTTTGGCCTACTGCCCCCTTTCCAGAAAAAATATTACTTAGCCCCCTGGAAATTAATTTTTTTAAATTTTAATAGCAATTAATTGGAAAGATAAATGCACCTGTGGCCATCACTGCCCTCCCTGGATCGCTGCAGCACCCACCAGGGGGCGGTAGCGCCCACTTTGGGACACACTGTGCTAGATAATCCTTTTATCCTTTTTTTTTTTTTTTTTTTTTAAACCCTTACTTTCTGTCTTAGAATTGATAGTAAGTATAGCAGTAAGGCCTAGTCAGTTGTAGTTAAGATTTGAACCCATGACCTCATATCTCTAGCCCAGTTTCTCTGTCCACTGAACCACTTACCTGCCCCTTGGTTATGGTCTTAGCATTTTTGTGGAATAATCTTCTTTCTAATGTACCTTGAAAGAAATAGAATGGAGAAAACTCTATGGCACTCATAGTATTTCTCCATCCACACAATAATCAATGCCATCTATCCACTGTTTTGTGACTTAAATTAACTATCTTTTAGGAGCTTTCTGTTGATTAAAAGCTAGGACCTAACTTGGCCAATTAACCTCAGGGTCTTAGAATTTCCCAATAATGAAATTCTTTCTGCTTTAATCTATGACTGTGAACCTAACTTTTGCTTATTTGTGAAGTTAAAAGAAAAATATAATCCAGAATGTTGAATTAGCCACAGTGTAACCAGCAAGAAAAAGTATATTAGGCTCCTATCATTACATTCAGGATTGTTATTATTGGATGTATCTTGTATCTCTAAGATGGAATGGAAAAAAAATTCTTGCAGATGGATTTGCACATTCATCCACTTTTCATATTGCCCAAAAATATGTACAGAGAAGTGTTAGATAATGAAACTGTCAGATAAGGATGTTTTACTTCATTTGGAAATGTTCTGAATGTGCTTTAGTCCTTGATCATTTTAACCTTACTTAAACAATTTCTTATCATTTTCTTTAAGCAATTGGATTTTCCTGTGAAAGTAACTGTGGAGACCCCATCATGCTCAGAAGAAGAAGAAGCAGAAGATACTGTTTTAAAACCACTTCCTGAAAAAAATGCTTTAACACCATACAAAATAAATGAAATACAGGTATGAGGCTATCATCTTGAAAGTCTGGATAGGTTTATTCTACTTTGTAGCTTTTATTTTATAATATCTACCATACCGTGCTGTCTTCCTTCATAAGGACTTTTAGAGTCCCCATACTTTTATAGTAAAGTTAAGATCTTCTCTGAAAATTAATTTGATCATCTAGCTATCTGCCCACTGTAAGCTTAAGCATAATATATATATATATATATATATATATATATATACATACTCCTCATAGAAATAAAAGGGGAGGGGGATTATTTCTATGAGGAGTAATGAGTTTTTGAATTGGAAACTTGGCAATAAAGTTTGGTTTTTGCAAAGTGATTTCACAGGAGACTATATCTATCATCACACACTTAACTGAACAATGTAAAGAATCCAAGATCCTGCTGTTCTTATTTACAAAAAAAGAAATTGATTCAGTAAAGCAAAACACAATCCAGGGCAAGTCACTTAACCTACCTAACTTTAAGTCTCAGTTTCCTCATTTGTAAATATTTGTAAAACAAGAAAGTTGGTTAAGATGGCCCTTGAGGTTCCTGTGAAACTATGACCTGAATAACTGTTCTTTAAAATACCTCCCTTACATATATCAGAATTTTATAAGGTTACTTAAAAGCTGTAGCAGAGATAACCTTGTTTGGCAATGATCTGGTCATTTATGTCAAGCAAAAGCAAGAGATAGTGGAGTTCAAGTTAATGGGATTCCCTTTAGAAGGTGAGATGCCCAGCTGCCAGTATTTCCTAATAATGTTTCCTAGATGATCTATAGTCCCTTGAAGATTTGGCCCAATAGAGGATGAAACCCTATTCTCCAACTATGATATGCAATTGAATGATTAGCCAATAGAGTTTCTCCATTGATCTATGTGTATGGATCTTTTACGGCTACTACAAATGGACAAGTTGAGTCCAGAATTAAAAAGATAATGTAGTAAAATAAAAGAAATGGTAGGGAAAATAAAATGAAGTACTTTGTTTTACCCAATAGGCAAGTAGGATCAAGATCTCAGGATCTCATTACCTCTAAAATTTGTACTGAATGAAAAATTTAAATAGATTAAAGTTTATTTTAGATGTCTAATGGGTATGCTCAAATTAACAAAAATATAATTTCTGCTAAAAGAGTGCATCATTTCCTAAGATTTTATGAGATATAATTTGAAAACCAATCTCTAAACCATTATAGATTTTTTTGGTTACAAATTTCTAAATTGTTTGTATTAGATGTAATATTTAAGTGAAAAAAGGAAAGTATTGAAGACTTCATTTTAGTATTATTCTGTTTAGTTTATAAGACTGTCTAGATTTAAGAACTTTCTGTAACTGAGAGTGAAAGATAGATTTTCCTGGACTTATTTTCCTGATTTCTTTCAATGTTGACTGAAGAAGCAGATAATATATAGTGTGCCTCCCTTAATACATAATGTATAGGCACTTATATTTAGCCAACAGATAACAGAGATCAAGATTATATGTTTCATATGGACTTTTTATTTTACAAAAGAATTCACTTTAAAAATCTAGTTGGTGGGGGCAGCTGGGTAGCTCAGTGGATTGAGAGCCAGACCTAGAGACAAGAGGTCCTAGGTTCAAATCTGGCCTCAGATACTTCCCAGCTGTGTGACCCTGGGCAAGTCACTTAACCCCCATTTGCCTAGCCCTTACCGCTCTTCTGCCTTGAAGCCAATACACAGTATTGACTCCAAGAAGGAAGGTAAGGGATTTAAAAAATAAAAATAAAAATCTAGTAGGGTGGTAGTTATATGTTTCATAGATAAATAACTTGAGTTGATAGAGTGGGAAATTTTTAAGCTAAAGTAGTATGAGCCACTGTTACTGACTCTTAATAAGAAAATATTATAAAAGATATCTGAGATTTGATGGAAAATATTTGATTTGTAAAATATGGATTTACATTTTAAGCACTACTACTATGTGTTTTAGGTAAAATTAGGTTTATCTGTACTGGAAATAGTTTGTATAAAAGTTGTCCATGTAGATGTCCTACAATTTGCTCAATGTTGTCCCTGTTTTTAAGTTACTAAGCTCTTTTATGGTAAATGAGATGGACTACATTATACTTTCTATAATTGTCACCAAGCTAACATCTTAACTTACTCTAAGATAAAAGAATTATAATTAATATGACCAAACATTTATAAAATTAACTTAAGGAATAATAGAAAATATTGTAAATTTTTAATTTTAAAGACTCTGGAACTTTCTTCACAAATTTATTCTTGAGGCTTATAGCATCAGAAATTGAGTTTAAACCTTTACTATAAGAAGAAAGTTTCCATAAAGCCAAAAGTTCTTTGGTCCCCTACTTTGAATAAAATCAGTCATTTTCTTAAAGTTGCAAGGACATGTAAGTTTTGCTTCCTGAATAAAATATGATAAAACACAAACACTGAAATAGATTTCTGAAGTATTAGACAAAATTATAACTATTAAAGACAACACCAATAGGGCTATTTCACCCTCTTTCAAGTCTATAGCTGTATTCCAGAATTGTAGAAAGTGTTACCTGTCTTCCCAGTTTTGTTGGTAAATTTAATCCTTCTGACTTCCACAGTGAATTGAAAAAATGCATTTTTCTTTCTTTTAATAGTAAATAAATACTCCATGTTAGAAAATCTGTTGTATTTGAGGTATTTTTCAAAGCAACAAAATTGTTAAAATAAAAGCTATTATAGTTTTCAGAATCCTATAGAAAGTTATAGTTAGAGTATCTTTACAATATTTAATAGACAAATACTTTTTGAGTCTGATAATGCATGCTGAGTGTCCAGATTTTGGCATTCTGTAGAAAAACAGATGTAGAATTAACTAGATTTTTCTGCTTTTCATCCATATGTTTATTGTTGTATAGAAAAGGTCTTTGAATAATATCAGATAAGATTTTGCAGTCCTTGGGTAACTGAGTTATCTAGGGCAGATAAACTGCACTTAATAGTATGTAATAGTTTTCTAAGTTAGAGGTAGTTCACTCTCTTCAAGGGTCAAAATTTAGCAGTGCTTCTTTTATTATTTTACAGGATTAGGTTAGGATCTCTTGACCCATGTGCTTTGCTAATAATGGCAGGGTTATCAGTTCAGTAATTGTGGGCCTGAAAACACAGTCTGTACCTTTACCCTCTCTCCTTCTTGACCTCTTTCCTCACCTCCCCCCAAGTGTCTTGTTAGTCTCAAAGGTGAAATAATGCAAATAAGTCCACACACATTTGTCATTCTGAGAAAAAGAAATTACAAAGCACATACTTTACTAGTCACAATCAAAGAATCTCAGAGTTGGAAGGGATCTTGAAAAACTATCTTAAGTATAACCTGTACTTCAACAAAAATCCTTTTTACTAAATCTCCAACAAGTGGTCATCCATTGTTCTCTTGAAATCTTCAGGGAACTGGAACTCTGGTATTTCTAGGAGCTGGCAGTTGCACTTTTGAATAATTCTAAATGGCTAGGATGTTGTGTTTTATTTTTGTTTTTTAAACATCAAGTCTAAATTTACTTCTTTGCAACTCGTTCCCATTACTTTTAGTTCTCTCCTTTATGGTCAAGCAGAATAAATCCAAACCCTTTTTTATGTAGCAGTCTTTAAAATAGCATGGGCGATAAAGAAAAGAATTCTGATGGTAGTCTGACATGTTCTAGAATTGGGGATAATAGGTAAGTAAAGAGGGGGAAAAAAGGATTTTGTGACTTATCCTACAGAGAAAATCAGCTCAAAAAAGGATGAGGTGCTTCAAAGAATGAAATTCTGGCAGTATAGATCCACTGAGAATTAAAAGGAGAAATGAGCCAATTCTCTTCTATGACTTAGCCAGATTGACCATTCTGTTCCTCACTCACTCATGACTCCCTCTCTCCCTACACCAGCAGTTCCCTGTGCCTGAGATAAGCTCCCTTCTTAGCTCAACTTCATAGAATCCCTCTCCTACATAAAGATTACCTGACTCCCCTTTCTACTGCTAGTGCCCTCCCTCTCTACCTGTCTTGTATTTAACTACTTTATTCTGTTACTTCAGACCAATTTATATACTTTGTGCACTAGCCAACTTAGTCAGTCAGTAAACATTTATTAAATGTTCTAAGGTCTGGAACACAAAAATGAAAAAGGCAGCCCCTGCCCTCAAGGATCTAACAATTTAATGGGGAAAGACAACACACAAAAAGAAACTGAAAGGCGAGGGAAGGGATCTGATGTAGGGGGCTTAAGGAGTGCTGTTCATTGAGAAGTGAAGAGTTGGTTCCTGAGTTGCCCTCCTTAAATGGAGGTTCTGGAAGGAGACATCTAGTCAGAGGGAAGATGCCAGGGGGTTAGGGCTTCTGTGGAGGGATGAGTTCCAGAGGAAGTGATCTTGCAGGATAATGAAATTTCTCCAGCTTGTCAAAGTCCTAGAGCAGTGATGGTCCAGATGCGGCCCCCTGAAATGTTCTATCTGGCCCAGTAACATTATTCCTAATCTGAGGACTATAATGAGTGGGATACAATACAATGAAACTTTGAAAGAGTTGCCTTAGAAACAGACTGACAGATGAGCATTTCCTTTCCTTTGGCCCCCTCTTTAAAAAGTTTGCCCATCACTATCCTAGAGGATTGTGGCTGGGGTAGAACTTAAAGATGGGAGGTTCTTTTGCCAACAGATAGAAACTATTCTTACCTATGTAGTGCAGAGAGAGGGGGTCATGATAGTTTTTTTCGAGCTTTGGCTGAGTTCTATAATCAGTTAGGGGTTTGGAATCTCTCTGTACTACACCTATCATTTCTTAGTATCATTTTTCCCTGTTCCTGAAATGAATAAAGTCTGATTCTCCAAGTATAGGATGGGAGAAATGTGGCTAGTTAATCCTTAATATGAAAAGGTCTTCAGAGATGAGTTGACAATAAGTTCAACGTGAGTTGATAATTTAAGATGGCAGCCAAAATGTTAAACACAGTCTTAGGCTGCATTAATAGTGCCATAGTTTACAAGATGAGTTTAGGTATAACCCTTGTGCCTTGTAGGTAGACCACATCTGGAGTATTGTATTCATGTGTAGCCCTCACATTTTAGGAAGAACATTGACAAGCTGTGATGCTTCAGAAACAGGTGGCAAGAATGAAAAACATGTCATTCAGAGATCAGTTGAAAGAGTTGGTTCTATTTAATCTAGAGAAGAATTAAGGGAGATGTGATAGTCATCTTCATGTGTTTGAAGAGTAATTTGTAATTTGAAGAATAGATCTTTTTTATCTTGTCCTAACCTCTCTTCCAGTTTATCTTCAACTCCCTATTGGACATCAGAACTGAGTGTCCTATAATCATCTTAAATTCAACAATTCCTTACCCATTCAACTGAAAATTGCCTCATATTTCATTAAAAAAAATCAAGTCCATTTTCAGAACTCTCTCTTGTCCTGTGTTCTTCATTTCACATCACACGTAAGATTTCTGCAACTATCTCCTCCTCCACTCCCATTTCACATGAGGATGTAGCCCTTCTTCTTGCGAAGGCAAATCTCTCCATACACATGATCCTATCCAATCCATCTCCTGCAGGGAATTTAAAAATAAATGACCAGTCTTGAACATTTAAAGTAGTTAAGAAATTTTAAAAGAATTAAAAGAACTTTGAAAATGATTGCAAAGTATAATTGAATTTCTCTCACCAAAACAGCACTCCTTATTATTCCTATGATCTTAAACTCCCTTTTCTCCTCTCTTCCTTATTTCCTGTCATTCAGTTACCTTATACCATTCTCTCCTCCTTCACCCCTTCTTTCTAAGGCTAAGAACCTCTCTTCTTGTTTAAGTGATTCCATGTCATTCCTTTTCTTCCAACAGATTGCTCTCTCTGTCATCCTCACTCTCACTTATTTTTAATCTCTTTTTTTCTTACTGGCTCATTTACTGCCTATAAACACGTCCATGTCTCCCCATCCTGAAAAAAAAAAATCACTTGATCCTTCTATCCTTACCAACTATGGTCTTATATCTCTTCTGCCCTTTAGAGCTAAACTCAAAAAGGTGGTCTGTAATAGATGTTTCTCCACTTTCTCTCCTCTCACTTTCTTCATATAATCTGGCTTCTGACTTTATCATTCCACTGAAACTACTCTCTCTAGAAGTTACCAGTGATCTTTTAGTTGCCAAATCCAGTGCCCTTTTCTCAGTCATCATTCTCCTTGACCTCTCTCCAGCCTTTGACACTGTTTGATACTCCCTTTTCTCTAGGTTTTCAGGATATCATTTTCTCTTAGTTTTCCTCTTACCTATCATATCACCCCTTCCCTTTCTCCTTACTTATAGCTGGATCCTCCTCCAGAATATGCCCTCTAACCATAGGTGTCCCTAAGGGTTCTATTCTGCCCCCTTTTCTCTTTATTATTTCACTTCGAGGTAGGTACAGTTATTATTTCCATTTTTACAGTTAAGAAACAGGGTGACTTGCCCAGAGTCATCCAGCTAGTAAATATCTGAGGCTGGATTTGAACTTTGGTCTTCTTGACTCAGTAAGCCCAGAGATCTATGCATAATGCCACTAGCTGACTCATTCTTGTTGAGCCAATTCCAGAAGTACCCTATCACTCTCTTAGTATAAGTATACTGAGTATAATTCAGTCTCCATAAGATGGATGGTGCTTTCTAAAAATCTTGAATTTCTCACTTTTATTCTTCAAACAGAAAAGGTACAAATGAGAATTTACTATCACTTGGAAGTGACTTAATGTATGACAGAGGTATCAAATTTGCCACTACTTAAATGTGTAATCTGCTTAAAAAACTTAATTTCTCTGAACATGACTTTGTAAAATTAGAAGATTGTATTAGATGATCTGTAAGATATCTTTCGACTTTGAAATTTAGTTTTTAGAGCTGATTGAAGCCCTGAAGTTAAACCCTCTCACTTTATGAATAAAGAAAATGAAGCCCAAAGAGTCTGTGACTAGACCATCCTCCTTTTTTAGTTCTTTGTAAAGTATAATAAAGGTACCTGGGTGGTGAGAGTCAGGAAGACCTAAGTTCAAATTCTGCCTCTGATACTTACTACCTGTGTAACTCTGGGCAAGTCACTTAATCCTACTTTCTTCATCAATAAAATGAGCTGGAGGAGGAAACGGCAAACCACTACCAATATCTTTGCCAAGAAAACCCCAAATGGGGTCACAAAGAGTCCAACACAGTGAAACAACTGAACAAACAACAAAGTATAATAATCATTCTGCTGGTTTTCCACAGGAGAAATTGGAAGAGTGCATAAAGCAATTAAAAGCAGAAAGGATTATGAGAGTCAAGGCTGACAAACGAGTAACTGAGGTAAAATTAACATGAATTTGCGCTTTTGTGGTTCACATTTGAGCTTAGATATTTAGGCTTTAGAATGAAATTTAAGTTAGTACATTTGAAAATTGGTTGCTTTGTTAACGTTAATGTTGAATTCATGTATATAGTCTGTTGATTAGTCTGTAAGGATAAAAATACGTTATTTCTGGGTTTTATTTAGCTTTGTTTATTCTTTAAGCACCAACTTAGTGTATAGTAGCATGTGGAAAAACAGAGGGTACAAAAGAAATTTAAGAACCAAGCAAGCTTTGGATTCTTATAATATGCATAGGAAGATGTGAAGCCAATTAAGAGAATTAAAACCAAGGTATGTAAATGCTAACAGAAACATAAAGCAATAGAGTGGCTCAGGTTCCTCAGAGTTAGTAAAGGCTTTTTTGAAGGTGAATCTGAGCCTTGTGGGAAATGATTGAAGGGCATTGATTCAGCAGATGCAATTTATAAAGTCCCTGCAGAGGCAAGGCAGAAAGGGTAACATCAGCAAGGGCATAGATGAAAGAATGAGCACAGCAACTTGATAGAAGAACATGGGGGAGGTGGAGGCAATGTGGTATGATTGGTGGCAGGATTGGCTGGCTCGGTGAGAGCCTTGAACGTGGAGCTAAAAAGTTGGCATTAAATTCAACAAGCAACAGAAATCAGCTTTAGTAATTTATCTCACAATTACTTATAAGGAGATCTAAGAAACAAATGAAAACACAGTATTCCCACAATTTTTTTAGTTTGAACTTCTGTATATTTTCTCCAAGTAAAACTTTTAATTTCATTTCCTAATTGAGAGAATGTTTGTCATTTTTCTAACAAGGAAAAGTAAGCACTTTTTGGAAATCTAATATGAATTAAATCAGTTATTGGGAGGCTTTTTTTGTTATGTAATCATTTAGGATTATGAAATCATAAGTTGGTTATGTAATCACTTAGAAGAGGCCGCATGCGATGGTGGATGGAAAAGCTGGCCTCAGAATCAGGAAGATGTGGATTCAAATACCACTTCTTGACATAAACTGACTTCCTGACCCACAGCTTCTGCTTATCCAGGCAGCTCTCTAAAATGACCTAAGTTGCAAGGCAGTTTCTTATATTTGTTGGTTAGAAGTAGTTTTCCTAGGAGATCTCATACTATTTTGAGAAATAAAAAATAAATATGAGTTTTAATGCTATTACCCCAAGATTATGGGGAATGATTTTCTGTTTTGACAATGAAACTTAATGGAATACAACTAGTTTTTCATTCCTTATTTCATTTCTTATTCTTTATTTCATTTAAACTTTGTTTCTTGTTTACAGTGAATGACAATTATATTCTCTTCTAGCTGGAACTTGAGAATTCCCAGTTGCGAAATATAAATTTCTCTCTCTCTGAGGCTCTTCATGCACAGTCACTAGCAACCATGATTTTGGAAGATGATGGTGTTTTGGGCAGTATTGAGTCATCTTTCCAAAAGTTCCATGCTTTTTTGGATCTCCTTAAAGATGCTGGGTAGGTTTTCTGCTCTTTCTTCCCTTAGTTTAACTTTAGTTTTAGGAATTTTCATCACCTATCTAAGAAAGATTCAACAGTCAATTAATTGCAGTTATAATAAGCTGGTTTCTCCACTCATGTGTATTAGACCAAACAAATTAAAAGTCATATTGCATTACACTAAAAAATGAATGAAAAATGGTGAGTTTCTATTTCTAAAGGTAGAAAGCACAATCATGCGTGAATTAACCTGTGAAAGCAGTAACTAGCAGGTATGAGATATGGTATAGTGTATTAATGTTGGTAAAGAATTAAAGTGATATCTATTCAACAATAGATTTTTAAGAGATTGTTCTCAAAATTTGGACAACATTCTGAAAGTACAAATAAGATAACTTATAGTGAATAAGATAGAAAAAGGGTCCTATTTTGAGGCCTAAATATGAGATTCCATTTTAGTCCATTTCTTTTGCTCTGATCTGAGCCATAGATATGCATTTGTAATAACCTATTAATTCTTCTCCTCATCTAATCTCTCTTCTAGGCTTGGGCAGCTTGCTACAGTAGCTGGTATAAATCAGTCAGATTTTAATTTCTTAGATCATCCCCAGATGAACTCTACAATTAATGCTTTATTTATAGAAGAAAAAAAGGAACTTGAAGAAAGGCCAGAGTCTAATCAGAACACCCAAGGACCAATGCAGAGTATCCAAGTAAGTCAAGCTATATTAGGAGCAGGCACACCACCTTCAAACTAGACCTTTTCTCTCCATTTCTTTCTGGTGTCATTCACATTTATATAATAATCTTGATTTCATCCTTTAGAACATTGCTAGAAAGATCTGTTTAATAACAGTAGGTTTATGATTTAACCTTGCAAATGCTTTTGTTTTAATGTTTGTTTATTTTAGTGCATTGTAAGTAGTGAAATAATACTATTACATTAATAATGTAAGATTATATTATTGTCCATTTTTAATTTTGTTATTTCTATTTCATATGCATTAAATAATAATTGTACAGCTAGGTAACATGTAGGTAGAATGGAGTGCCAGGCCTGAATATTTACAATCTACTTTTATGTTATTTTGCTTATTTCTCACAGTTTAATAAAGTATAAGTAATAGAATTATTATTCTCATTTTATAAATGGGTAAAATGAAGTTCACACTGGAAGTGGAAGTTAGAGATAATCTATTCTGAAATAGAAATCCAAGAAAGGTTATAACTTCCCCAAAGTTACATTTTATTGTTATTCATTCATTTTCAGTCATCTGATCTTTCATGACCCCCTTTTGGGTTTTATTGGAAAAGATAATGAAGTAGTTTGCCATTTTACAGATGAGGAACCTGTGTAGATATGTATATCTAGGGGAGAAAGATTGAAAGTCAGTTTTTAGTTATCCAGATTAATAAGAGGATCTAGGCAATTTTTAAAATGAGCACTCACTGACTTAGGTGTATTCCAAATATAAATATAGCTACCTACATGGAGGTGACTTGCAGGGACTTCCCTTCAACTGGCTTCCTACTTTCTCCTCTTTCCCTTTTGAGGGTCCCATCTTGAAGCACAACCTCTTTGGAACCTTATAATTTGTAAGTTTTGACATTCCTTGATGTACCTTCCACATCCTTGAGACTGTGGTAGGCAGTAGAAAATGGCCTTAGATATAGCTGAATAATTGTTGAAGTTTCTTAGGAACAAGGAGAAACAGCCCCCCAGGACTTTGTAGGTAATCAACAGTTGAATTTAAATACCCTTTATGTTTGTTAATAAAATCACAGTAGCTAGTAGAAATTTTGTGCTATTGCTATTAATGAAGTAGTTTTGACTAATTTAAATTATTTTTTTCAATTTCAGAAAGTTAGTGGAGATTTTAGAGGTTCTTTGCCTCTTGACACACTCCAGTTTCCAGTTTCTACTCAGAAGGCCTTACCTTCTTCCAAAGAAGTTCAGGAAATCAAGGGCACTGATGATCATTCAGTTCTTCCTAAAGAATTTGTCTCCTCACCATTATTATCATTTTTGGAAAATGTGATTATTGAAGCTCAAGATCAAAGAAAAGAAGAGGAGACTTTCAGAAGTAGTAGAACTTCCTCAGAGAAAAGTCCCAGAATGAGTGAACATATCTCAAAACACTCTTCCAAGAAACGATCTGAAAGTTCTTCTAATTCCTTCCCTGAGACTCCAGTAAGCCAGAAAAGCAGAGGACACAGGGAGCATACTCCTTCAGATCCTGAAAAATTAAAACATCCATCTTCAAAAAAATACAGCCTTTCTAGGAAAGAGACTAGAGAAGTGACAGTAATATCCAAGGCAGATAAAAGTAAACACAAAACATTAGAACGTTCTAACAGTGAAACAGTAGTATCTGATCCTGAAATTCCAGAAAGTATCCATTCTCTATCAAGCACATGACTCAGGTCTAGATATTTGAAATTATGTCTTGCCTTAAGAATTTCAATAAACTTGGAAGCATGGACCTGGAAACCATTTGAGAAACTTTACTATACCTCTTTATAATGATGAAATGTTTGGTGTATATATCTTCCTCATAGTATGAACATTTGAACAGTTTTATTACAAATACTCAAATCCCTAACGGATCTTGTTTTCCTCAGCTTTCATGGACCAGTTTTTCTTTTTAAAGTACATTTATTTCCAATTATAAATAAAATTTTTGACATTCATTTTAAAAAAATTTTTAGTTCCAAATTCTCTCTCCCTCCCCAGTCTCCTCTGAAAAGGAGGTTCAGTCATGAAAAAATTTTCCATATTAGTCATATCGTGAAAGAAATATAAATCCCCCCAAAATCCCAGAAAAATAAAATTAAAAAAAAATATGCTTCAATCCGCATTTAGACTCCTATTTTCATCATGGGTCCTTCACAATTATTTTAGATCTTTGTATTGTAGAAAATAGCTAAGTCATTCACAGTTGATCATGGTACAATATTATTATTACTGTGTATAATGTTCTGGTTCTGCTCACTTTACTTTGCCTCAGTTCATGTAAGTCTTCCCAGGTTTTTCTGAAACCATCATTCCTTTCATTTCTTACAGCACAATAGTATTTCATCACCATCATATACCACAAAATTGTTCAATTATTCTCCAGTTGATGGGCATCTGCTTACTTTCCAATTCTTTGCCACCACAAAAAGAGCTGCTATAAATATTTTTGTACATATAAGACCTTTTCCTTTTTTTTAAGATTTCTTTGGGATACAGACCTAGTAGTGGAGTTGTTGGGTCAAAAGATACTATGCACATTTTTATATGCTTTTGCGTATAGTACCAAATTGCTGTTCAGAAAGATTGAATTAATTCACAACTCTACCAACAGTGCTTCAGTGTCCCAATTTTCCTACATCCCCATCACCATTTGATTTTCCTTTTCTGTCACATTAACCAATCTTATAGGAATGAAGTCGTATATCAGAATTGTTTTAATTTTCATCTCGTTAGTGGTGATTTAGAACATTTTTTCATATGACTATAGATACATTTCTTTTTCTGAGAACTACCTGTTCATAACCTTTGACCGTTTATTATTTGGGTAATGGCTTATATTCTTATAAATTTGACTCGGGTCTCTAGGGAAATGAGACTTTCTCAGAAAAAACTTGCTATAAAAATTCTCACCCCTTGGATTTAGGGGTTTGTCAAACACTAGTATAGTCATTTTACTACTGTGTATTGTATACCTAATCTATTCAACTGATCCTCCACTTAGTCAGTATTAGATTGTTTAATGATTATTGCTTTGTAGTCCAGTTTTGGATGTGGTACAATATAGCCACTTTCACATTTTTTTTATAGATTCCCTTGATAGTCTTGACCTTTTGTTCTTACAAGTGTATTTTTATTGTTTTTTCTAGCCCTATAAAATAATTTTTGGTAGTAATGAGTAATTTAGGTCAAAATATCATTTTTATTTAATTGGCTCAGCCTACTCATAGACAATATTTTTCCAGTTGTTTAGCTCTGACTTTCATTTGTGTGAAAAATGTTCTGTAATTGTTTTCATGTAATTTCTAGGTTTGTCTTGGCAGGTAAATTCCCAAGTATTTTATGTTGTCTACAGTTATTTTAAATTTCTCTTTCTCTAAATTTTAACTGAAGTTACAATGAATATTTGTCAGCATAATTTATATTCTGTTGAGGTATTGGTACAGCATTTTTCTCAGTGTTCTTGAGATGGTAACAAATGTTCTCACTACTGATCTTAAACTTTAGGCAGTTTTGTTTATAGAACAGTTCAAAGTATTGATAAGTTTCAGGTGCATTTATGCAATTAAATCACCAGACTAACGTGTTGGATTCAATATTTTACTAAACTGACATTTGCATTCAGCTGCCAAAGCAGACTGAAGAGGTCCTATTCCTATGAACATATTATGTATCAAGAAAGTTATTAGCAGCCAGAACTACTAGATAAAAGAATGTGTCCAAGATTTCTGACTTGTTGTAGGTGATTTCCAGGTGAGATAACTACTGCCACAGTTTGGCATCTTCTCTGAAACAAGAGATTAAGCACTTCGTCCATGGTCACACACTTAATCTCATTTTCCTAGTTTTCATCTTTTTTTTTATCTTAGCTTATTTTTTCATTCCACCATGCTGCCTCTAGAACTAGTTGAACTCAGTCTAAAGAGATCAGAATAGTATTAGTCCCATTTGGCTACATATATTGTGAAGTTAGTTTGGGAACCGTGCAGAGGACTTTATTTTGTAGTTAATAGGTATCAATGAAGGATTTTAAATGGGAATAACATTAAAATGATCTTTTGGGAAGATGGTTCTTGAGATAATGTGTCAAATGGTTTCAGGGAATGAGAAAATAATTGAGAACAGAGATACCATTTAGGAAAGTAATATAGTCCTTGTAGATAGGTACAATGTTCTAGGTGTCAAGCTTGCTACAGAACTAGACTAGGATGTAATTGAAAAATTCCTAACAGAAATACAGTACAATATCGATAATGTCAATTTGTCTTTTTCTAAGTCAGTATTCAGCTGACTGGCATCTTTTTGTTTCTGAGTCAGATAGCATGGCTTCACAGTACCTAGCACAAGGATTTATTATTTGTGCATATTTAGCCTCCTGTTGATATATTTTTAAAAATTTGTTATAAGTGGCATTTCCACCTAGTTTTTTTTTTGTAATAAAACCCAATTTTTGCTCAGCTTAATGACATGATCTACTTCAGTCTTCAAAGTAAAATGTCCTGTAATTAAAACGTCTTTTGGCCATGGGTAAAAGAATTCAATGTTTTTGCTAAAGTTTACTACTTAAGATGCACAGTATTCTTGGCTGCTTTCAAAATTACATGATGTGGATGGAAAGGTTGATCTTAATCTCCATTTTCTTAATGCCAGTTTATAAATCTTAGTTTTTTGAATTGAGGAAAGCAGCAGTTTTAACATCAGGTTATCATATAAAATAGTTAATTTTCTAAATCCTTTCAAGTATAAGTTGCATTGTTTAATGTTCCTAAGTTATCATTAACATTCTTAAATGGAGAGGAGATTGTGCTGTTAGAAAAACAAATGAAAAATGATATATTTCTCCCACTTCAGAATTTTAAATCTGTAACCCATTGCCAGTAATCTTACTTTCAGTGCTTCTGAAACCTTTTAAATAAGTTCTTTGCTGGAGTAAAATGAGTAATTTCCCTTCTCTATAACCAAATAAAAATAAAAATATACTTGAGGGGGCAGCTGGGTAGCTCAGTGGAGTGAGAGTCAGGCCTAGAGATGGGAGGTCCTAGGCTCAAACCCGGCCTCAGCCACTTCCTAGCTGTGTGACCCTGGGCAAGTCACTTGACCCCCATTGCCCACCCTTACCAATCTTCCACCTATGAGACAATACACCGAAGTTAAGGGTTAAAATATATATATATATATACATATACACATATATAAAATTATATATATATATATATATATACTTGAATTTTATATATGTGTATATGTGTGTATATATACATGTGTATATATATATGTTTCTCCCCACCTTAACCCCTACTTGTTATTGGTACATCTTTCACAGATAAATCATAACTTTTTTGATTTATTGGAGAGTCTTTTACAAGTTGGAGTGGCTAAAAGCATTCATCAGCGTGCAACCAACCTAGTCATGAGCTACTCTAAACTTAATGAGACTGACTGGTACTTAAAACATTAAGCATACAGTCGATCATTAGTAATGCTTGAAAACTTTTACAGTGTGGTAGGATCTGTCAGAAATTTTGTGCCAATATGTATGGCCTTTGAGTACTCCAGGTTACCATAGGAAGATTTTTGTGGAGAAAAAATATTCTTAAATGTTAATATTTCTTAACCATCAACTGTAGAGCCTGATTAATGTTAATCATAGCAAAAAAGAAGCACAGATCACTGGCCCAATGTCAGAAGAGCATGAAAGCAGAAAAAAGGGAATAAGTCATAGTTGAAAAATAATTAGGTTTTTGGTTTATGTAATTTTCTGTAAATATTTCAAGAAAGCATAATTTTCACTCTGCTACTAACTTTATTGCATCGAACAGTCACATTTCTAGGCTTTAGTATCCTCAGCTATAAAAAGAGGAGGTTGGAAATAGATCATTTCTAAGGTAATAATTTCTTCATGCTTGCCATCCTTTGTAACTCTTGCCCATGTCTTTCTTTTTTCTTTTTTTTAAATAACCCTTGCTTTGTGTCTTGGCATCGATTTTAAGACAGAAGAGTGGCAAAGGCTAGGCAATTGGGGTTGTGACTTGCTCAGGGTCGTGCAACTGGGAAGTATGAGGCCAGATTTAAATCCAGGTTCTCTTCTGGTGTTCTATATCCTGTGCTATGAGGTTCCCCTTCGCCCATGTCTTTTAAGTTCTTTGCTAGGGTTCTTCCTTACTTTCTCTTTACATCACAATGATATCTGTAAAGTACATGGCTTCTTCATTCATTCTCCCTTGTCACTGCCACATGAATTGTCCCTTGTTTTTCGATCATGTATTTCTTCTGTGCTAATCTTCAATAATTCTTTGAAATGTGCTCCACTTTCTTAAGCCTCTCCGTTGCCTGCTGACCAATACTAATTTTAAATTCTCCAGAGACTGTAGTATTCTTTTGACTTTCAGTCATCCAACACATGCCCTGGGCATAAGCTGTGAAAATCAGATATTTGTCTTGTATCCATATATAATAGTCCACTTTAGCAAAAAGCCTTACCCATATGGTATTATCTAAAACAAAGCTATCCTTTACAGTTTATAAATTTGAGCTTACAGCAAAATAATTTAAAAGTCCCATCCCACTGAGAAGTTAGCAGAGAGCTATAACATTTTTTATCACTCACGATTTACATGATGTTATATCAACTATGATTTTTTTACTCATTTGCTGGATCTTAATACAGAAGCACTTCTGTCTCAATGTACATCTGGTATTCGATATTTTAGTACAGAGAAATTTCTTGTGGACTGTCCAGGTATTGTTCTAGTGCTGTGTGATTTTTTTTAAGTCTTGGATAAAAAAATAGAGGGCATGTTTATCAAATTTGAAAATGATTCAAAAGTAGAAGAGATCGTTTATATATTCTGTAATAGAGAATACTTTGTCTCCAAGGCTGGAATGCTAATGGTCCTGTTGCACTCCTGTATGGGGTACCATGTTTTTAAAAAGGAGATTGATCAACTGAAGTGAGACCAGAGTTGGAGAAGGACTGGAGCTCATTCCTTAAGATTTTTTGAAAGAAATAGAAATATTTAGCCTGAAAAAGAGAGACTTAAGTGGAGAGGAAACATTTGTTAACTGTGTACAGATATATTTGAATATTTGAAAAGTTTCTTAACAAAGATGACCCAAAGTCAAATGAGTCGTGGTTTCCTCCTCCCATGTGGTCTTCAAGCAAGGGCCAGATGGGATGCAGCCAGGTGGCTCAGTGGATTGAGAACCATGCTTGGAGATGGAAGGTCCTGGGTTCAAAGATGTTCATAGACACTTCCTAGCTGGGTATCCCTGGGCAAGTCAATTAACCTCAGTTGCCTATCCATTGCCACTTTTCTGCCTTAGAATTGATACTAAGAAGGTAAGAATTTTCTTTAAAAAAGGAAAGTCTACAGGGTCATATTTTGGATATGTTTTAAAATTAGACCCATACTGGTTCTATGGCTACTCTGAAGTTATCAATCAATCAGTAAACATCTATTAAGTGCCACTCTGAGCCTGGTTATGAAGGTCTTAGCTCTAGGGTAAGCTTACAGTGTCTACGCTAGCTCTGCAGTATGCCAGCGAAGAAAATGAATGAAATAGGGTAGCCTAGAGAATTACATAACATAAAGTTCAGCTAGAAGGGAGTTTCAACATCATTTTTCAACCTCATCCTTTTCAAAATGAAGAAACAAGGGGACAACTGGGTGACTCAGTGGACTGATAGATAGCCAGCCTAGAGACGGGAGGTCCTAAGTTCATATCTGACCTCAGATACTTCCTAGTTGTGTGACCCTGGGCAAGTCACTTACCCCTCATTGCCTAGCCCTTACCACTCTTCTTCCTTAGAACCAATACACAGTATTGATTCTAAGGTGGAGGGTAAGAGTTAAAAACAATTTTTTAAAATAAAATTGAAATGAGGAAACAATCTCAGAAAAGCTGTAATATGCCTAAGATCGTGTAGCTAGTATCAATTGTCTTTATATTCCCTTTCCCCTGGCATGCAGATGCTCATGAGGGATAATGCTGGTGAATTCAACAGAAAATTATGCTAAATTTGTAATACTTTCCAGGTAAATAGGCTTTATGGTGAGATCATGAAGTATTTGGTCAGTTACAACCATATGTCTCTGCTACTGTCAAGTCTCTTAGGCACCATCACAATACAGTGGGAATAGCATACCAGGGAAGCCAGGATGTCTTCTCGTGTCATATCCAGAGCATAAAGGAGAAACACTTGGAAATTGTCAAACTTGATGACAATTGCCCATTTCTGATGATTCTTAAAAGGAAGAATGGCACCATTAAAAGAGACCTTTAAAGAGATACTATCAAGTAGGAAGTCCTCAGTGGGAGATTGAAGGACTCAGGAATATATATGGTGTTTTAAAATGGCTTTAATTTTCTAAGCTTTTGTTATTGCTTTTTGTTTTTAGGCCACTCATTTTCCTTAACTCCTACTACCATCATTGGCACCCCTTTTCTTTTTTTTAATTTAAACATTTATTAATATTCATTTTTAACATGGTTACATGATTCATGCTCCGACTTTCCCCTTCACCCCCCGCACCTCCCCCCACCCATGGCCCATGCACATTTCCACTGGTTTTATCATGTGTCATTGATCAAGACCTATTTCCAAATTGTTGGTAGTTGCATTGGTGTGGTAGTTTCGAGTCTACATCCCCAATCATGTCCACCCCGACCCATGCGTTCAAGCAGTTGTTTTTCTTATATGTTTCCTCTCCTGGAGTCCTTCCTCTGAATGTGGGTAGTTTTCTTTACCATAAATCCCTCAGAATTGTCCTGGGTCATTGCATTGCTGCTGGTACAGAAGTCCATTACATTCGATTTTACCATAGTATATCAGTCTCTGTGTACAATGTTCTTCTGGCTCTGCTCCTTTCGCTCTGCATCAGTTCCCAGAGGTCTCTCCAGTTCGCCTGGAACTCCTCCAGTTTATTATTCCTTTTAGCACAATAGTATTCCATCACCCGCATATACCACAGTTTGTTCAGCCATTCCCCAATTGAAGGACATCCCCTCCTTTTCCAATTTGTTGCCACCACAAAAAGCGCAGCTATGAATATTTTCGTACAAGTCTGTTTATCTATGATCTCTTTGGGGTACAAACCCAGGATTGGTATGGCTGGATCAAAGGGCAGACATTTTTTTATAGCCCTTTAAGCATGGTTCCAAATTGCCAGCCAGAATGGTTGGATCAGTTCACAACTCCACCAGCAATGCATTAATGTCCCAATTTTGCCACATCCCCTCAAGCATTGATTGCTCTCCCCTTCTTTCATTTTAGCCAATCTGCAAGATGTGAGGTGATACCTCAGAGTTGTTTTGATTTGCATTTCTCTAATTATTAGAGATTTAGAACACTTTATCATGTGCTTATTGATACTTTTGATTTCTTTACCTGAAAATTGCCTATTCATGTCTCTTGCCCATTTATCAATTGGGGAATGGCTTGATTTTTTATACAATTGCTTTAACTCCTTGTATATTTGAGTAATTAGACC
>NC_058130.1:155537041-155538502 GCF_016433145.1 Gracilinanus agilis
TTCACCCATTCTGAATTTATCTTGGTGTAGAGTGTGAGATGTTGATCTAAACCTAATCTCTCCCATATTGTTTTCCAAATTTCCTAGCAGTTTTTGTCAAATAGTGGATTCATGTCCCAAAAGTTGGGCTCTTTGGGTTTATCATACACTGTCTTGCTGATGTCATTTACCCAAAGTCTATTCCACTGATCCTCCCCCTGTCTCTTAGCCAGTACCATATTGTTTTGATTACTGCTGCTTTATAGTATAGTTTAATATCTGGTACTGCTAGGCCCCCTTCCTTCACATTTTTTTTCAATTATTTCCCTTAATATTCTTGATCTTTTGTTATTCCAAACGAAATTTGTTATAGTTTTTTTCTAATTCAGTAAAGAAGTTTTTTGGTAGTTTGATAGGTATGGCACTAAATAGGTAAATTGATTTGGGTAGAATGGTCGTTTTTATTATGTTAGCTTGTCCTACCCATGAGCAATCAATGGCTTTCCAATTGTTTAGATCCAGTTTTATTTGTTTGGAAAGTGTTTTGTAGTTGTTTTCATATAATTGCTGTGTTTGTTTTGGTAGATAGATTCTCAAGTATTTTATATTGTCTAGGGTGATTTTAAATGGTGTTTCTCTTTCTACCTCTTGCTGCTCTAATGTGTTGGAAATGTATAGAAATGCTGATGATTTATGTGCATTTATTTTGTATCCTGCAACTTTGCTAAAGTTGTTGATTATTTCTACAAGCTTCTTAGTTGATTCTCTAGGATTTTTTAAGTAGACCATCATATCATCTGCAAAGACTGATAGCTTAGTCTCCTCATTGCCTATTTTGACACCTTCAATTTCTTTTTCTTCTCTAATTGCTACTGCTAGTGTTTCTAGTACTATGTTAAATAATAGAGGTGACAATGGGCATCCTTGTTTTACTCCTGATCTTATTGGGAAGGCTTCTAATTTATCCCCATTGCATATGATGTTTGTTGATGGTTTTAGGTATATACTGTTTATTATTTTTAGGAAAGGTCCTTCTATTCCTATACTTTTCAGTGTTTTCAATAGGAATGGATGCTGTATTTTGTCAAAGGCTTTTTCAGCATCTATTGAGATAATCATGTGATTTTTGTTTGTTAGACTGTTGATATGGTCAATTATGTGGATGGTTTTCCTAATGTTGAACCATCCTTGCATTCCTGGTATAAATCCCATCTGATCATGATGGATAACCCTCTTGATCACTTGATGGACTCTGTTTGCTAGTATTCCATTTAAGATTTTTGCGAATGCAAGGATGGCTCAACATTAGGAAAACCATACACATAATTGACCATATCAACAAACAAACCAACAAAAGCCACAGGATCATCTCAATAGATGCAGAAAAAGCCTTTGACAAAATACAATACCCATTCCTACTGAAAACACTAGAAAGTATCAGGTATAGAAGGTTCTTTCCTAAAAATAATCAACAGTATATAT
>NC_058130.1:155548352-155651436 GCF_016433145.1 Gracilinanus agilis
CCCTTTGATCCAGCCATACCAATCCTGGGTTTGTACCCCAAAGAGATCATAGATAAACAGACTTGTACGAAAATATTCATAGCTGCGCTTTTTGTGGTGGCAACAAATTGGAAAAGGAGGGGATGTCCTTCAATTGGGGAATGGCTGAACAAACTGTGGTATATGCGGGTGATGGAATACTATTGTGCTAAAAGGAATAATAAACTGGAGGAGTTCCAGTCGAACTGGAGAGACCTCTGGGAACTGATGCAGAGCGAAAGGAGCAGAGCCAGAAGAACTCTATACACAGAGACTGATATACTGTGGTAAAATTGAATGTAATGGACCCCTGTACCAGCAGCAATACAATGACCCAGGACAATTCTGAGGGATTTATGGTAAAGATGCTACCCACACTCAGAGGAAGGACTGCAGGAGAGGAAACATATAAGAAAAACAACTGCTTGAACGCATGGGTCGGGGTGGACGTGATTGAGGGTGTGGACTCGAAACTACCACACCAATGCAACTACCAACAATTTGGAAATTGGTCTTGATCAAGGACACATGACAAAACTAGTGGAAATGCTCATCGGCTATGGGTGGGGGGAGTGCGGGGGGGGGGGGGTGAAGGGGATAGGAGGAGCATGAATCAGGTAACCATGTTAAAAATGTAGATTAATAAATGTTAAAAAAAAAAAAAGTAAACCAATCTATAATATTATGGCAATAAATTACAGAATTTTGTAAAAAAAAAAAAAAAGAGAGAGGAAAATTAATTGGTATCAATACTGATTAAGGAGAACCAACAGCTATTGAAAAGGTAGAGTTAATAAAACCAATAACTTAAAGGAAATGAATGAGTACCTGTGGAAATATAAAATAACCTGATTAGCAAAAGGAAACATAATCTATTTAAATAATTCAGAAAGAGAAAAAATAAATTAGACAATCTGTAAATGAACTCCTGAAGGATGGAGGAAACAAAACTCTGACCAGATGTATTTACAAATTAATTGTATTAAACATTCAAAGAAAAATTAATTTTTATATTGTTTGTATAAATAGGACATTGCATTAATAAGAGAAAGCATCCTTCTGTCTATGATACAAATATAGTTTTGATAAATAAAAGAGAGAGATAAAACAGAGAAAGAATACCACAGACCAATTTCCCTAATGAATGTTGAAGCAAATATTTTAAATAAAATATTAGCAAGCAGTCTGCAACAGCATTTGTGATTCTACTATAGTAAGGAAATTTGCAGGATAACTGTATAGAAGTCTGGCAAAAATTAAATTCAGAACAATACCTTACCTAATGGCAGAGCATCCAAATACATTAAGGAAAAAGTTAATTGGATTTGTAGATGAAATTCATAGTAAAAGTATAACAACTGAAGGACTTCATTGTACCCTTTTCAAATGTAGATAAATGTCACCAGAAGATAAATGAAAGAGAAGTTAAGCACAGAGGCAGAACTTTAGGGAGAAAATAGAAATGATAGATCTCTGGGAATTAATTAGAAATAGCAAAGCATTAACATAACTTTTGAATATAGGTGGCACCTTTACACAAAATGATCTTGTATTAGGACATAAATATCTTATAAAAAATAATAAGAAATATTAAGCATCATTTATTGATTACTTTACAATAAAATTATATTCAATAAAAGGCCTTTGAGAAAACAATAAAAAGGTAATTGGAGCAGGTCTTCTGCTACTGAGAAATAGTTAAAAAATTAAGGTATCTAAATATAATAGAATATTATTGTTTCACAAGAAATGATGAAATGGACCATTTCAGAGGAAACTAGAAAAATTCCTGTGGACTGAGTCAGACCAAAGTAAACAGAGCTAGAAGATCATTGTGTACATTGATAATAATATCATAACAAAAGACAACTCTAAAAGAATTTTGAACTCTGATCAATGAAATGATAAAGTCACAAATCCAAAAGATTGAAGATGAAGCACACCATTCACTTATGGCTACAAAAGTCATGAAATGCAGAATTATAACATTTTCAGAACTGATCAATGTTAATTTTTTGGTAGATTGTGTAAGCTTATATTAAAAGTTTTAATTTTTATGCTGGGGTTAGATTATAAATTCATGTAAACATAAAGAAAAATGGTTATTTTTCAAGCCAACAATAAAGATACTGGGTTGGGAGGAAAAGTATTATAGGAAGAAATTAGGTCTGTTTTGGATATGTTGAGTTTGAGATGTTTTTAAGACATCTAGTTTTAAATGTGCAAAAAAGCAGTTCATAGGGCTAGCTAGGTGACTCCTGTAAGAATATAAAAATTAGGTTTTATGTTAATATGAAAGTTATAAAGTAATATTGTGGTTGCCAATTTAAAAAACCTTTCAGCTTAAGTCAAAATGACTTTTAGCAGTTTTATTTACAAAGAGGTGGAAAGAGTGAAAGTAGAGAAATATAAGAATGTAGAGAATTGTCTAGCCTTTCACCCTAAATACTGCTCTGGTGTCTGGTTCAGCCCTGGCAGGGCTCAATAATCTTTAGCCACAGAACCTGGTGGTATCTTCAGCAAGGGTTCTACCAATGCAGCCTCCTCTAGGAAAGGAAGGCTGGCTACTCACCCAGCAAGCTAACACAGGATTCAGGGAAAGAATCTCCTCCTTCAGTCCAGCTCACCAATGCAGTCTCCCAAGAAGAACTCCAAAGGAGAAGACCAAAGGCCAAGTCCAAAAGGCAAAGTCCCAAGGCAAAGTCCAAAAGCAAAGTCACAAGGCAAAGTCCTGAAGGAGAAGAACCCCAGACAGGAAGTTCAGGACTTTTTATAGTCCTTTTACCACATCACTTCCTGTTCCTTCTTCCACTTTACGGGAACCAATTGCAGTCTTTCAATTTCAAGCTTAGCACTGCCCAGGTGTAGGGCAATGACCTCTGGAGTTGTTACCCACTTTAGCAAGTGACTTGAAAACTCTCTTATTTAGTATTAAGTAGAATTGTTTAAGTTTTTGATCAATTCATTTAAAAGTTGCTGACTGATAGACAAAGAAAGTTTTATTTACTCTTCACACTCCTGTATAGCAAGCTAAGGCTGGTGGTCCTATGTTCAAAACTGGCCCTAGATAATTCCTAGCTGTGTGACCTTGGGCAAGTCACTTAACCCCATTGCCTAGCCCTCACTGCTCTTCTGCCTTAGAACCAATACTTAGTACGAATTCTAAGAGATCAGGTAAGAGTTAAAAAAAGTA
The DNA here is from genome assembly GCF_016433145.1 of Gracilinanus agilis. Lineage (NCBI taxonomy): Eukaryota > Metazoa > Chordata > Mammalia > Didelphimorphia > Didelphidae > Gracilinanus > Gracilinanus agilis. The sequence goes on from NC_058130.1 coordinate 155,551,564, forward strand.
GTAATGGGAATGTGGCAAAGAGAAACCAGATATATAGATGTGGGAATCATTTAAACTGATGAGATTACTAAGTTAAATTATATAGAATGAAAGGAGGAAAAAGGTCCCAGACAGAGCCTTGCAGGATATGGATGACCAACCAGCAAAGACAGAGAAAGAGCAATCGTATAGACAAAACAACCAGGAAAGAGCATCATAAAAACCCAGAGAGGAGAGAGTATAAGGGCAGAAGGGATCCAAAGCCAAATGCTATAAACTGGTTAAGAGGATGAAGATTGGGAAAAGACCATTAGATTCGATAAGTGAAAATTATCTTCATGACTTAGAGATAGAAATCTCAGTTGGATGATGCAATTATAAGCCATATCGCAGAAGGTTTAAGGAGAAAGAATTGGAGGCAGCAAGTATAAGAGACTTTTTTTTTATCATGTTAAGCCATGAAGGGGTGGAGAGACAAAGGGCAATAACTATTATGGATGAGAGGATAAAGAGAAGCTTTTTTCTTTTAAGAATGGGAGAGACTTCGGTAGGTTTGTTGGTGGCAAGAAAGAAGCCAGCTGATAGAGATAGAAGTTCAAAGATTGGAGAAGGTAGTGGGAATAATTTGCTAAAGTGAATGAGATCAAGGGTGAAGATAGAGGGGCAAGGAGAAGGACCACCTCTTTGTCAAAGGAACAGACAGTGGGGAAAGATGTCTGAATAATGTAAGATGAGAGGAGTACTTATCAAATGGTTTCCATTTTTTCAATGAAATCTGGGGCAAGGTCATCAACTGAGAGGCTGTAAGGAGGGAGTTCCTTGGGAGAATTAAAGAAAGATAACAATGTTTGGAAGAGTGGAATAATGTATCAATTAGAAGTGAATATTTGCCTAGCTACAGAAAAGACCCATTTGAGATTAGACAACATATGTTTGTAATGGGTCACAATCAGAAAAGTTTCATGATTTCCTACAGCTCTGCTAATCAGTATATGAATAGGAATGAAGGAGGCAAGTAGTGGAAGTAATCTAGGGATAGGATTGTCCTAAGACAGGATTAGCCATAGAAGGGAACAAAGGAGCTAGAGAAGGGAAGGAAGTGTAGTTAGTGCAGGAATGATAATCTGGAAAAGACCTGAGGAGTGGAAGAAATGGAGATCACAGAGAGGAGAAAGGATTTAGAGTCATAAAGCATAGGGAAAGATGGAATGTAAAAAAGTCATGATCAGATAAGGAATTTCAGAGTTTGTGAACAAGAAAGTGAGTAATAAACAAGAGTGATGGCAAAAATCAAGGATATAATCATACCTGAATAGTTGAAATGGAGTGGAGGAGTAGGTCATAAGAATTGAATAGATTGAAGGATTGAAAAATTAGTTTATGTGAAGGGGGTATCAATATGTATGGTAAAGCTCCTAGTATGAGTACTATAAAAGGAGAGCAAAGACTGTGAGCATGGCACTGAACTCTCTGAGAAAGAAAAATGCCCTAAGGATTAATGGTTACCAGTATCTAAAAGCTGTGATATATTTGGATGAAGTAAATCTCAAAAAAAAGGTGAGGTACCAGATTCTTCCAGATGTGGCAATGGGGAATAAGGAATATTCTGACTCCCCCACCTTGACCAGTGACTTGTATGAGAGAAAATGTAGGCATTACTAGAAATGGGGGAGAAAGAAGGAAGCGCTGTGATCAGGAGAAAGTCATATCTTAGTGGGAGCCAGAATACAGAAAGAGTGAAAAAAATTGCACTTGTGTGTATTGGTTTCCTGGTTTGTTTAACTATATAGCAATCTTTAGTCAGCCAAAAAGCATTTATTAAGTGCCTAAATAAGTGCCAGACAGTGTGTTAAACACATATTAAATATACTAGATTTCTCTAATATTTTTCTCTTTTTAAAACCAGCTTTGTGATGCCATTAGTGAAGAAGAACTCCAATACCATAAGGAATTTACTGTCAAGTAAGGAACTTCCTCTATAAAAATAGATTCATACCTATTCTTCAGCTCAGAGTCTTAGAGAAGCACTTGAATTCAGGGCCAAACAGCCAGTAGATGGCAAAAGTAGTAACTGAATGTGGATTTCGCTGATATATGGACCTAGGATAAAACAAAAATAGTTAAGCGAGAATTTAAATCCATAATAAGAGAAAAGAGAGTAAGAGAGTAATCTAGTAACTCTGGATACAAATCACGAAGGTTAGGTGGCCTATGTTCCAGAACAAGAAAAAATTTTGGCAGTGATTACTGAGCCTTTTTGACCTCGGCAGTGTTTGAAACTGTTTGCCACCTTCCCCTTCTATAAATTTCCTCCTCTTTGAGTTTTTGTATCTTTGATCTCTTCTGGTTTTCCTACCTGTTTGATATCTTGCTGTTCTTATTTGGATCATCCTCAATTCCATACTGACATTTCAAGTATAAATAAAACCAGAAGATAGAAATATGTTATAGCTAAATGGAAGGACAGATTATAAGGCCTCTAAGAGGTGAAATCTGGGTAAATCACTTAATCCTGTTTGTCTCAGTTTCCTCATCTGTAAAATGAGCTGGAGAAGGAAATAGCAAACCGTCCTAGTATCTTTGCCAAGAAAACCCCAAATGGGGTCATGAAGAGTGAAGCATGAATGAAATGATTGAACAGCAACAACAAAAGAAGTAAACAATGGAGCTGCTGGTGGATCTGGTTTCATTGTGCACCTACAGGCAAGAAAAAACATTATTCCATGACACAATTACTCATCATCATCTTACCTTGAAATGCTTAGATTGGATGTAGGAAAAGGAACCAGCATGAAAAGAGCTGCAACTTTGGCACCAGCATCTATTCCAAAGAATGAAAAATTAGAGAAAGTCTATGAAGAACTTGACAAAATTCTCCAGACCAAAATAAGCATTAGCAAATGAGCAATCACAGTGTTGCCCTGGGATCCATGAAAAATATTAGAACCCTCAGAAGAGGACCACAAGGACATTGGGAAGCTATTTTTAGACATTTTCTGGAAGCATGTGAATAAGAATTATACTTGATTAGAAGACTCAGATGGGGCACACACTGATGGAGAAATTACCCACACTTGAAACATCGTAGAATCATTGAAATATTGAAATAGTGTCTGGAAGAAGAGATGTTAACTCTTGTTCTGTTTTAGGAAGGATTTTGACATTCTGGAGTTTGTTCAACAACAGTTGTATAGTATAAAGAGTCCCTAGCCCTCTGGAGTCAGAGGACTTGGGTTTGAATCCCATATGTGACCCCTTGGACAGATTGATTAATTTCCCTTAGCTTCTGGCTCTTTATCTGTAAGAGGATTCATAAGGCACTGAGGGAAAAGGGGAGGAAAGCCCAAACGTATCAATTCTGGAATCGAAGGACTTATTTTCAAATCTTGTCTCTGACATTTACTACCTGTTCAATCTTGGGTAGGTTACTTAAATAGTTATTTTAACTCTCATTTTCCTCTTATATAAAATGAGGGGATTGAACTATATGGACTTTTAGGTCTATTCCTTTTCAGTTCTAGGAACTATATGGACTTTTAGGTCTATTCCTTTTCAGTTCTAGCTCTATGATTCTAAGGTATCCATGACAATGAAGATGGAATGAAGCCATGCCACAAAAACCTGTTTGAAAGAAAGAAAGAAAGAAAGAAAGAAAGAAAGAAAGAAAGAAAGAAAGAAAGAAAGAAAGAAAGAAAGAAAGAAAGAAAGAAAGAAAGAAAGAGAAGGAGAGAGGGAGGGAGGGAGGGAGGAAGGAAGGAAGGAAGGAAGGAAGGAAGGAAGGAAGGAAGGAAGGAAGGAAGAAAAAGACTTAGATGGGTGGGAGGTTTCCTAATAGTTAACCGCCTTCAATTTGAAGAGCTATCATTTAGAAGGTAGATTTGGTTTGGTTTCCTTTCTTCAGAAGTGAACCTATTAGCTAAGAGTAGTAGAAAAAAGTTTCACAGAGGCTGACTTTGGGGGTGGAAATCGCAGCAAACTCATAGTAAAATGGGCTACTTTGGGAAATAATGAGGTACCCATGACTGGAGGTTAAATGGTCACTAATGATGTTGGAGGGGAAGAGTCTTGTTCAGGCAGTTGATATTCTGAAGTATTTCCCAACTCTGAAATTCTGATTTTATGCTCTATTCTTCACAGAACAGTTGTGTATATCATTTGTGAGAAGAAATCCACTGTTCCATACCAGAAAGACTAAGCTGCCTACCGTGATTGTTGAAAAGTTAAAATAAACAGTGTAGAAAATTTCACTGATGCATTCAAGTTTAATTAGATTCACAGAGTGTGATAATGAAAAAGCAGATGTCAAGTCTATCAATGCTGTCCTATAAAGTGATATAATTTTTTTCAATATTTAAATTTCATAATCAGCCTTCTAAGAATACCTTTCTCCCCAATATATTGGGCCATGGTACGCTGAGCATTCTAGTTAGTACTGGGGAGACTAAACACTAAAGAATTTTGCCAGAATTATCCAACACAAAGATCTCATTCTCTAGTAGGGATTTACATTAATCCTTTATGTTTAGAGATCATTTTACCTTATCCTTACAGCACTTTGAATATTTACAGCTTTGAAAGACCTAAATTCTTCCACTAAATAACTATGTGACTTTGGGTAAGACTCTTGGGAAAGCTTAATTGCTCCCTACTAAAATCTTTAATGTGGATGTCCTCAATATATGTATAGATTACTTTCATCAGGTATTTGTATAGATGTTGCAATAGGCATATAAATCAGCAGTCATCAATGGTCTCTTAGGCATCTTTTAAACAATATAGTTAATAATATACTTTAAAACACATTTAATATTAAAAATAAAACATCATATTTAATAACAATATATCAATAATGCAATATATTTAATAACATATAGTAGAATGATATGCTATACTTATTAGTGGTGTCTTATTCTTGATATTAAAAAGGTCTGGGGAATTCTGGGAAGATGGAGGCTTAGACTGAGCAAATCTTAAGACCGCCACACCCTTTCAACACCGAGAGAGAAAGCAAAGCACTATGAGAAGAAAGAGGACCAAATCTAACAACAGGACAGAGAAGAGGGATCCTACTGCTGGACAGCTCAAGAGGTACACCAAGAAAAAGGCTTGAATTCTTGAACTATTGGGTCTGAGGGTATAGAAGGAAATCCCAGGACCCCTACCCCACGGGCTGTGCAGAGTCTCCCAGTGGTCCCTGAAATCTCTGGACTGGGCAAACACACCAGCCTAGAGAGAGGGCCTTGCTAGTGCTGGACTCAAGGAGTTGAACACAAACCCCAGGGAGCTGGCTAGAGGAGAAGGGCATAGAAACACAGCAAAAACGCTAGGAAGATGGCAGCTTAAATAGAGCAAAATGTCAGACCTATGTGCTTTACCACACCGAGATAGAGAACAAAGTGCTCCAAGAGGAAAAAAAAATGAGGTCTAATAGCAGGACAGGGCAGGGGACCCTACTGCTGGACAGCTCAGTGAAAAAACTCCATCTTGTCCCCCCTTTTTTTCTCTCAAGGTTTTAGCCTCAGGGTACATTAAACACTACAGACTAACTCAGGACAGGCTTAATCCCATCAACTGGACAGACAAGAAGTCTTCAGAGGGCAGGAAAACTCCAACACCCCTCCCCCATAGACTGCAGTGAAAGTACTGCCAGTACTTCCCCCACTGCCAGCTGGGGGAAGATCTTTCATCAAAGTTCATTAAATCCAAGTGCTTAAACTAGCAGAACAGAGAAGGAAAAAATATGAATAAACAACAGAAAAAGAGAAAAGAAATTGCAATTGACAGCTTCTTTCCAGGAAGTGAAAAAAAAAAGTAAATGAAATAGAAGGGGAGGAAGTTCTAGTGAATTGGACCCAGGCTTTGGAAGATCTCAAAATTCAATTAGCTCAAGAACTTCAAAAACAAAAAATTGAAAAATTTAAGGAGAATATGAAACACCTCATTGACACAACCAAAGATCTGGAGAACAGATCTCGAAGAGACAATTTAAGAATAATTTGTCTACCAAAACATCGTGACAAAAGTAAAGCCTGGACATCATCCCACAGGAAATTATCCAAGAAAACTGCCCTAAAATTCTCGAACAAGAGGGAAAAGTGGAAATTGAAAGAATCCACAGATTCTGCTACATTTAATCCACAACAGACAACTTCCAGGAATATTATAGCCAAATTCAAAAGCTACCAAAAAGGAAAAAATATTACAAGCTGCTAAGAAGTTATTCAAATACCAGGGAACCACAGTTAGGATAACACAGGATCTGGCTGCATCTACATTGAAAGACCAGAAGGCATGGAATACACTATTCCAGTAAGCAAGAGAACTGGGTCTACAACCAAGAATCAACTATCCAGCAAAACTGACTATATTTTTGCAGGGGAAAGTATGGTCATTCAATAAAATTGAAGACTTCCAAGCATTCATAAAGAAAAACCCAGACTTAAACTGAGAGTTTGCTGCCCCAACTCATGAAAATCACCATTAGGTAATTAAGAGAGCAGAGTGGTGGGGGGTAGGGGAGGAATCTTTTCTTTAAGGACCCAACAAGTTCAATTGATTTGTATCCCTAGGAGAAAAGAAGATAATGGTAAATATTTAAAATGGTTATTATTAATAGGGTAACTATAAAAAGTTTACCTAGAGGGAACAGTGACAAACTATATAGGATGAAATGTCAAGATATATAAATATATATAAAACTAGAGGGGGGAAAAGGAGATATTATTAAGAAAAATGGGAAAACAAACAAAATGGAGTAAATTTATATTCCATAAAGAAGCACATGGGGCAAACAGGGGAGAATATCAATACACTGGCAGGGTAAAGAGGTTGGAAAGAGGATATACTTAATATTTAAGTGCACTGAAATTAACTTAAAGAGGGAAGAACAATCAGATCCACTGGGGCAGAGAATTGATTCATACTCTATAGTAGTAGAAGAGTAGTAGAAGAGTAACAAAAGGACTGGTGTGGAGGGAAGCAACACTAGGGAGGGAGAGAGCTTTGGTGGCGGTAGTTTAAAAAGACCCTAAAGAACAATAAGTGGGAATAAGAAGGGAGGGGGGAATGAGGGAAGTACAATAAGGGAGGGGATTAGGGGAACTGATTAAAAACAAAACACTGGTAAAGAAGGAAATAGTGAAAGAAGAAAGGGCAAGACAAGGAGAGAGAATCAAAATGTCTGTGAATACACAGTTGATAATTATAACTCTGAATGTGAATGGGATGAACTCACCCATAAAATGGAAACAATTAGCAGAGTGGATTAGAAACCAAAATTCTACCATATGTTGTCTACAAGAAACACATATAAGACAGGCAGACATACATAGAGCAAAAATAAAAGGCTGGAGCAAAATCTATTGGACTTCAATTGAGAAAAAAAAGACAGGAGCTGCAAATATGATTTCTGACAAAGCCAAAGTAAAAACAGATCTGATTAAAAGAGACAGGGAATGTAATTACATCCTGATAAAAGGCAGTATAGAAAATGAGGAAATAACAGTACTCAACATGTATGCTCCAAATGGTATAGTATCCAAATTCCTAAAATAGAAACTGGCAGAGCTCAAGAAGGAAACAGATAGGAAAACTATACTAGTGGGAGATCTAAATATTCCTCTTTCAGATCTAGATAAATCAAACCAAAAAATAAATAAGAAAGAGATAAGAGAGGTGAATGAAATCCTAGAAAATTAGATTTAATAGATATGTGGAGAAAAATAAATAGGGACAAAAAGGAATACACCTTCTTTTCAGCTGCACATAGTACATTCACGAAGATTGACCATGTAATAGGGCATAGAAACATTGCAAACAAATGCAAAAGAGCAAAAATAATAAATGTAACCTTCTCAGATCATAATGTAATAAAAATAATAATTTAGTAAGGGCACCTGGACAGGCAAATCAAAAACCAATTGGAAATTAAATAATGATTCTCCAAAACCAGTTAGTTAAAGAAGAAATCATAGAAACAATCAATAATTTCATTGAAGAGAATGACAATGATGAGACATCCTACCAAAATCTGTGGGATGCAGCTAAGGCAGTACTCAGAGGGAAATTTATATCCTTGAGTGCATGTATTAACACATTAGAGAAGGCAAAGATCAATGAACTGGGCATGCATATTAAAAAACTAGAAAGGAAACAAATTAAAAATCCCCAGCTAAAGACCAAATTAGGGATTTTAAAAATTAAAGGAGAAATCAATAAAATTGAAAGTAAAAGAACTATTGAGTTAATAAATAAGACTAGAAGCTGGTACTTTGAAAAAACAAAGAAAATTGACAAAGTATTGGTCAACCTAATTTAAAAAAGGAAAGAAGAAAACCAAATCATCAGTATCAATGATGGAAAGGGAGACCTCACCTCTAATGAAGATGAAATCAAGGCAATAATTAAAAATTATTTTGCTGAATTATATGGCAATAAATATAGTAACTTAGGTGAGATGGATGAATATTTACAAAAATATAAATTGCCTAGATTAACAGTAGAAGAAATAGAATAATTAAATAATCCTATTTCAGAAAAAGAAATTGAACAAGCCATCAAAGAACTCCCTAAGAAAAAGTTCCCAGGACCAGAAGGATTCACAATTGAATTCTACCAAACCTTCAAAGAACAACTAATTCTAATACTATACAAACTATTTGACATAATAAGCAAAGCAGGAGTTCTACCAAATTCCTTTTATGATACAAATATGGTACTGATCCCAAACCAGGTAGATCAAAAACAGAGAAAGAAAACTATAGACCAATCTCCTTAATGAACATCAAAAATCTTAAATAGAATACTAACAAAAAGACTACAGCAAGTGATCACATTATTATTCATTATGATCAGGTGGGATTTATACCAGGAATACAAGTATGGTTCAACATCAGGAAAACCCTTCACATAATTGACCATATCAACAAGCAATCCAACAAAAACCACATGATTATCTCAACATCCATTCTTATTGAAAACACTAGAAAGTATAGGAAAAGAAGGACCTTTCCTAAAGATAATAAGCAGTGTATATCTAAAACCATCAACAAGCATCATATGCAATGGGGATAAATTAGAAGCCTTCCCAATAAGATCAGGCGGGAAACAAGGATACCCACTATCACCTCTATTATTTAACATTGAATTAGAAACACTAGCGGTAGCAATTAGAGAAGAAAAAGAAATTGAAGGTATTAAAATAGGCAATGAGGAGACTAAGCTATCAGTCTTTGCAGATATGATGGTATACTTAAAAAATCCTAGAGAGTCAACTAAAAAGCTAGCAGAAATAATCAACAACTTTAGCAAACTTGCAGGATACAAATAAATGCACATAATGCATTTCTATATATTTCCAAAACATTGCAGTACCAAGAGTTAGAAAGAGAGATACCATTTAAAATTACCCTAGGAAATATAAAATATGTAGGAATCTACCTACCAAAACAAATGCAGGAATTATCTGAACACAAGTAAGAAACACTTTCCAAACAATTAATACTAGATCTAAACAATTGGAAAAACATTGATTGCCCATGGGTAGGATGAACTAACATAATAAAAATGACCCTACTACCCCAATTAATTTACTTATTTAGTGCCATACCTATCAAACTACCAAGAAAGTCTTTTAAAGAATTAGGAAATACTAGAACAAAGTTCATTTGGAAGAACAAAAGATCAAGAATATAAAGGGAAATAATGAAAAAAAACATGAAGGAAGGTGGCCTAGTAGTACCAGATATTAAACCAATGGTTCCCAAAATTTTTTGGCCTACCACCCCCTTTCCAGAAAAAATATTACTTAGTGCCCCCCTGGAAATTATGAAACTATTTATTGAACTCAGAATAGAATGTAATACAAAAAAGGTGTGGGCATCACTGCCCCCCTGGATCCCTGAAGTACCCACCAGTGGGTGGTAGCTCCCACTTTTGGAATCACTGTATTAAACTATATTATAAATCAGTGGTCATCAAAACAATATGGTACTGGGGCAGCTGGGTAGCTCAGTGGAGTTAGAGTCAGGCCTAGAGACAGGAGGTCCTAGGTTCAAACCCGGCCTCAGCCACTTCCCATCTGTGTCACCCTGGGCAAGTCACTTGACCCCCATTGCCCACCCTTACCAATCTTCCACCTATGAGACAATAACCGAAGTACAAGGGTTTAAAAAAAAAACAATATGGTACTGGCTAAGAGACAAAAGGGAGGACCAGTAGAACAGACTTGGGGTAAATGATGTCAGCAAGACAGTGTATGATAAACCCAAAGAGCCCAACTTTTTGGACAAAAATCCACTATTTGATAAAAAATGCTGGGAAATTGGAAAACAATATGGGAGAGATTAGGTTTAGATCAACATCTCACACCCTACATCAAGATAAATTCAAAATGAGTGAATCACTTGAATATAAAGAAGGAAACTATAAATAAGTTAAGTGAACACAGAATATTATAATTGTCAGATATTTGGGAAGATTTTAAAACCAAGCAAGAGTTAGAAATAATTACAAAATGCAAAATGAATAATTTTGATTACATTAAATTAAAAAGATTTTGTACAAACAAAAACCATGCAACCAAAATCAGAAGGGAAACAACAAATTGGGAAAAAATATTTATAACAAAAAACTCTGACAAAGGTCTTATTACTCAAATATATAAGGAGCTAAATCAATTGTATAAAAAATCAAGCCATTCCCCAATCGATAAATGGGCAAGGGACATGAATAGGCAATTTTCAGATAAAGAAATCAAAAGTATCAATAAGCACATGAGAAAGTGTTCTAAATCTCTAATAATTAGAGAAATGCAAATGAAAACAACTCTGAGGTACCACCTCACACCTAGCAGATTGGCTAAAATGACAGCAAAGGAGAGTAATGAATGTTGGAGGGGATGTGGTAATATTGGGACATTAATTCATTGCTGGTGGAGTTGTGACCCAACCATTCTGGATGGAAATTTGTAACTACGCTCAAAGAGTCCTAAAAGATTGCCTGTGCTTTGATTGAGCCATACCATTGCTGGGTTTGTATCCCAAAGAGATCTTAAAACAAAAAAGACATCTACAAAAATATTTATAGCTGCACACTTTGTTGTGGCAAAAAACTGGAAAACAAGGGCATGCCCTTCAATTGGGGAATGGCTGAACAAATTGCGGTATCTGTTGGTGATGGAATACTACTATGCTCAAAGAAATAGTAAACTGGAGGAATTCCATGTGAACTAGAATGACCTCCAGGAATTGATGCAGAATAAAAGGAGCAGAACCAGGAGAACATTATACACATAGACTGATACACTGTGTAAAATTGAATGTAATGGACTTCTGTACTAGCAGCAATGCAATGACCCAGGACAATTCTTAGTCCTATGGAAAAGGATGCTCTCCACATTCAGAGGAAGAACTACAGGAGTGGAAACACAGAAGAAAAACAACTGCTTGAACACATGGGTTGATGCGGACATGATTTGGGATGAAAATTCTAAACGAACACCCCAGTGCAACTACAAATAATATGGAAATAGGTCTTGATCGATGACACATGAAGAAACCAGTTGAAATGAGCATTGGCTAAAGGAGGGGGGCGGTGATGGTTGGGGTGGGAGAGTAAGAGCATGAATAATGTAACCATGGAAAAAATTTTTCTAAAAAATAAAATAAATAATAGCTATACCCCCCCAAAATAAATAAATCTAATAAGGAAAAAAAGTCTCAGATTTTTCCTATATCCTCGGAATCTTCTTCTCCTTTAGATACTTTGTTTCATTCCCTCAATAACTTCACAGTTGTGCCACTTCAATCATAGATTTTCTTTTTTATTGGTGCAATTGGACTGCTTTCACTATCTCTGTTCACTATAGTACCATTTTCTCCTTCCCTATAAGCACATTTATCTTTGTAATGTTGAGGTCAAGTATGATGGTTTCACTGTCCTTGACAGAGAAAACAATTTATGTGTTCTCCCCCATTTTCACTGTTAAACGCCCTTGGAATGACTTTGCTTAGTTGCATGTCTTGTCAAGTTTTCTTGAAACCATTTCTCTCTGCTTTATGAGGCAATGCTGCTCATAATCACCCATCCTCCTCTTCACAAACAAGTTTCTATTCTAACCTAGCATTGCCTTTGGCAGACATCTCTCTCAATTTGGCATGTAAATCATATATTGCTCACTTGAGGGCTTCTTGGGATTTTTGGAATCCTTATTGTAACATTTAAATTACATTGGTTCAAATTCTGCATGAAATTATTATAATCAGTGTCAATGTAATTCATGTTGATCATTTCCCTTTTTTCATGATCAATTTTCTAAATAGCTTAGGACTGAATTTTCAATTATATCCTGTCTCTTTTTCTTATTTTTCTCCTTTTTGCTTTTTACTAATTCTGATTTTCTATCTGACAAGTTGATGGTCTGACTGTACACAGACAGCTGATTCAGGGATAACTCCCACTTCAATAATAATCTTTTTCCTGCCTGTTAGATATAATTTATTTTGTGCTTGTCATGTCCAGCACTTATCAATTTTTTCTTGAAGAAAGTGATGATGAGGCATGAAGTTTCTGCATCATCTTCAAATCTTCCTTTATCTTCTACCATTACTGTTGTGGGGTGTTAGAGGTGAACCCCTGGGGTTTGGGAGGGATACCTTTTGCGAGAATGCAAGACTCCAAAACTTAGCTTAAAAATAAAAAGAGAAATTTATTTAGAAAGAATGTTGAGAATGATCAGGAGAATAGTATAGGTAGAACATCAATATGAAAGGCTGCTCCCAGAATCCATCAGTTCTGGGGATTAGATACTTTTTACAACAGTGGGGATGTGATGTTGTGTCATGGTGTGGACGTGATTTTAGAGTGGTAGATACTCAGGCAGTTGGTGGAAGGGTTTGGTCATCTGACTGGGGTCTGCCTGAAGACCCTCAGAGTTTAGGGGACAGATGGATGCCTGAGATACAGTCCAATGGTATCGACGTGTAGCCTGGAGGTGCATCTCTTTATCCATTTCAAATCTAAAGGATGATCCAAGGATGAAAATAGTCTCAGGATCTTATAGAAGTTATCAGATGTTATTGGGTTAGGAGTCACAAAGGCAGAAGGGAGCAAAGGAATTTCCCTGTTTAAAGTTTGCCTGAGTTTTGGGGGTATGACACCCATGCCAATTACCACTTCCTGAATCATGATTTTCCATATATTTCTCCTTATCCTCACCTTTCTCTACCTTTGCATGACAGCCACCAAGCATTAAAGTATATATTGATTTGATTTGGAGGGTCTTATCAAGTCCTTCATGGAATTTATCTACCTCTTTTATTCTCAGCAATAAACTCTTTTCATGGTGGTCCTTTTGCAAATATTTATCATAAGTACTGTAACATGCATTGACCAAATGAGCCATGAAAAATTACTCTTATTGCCTTTGAGCATATGATAAAACACATTTAGCCAATTCTTTATTTGGTTCTCCACTGAGAACCTAGGAACCATCCTTCCATTTAGTTCCTTTAGTTGCAAATTCTTTCTTCTGGCTTTGTTTATATTAAGAATGTTAAGATTGATATACTTTAGCTTCTCCAGCAAAATACTAATAGTCTAATTGAAGTTTATTGATAGGCCCCAAACTGTGTGTCTTATTTTCCCTAACCACTTTCCTAACATTCTGGTACTGTACTGTAGAAGTTTAAAGATGTTGTACAGGACTGAGTATATTTGTTGTGTTGTGTTGTGTTGTGTTGTGTTTCATGGCTTGTCATGGCCAAAACTTTCATCACAATTTGGAATAGATACAATCTATTTCTAGGGTGACATTCAAAGCATTTCTGGCATGCTAGAACCAAATAGAACTTGTGCTTTGCTGGCATATCTTTAAAAACAAAACAAAACAGGGAAACCAAAATATATGGAATGCAGCCAAAACTGTAGTGAGGGAGAAATCTACAACTCTAAATGTTTATGTCATTAAAATAGAAAAGAGCAGATCAAAATGAATTGAATATGCAACCAAAAAAACTATAAAAGAACAAATTAAAAATCCTCAACTAAAGGTCAAATTGGAAATCTTGAAAATCAAAGAAGAAATTAATAAAATTGAAAATAAGAAAACCATTGAACTAAAAAGACAAAGAACTGATTTTATGGAAAAATAAACATAATAGATAAACCCCTGATTAGCTTGACTAAAAAAAAGAAAGAAGAAAACCAAATTACCAATTTTCAAAAATGAAAAGATGAAATCACAACCAATTAAAAAGAAATTAAAGCTATTATTGGAAGTTATTTTGCCCAACCATATGCCATTAAATCTGATCGTTTAAGTGAAATAGATGAATATTTACAAAAATATAAATTACCCAGATTAACAAGAAAGGAAATAGAACACTTGCCCAAGAATTGTAGAAAAAGAAATTGAACAAACCATCAGATTCCCAAAGATAAAGCTCCCACTGCCAAATGGATTCACAAGTGAATTCTACCAAACATTCAAAAAACAATTAATCCCAATACTATACCAATTGTTTATCAACTCTGGGAGCAGAGAGAGAAGAAGGGAGGGAGACAACAAGAATCATGCAACCATAGGGGAAATTTTTTAATTAAATTAAATTAAAAATAAAATAAAACCCTATATGGTTTGGGGTTTTGATTTTAAAAGATTACTCTATTGCAAAAATAAATAATATGGGGGCAGCTGGGTAGCTCAGTGGATTGAGAGCCAGGCCTAGAGACGGGAGGTCCTAGGTTCAAATCTGGCCTCAGACACTTCCCAACTGTGTGACCCTGGGCAAGTCACTTGACCCCCATTGCCTACCCTTACCACTCTTTCACCAAGGAACTAATACACAGAAGTTAAGGGTTTAAAAAATATTAAAAAAAATAATATGGAATAGGTTTTGAGTTATATATGTATAACCCAGTGGAATTGCTTGTCAGCTCCAGGAGCAGGTAGGGAAGAGGGGATTGAGAGAAAATGAATCATGTAACCTTGGAAAAAATTTTGTTTTATTTTTTAATTGAAAATTTTTATTTAATTAATTAATTTAGAACAGTGGTTCTCAAACTTTTTTGGCCTACCTCCCTCTTTCCAGAAAAAATATTACTTAGCGTGCCCTGGAAATTATGAAACTATTTATTGAACTCAGAATAGAATGTAATACAAAAAAAAGTGTGGCCATCACCATGCCCCTGGATCACTGCAGCACCCACCAGGGGGTGGTAGCTCCCACTTTGCAAATCACTGATTTAGAATATCAATCATGTCCCCATCAACCCATGTGATCAAATAGTTGTTTTTCTTCTGTGTTTCTGCTTCTACAGCTCTTTCTCTGGATGTGGATAGCATTCTTTCCCATAAGTCCCTCAGAATTGTCCTGGATCATTATATTGCTACTAGTAAAGAAGTCTGTTACACTTGACTATACCACAGAGTATCAGTCTTTGTGTATAATGTTCTCCTGGTTCTGCTCCTTTCACTCTGCATCAATTCTTGGAGGTTGTTCCAGTTCACATGGAATTCCTCTAGTTTATTATTCCTTTCAGCACAATAGTATTCCATCACCAACAGATACCACAATATATGTAGCCATTCCCCAAAAGAAGGGCATCCCCTCATTTTCCAATCTTTTGCCATCATGAAAAGTGTGGTTCTAAATATTTTTGTATAAGTCTTGGAAAAATATTTTAAAATAAATTTTAAAAACCCTTCATATTCTTAAAAATGAAATAAAATAAAGAACTAAGAGCTTATGAACATCTAAATTAATAGGTCGAGGTGTGGAATGGAAAGGCTCTTCCCCTACCAACATCCATATAGATTCTATTTTGTAATTTATTTGGTATTTTCCATGGGGGATAATTTCAAAATAAAATTTTTAGGGGGAAGATAGAAACTGATTTCTTCAGCAATGGGAATCATACATTAGGAAATTTTCTGCAGCTGTTACACAAGGTGGAGCCTTACTGAGAGAGTTGCCTAGGGCTATTGAGACTTCAGTTACTTGCCAAGATTCAATCAACCAGTTTTGCCTCATTTGCATGACTTAAAATCAGGGCTTCTTGACTCTGTGGACCACTCTCTAGTCACTAGACATTTCTTCAACATAAATGTTATTTTCTTCTCATTGGTAGTTTGTAATAACAAGTGAGAGATCTAAAATGATGCTAATTTTTAAAACAAAATAAATGAAATATATTTAAAAAATAAAATGATGCTTATATTAGTAAAAATTGTTAAGTATGGAAAAGTAGTGAGCATGACTGATTTGGAGATGGAACACAGAGAAAAAAGAGGAAATGGAAGAAAGTGAGGCAAGAGGCATTCTTGCTGAAATTGCTTATGATATGAGGCCAACATCCAGAATCATGGTAGCTTACATGATAGTTTCAAGCCCTGCAGAGTGCTTTAAATGAATTATTTCATGTGATCCTCACCACAGTTGTCCCCTTTTCAAAGACAAGGATATTTGATTTGCTCAAGTCAAAGGCTAGAAGTGTCTGGAGAGGGATGAATACATGATTATCTGACTAAATCAAATCCTTTAAACCAGGAGTAGGGAGAATAGTAGGGTGTGTCCGTTGAAATGTCTTGTGGAAATTAATTTTATCTCATTCCCTAATATAAATTCAAAGGGGAATGTTTAACCTAGTAAGACAAAATAATTGCCTATGAAGGGAGTGGCAGTTTTGTAAGAAGTTGGGGCAAAGTAAGGCATGTATTTTCCTGCATTCTGCTCTCTTCAAACACTATATTTATATATACATATATATTACATTAAATTTTCATCTTGTAAGGTTTTGTATTTTGATCTTTCCTATTTCTTTGTAACATGGCTTCCTTTGAAAAGATTGCAATCAATAAAAAAAAATAAGAAAAAATTGTAAATATTTTGCTTTAAAGTCACTTTAGCTTGAGCAATGTGCCTTGGACAAAATATGGTGGGTTTTTTTTTTTTGGTTATTCAGACATGGAGATTTCTTTCAAGATTAATCATTAATGCCTATGGATTTTGGTAAATTACAATTGGATCTTGGCTTTCCCTTCCATAAAATGAGGGGAAGAACAATATTTGGTTTGTCATAATGGAAAGAGTATTAAGTAGGACAAGGAGACCTGGATTCTTTCTTGTCCACATTCTAATCCAACCCAATAAAGATTTATTAATTGCATACTAAATGCAAGACAGTCTTAGGTATTGTTATAAAGACAAAAAGAGCACTTTGGGGACTTACATTCTAAGATAGAAGAGCAGCAAGGGCAAGGCAATTAGAGATAAGTGACTTGCCCAGAGTCACACAGCTAGGACATGTCTCAGGTCAGATTTTGAACCTAGGACCTCTCTATTCCAGGCCTGGCTCTCAATCCATGGTGCTACCTAGCTACCCCACAACTCTATACTTCTTAGAGGTAATAGAGCACTTAAAAGTGTATTATAACATTGTGGATAAAGGACCATCCTCTAAGTCAGGACAACTTAGGTTCAAATCCTCCTCTGATTCATACTGCTTGTGTGACCATGGGTCAACCTCTCAGTGTCCTAAGCAGCTATGCAGGCTTGAAGTTGTGAAAAATTGCTGATCTGCTTTAATGGAGTGGATTTCTGCAGGGGGTTTTGTTCTCTACATGGATGAAATCATAGACCAAAAAAAAAAAAAAAGCTAAAGCTAAAAAATGAGGTCAACCAATACAATTTTATGGAACATTGATGCATGAAAATAATGTTATCATCTATTGTTTTGTTCTTTTTAAGCCCTTATTATAGTATTTTCCTTTATCTGTGATGATAAAGTATTGGAGAAAACTGAGTTTATCTTGATTCATCACTCAATATTATCAATTGTCTGTTTACTCTCATATGTGCAATTTTATAATTATTTTTGACAGTGAAGAACTATCTTCATAAGATATTAAATTGAATCTGGAATGGACTTCAGAGGCCATCTCTTACTTTTCCAGATGTGGAAACTAAGGCCCATGGAAGTGAAATGACTTATGGAAGGTCACATTTGAATTTTAATCCAGGTCCTATGAATCCAGAACCATTATGTAACACATCAACACATTCCTGTAGGCAGGAAGGTAGAGGGAGACTCATATCAATAGTGAAAGCTGGGAACATTTTTAAATTAAAGCCAGGGCTCTCACCACATATTTTCTTTAGATTGGATCAGCCTGCCATATTCCACATAATTCTATCTTAGAATAGCATGAATATGAATACTTACTCCATTTTACGGAACTTACTACTTGCCACTAATCAGGACCTAGTTGTACCTTGCTAGACATATGAAGTTGGAGGACAGAAGTCATGGCATCTGGATGCACAAAAGCAGATTTCAAAAGAGAGGAAGACACTTGGCATTTGAAAAGGCAGAAACTTTTAAAAAGTATCTTTGGGGGGGCAGCTGGGTAGCTCAGTGGATTGAGAGCCAGGCCTAGAGACAGGAGGTTCTAGGTTCAAAACCGGCCTCAGACACTTCTCAGCTGTGTGACCCTGGGCAAGTCACTTGACCCTCATTGCCTACCCTTACCACTCATCCACCTATAAGTCAGTACACAGAAGTTAAGGATTTAAAATAAAAAAAATGTAAAAAAATATATGAATAAAAAAAAGAATCTTTGGATAGGCCAGTTTCTCTCACTGAGGTCCCTTTAAAAAGTGATGACACCATTTGTCACAAAGTAGAAGAAACATGAAAGTCAGCCATGGAACTGAGCTAAAAGTGGAGCTATAAAAGAGAGCAAGAGGGGCTTAAGGATAAATGCCAAGAAAAGAATAATATGGGCAGCCTTGAAGAGGGTCATTTATTTGGAAGAACAAACCTCAGCTTTCCCTTTATTGTAAGTCTTAGAGATCCGAGAGTGAGTGGCCTGCTGGAGGATGTTTTAGCCAATATTGGATTGAATTTGAAAAGAAGGGAAAGTAAAGGGAAGAAGTATTTATTAAACACTTATTATGTACTAGGCACTCTGCTAAGCACTTTATAAATATAACATATAAATATATTATCATATTGTTGTGGGGTACTAGAGGTGAACCCCCCTGGGTTCCGGAAGGATACCTTTCGCAAGAATGCAAGACCCCAAAACTTAGCTTAAAAATAAAAAGAGAAATTTATTAATTTGGAAAGTAATGTTGAGAATGGCCAGGAGGAACAGCAAGATGCGGAGCTGTTCCTTCGGAGGACAGCATGGATGGAAAAGCTGTCCCCCAGATGACATCAATTCTAGGGATTTCATACATTTTACAACAGTGAAGATGTGACTGTATCACAGTGAAGACATGACTCTAGTGTGGTAAACACTCAGGCATTCAGTGGGGGTGGGGATGAGGAGTTTGGTCATCTGACTGGGTCTGCCTAGAGACATAGGGGGTGACCCTAATAGTTTAGGGGACAGATGGATGTTTGAGATACAACTTGATGATATCAAGGAGGTGTATCTCTCTGTGCATCTAAAGGATGATCCAAGGAGGATAATTCTCTCAGGGTCTTATAGGAGTTATCAGATGTTTTGGATAAGGAGTCACAATGATAGAAGGTAGCAAAGGAATTTCCCTGCTTATAGTTTGCCTGGGTTTTGGGGGTATGATGCCCATGCCAATATCATTTTATACTTGAAATTGAGGCACAGAGAGGGATTTTCCCAGAGTCACAGAGCTAATAATTGTTTGAGGCCTGATTTGAACTTACCTTCCAGTGAAGCCCATTAGCTCTTTACTTTGCAAACAAAACTGTTCTAAAGTTTTGGACTATGTAAACCTAAGTGTTGGCAGGGGGAGCCAGTAGAAATATATAAAAGCCTTTCCTTTCAGAAGCAAACCTCTGACAACAGATCAGAGTCCAGGAGGACAGAACCAAGTGGAGGAATTCTTAGTAGCTGAGTCAGGAATGAAAGGACATGAGTGAATTTAATGATGGAAATTGGATATTGGAGATGTGCCCCTCGCCCTGGAGAGGGAATCATCCTCTTCCTTGATTCCTCAAATTGAGGTAATGGTTATACTGATCATATATGGGCCCCAGCTACGATATCTTGGTCATCATGAGGCTTTTCCTCTGGACACATCTGTCATAAGGACTTGCTCAAAGATTCCCCACAGCAGTGCTGCAAACATATATTCCAATTCTTTGAATTATAGGATTTCAGAGCTTAGGGCTCTTCATCTACACAGGTTAAAAATGGAGCAGGTCAAAGCTCCCTGACAATTATTCACTTGGAAAAAAAACACAGAACCACTATAGTAGTAAAAAAAACCAAATCTTTAATCAGGATAAGAGACAGTGTTCAATATTTGGCCCACACAGAGTCAGAGCTTAATACCACACAGAACCAACAGCCCTGGGACTCTTGTCACAGTGTCTTTGGGAAAACCCACTGCCAAAGATGATTTTCCAAATGTGCAAGTGGAAAATTTGCCACACCTGAGCTACATTCCCAGCATCCTTTTAAGTACGTCCTCATTTGACGTACAGAAGCTTGGGAGATAAATTTGGCTGAGACCCACACCTGCCATACTTTCATCAAAGCAAAGCCCAAAAAGAGCCCCGCAGCATGGGTCTCAGCCAAATTTATCTCCCAAGCCTCTGCACCTCAAATGAGGACATACTTAAAAGGATTCTGGGAATGTAGCTCAGGTGTGGCAAATTTTCCACTTGCACATAAAGAATAATCAAACGTAGGGGTCTTATATACCTTTTGGGGACTTAAATACAACATACACTGACAGGTGGCAGATAGGCTTGGGAAAGAGGCTGTAGCCAGAGGTTGGGGTATCAGAGAATGTCTTAAACTACAATGGATACAAAAGGATGGTTTTAGTCTGGTGCTGGTCTTCTTGGGAATAGATCTCTGATATAATGCAGGGGAAAATTCTAAGGCAAAAAGTGTGATTGTGAGGACTTGAGCATTTCTATCACTCCTTTTCCGGATATTCAATTGATGCTTGGTGGTCCACTCGTCAGTCTAAAATAATATCAGTCTGGGACTTTCCTTAAGGCAAGTTGCCAAGGGACAGGAGCAAACTTGGGGCTCCCAAAAACCCAGTTAACACAATTAACAGTAGAATTAGCCTACAGGTACTTCCGGCATAGGTGAGAAGGAGAATTGGTCTCAAAAAAACTTTTTTTGTTGTTTTTTTTTATTTTTTTAAATTTATTTTATTTTAATAACAAATTTCCACATAAGTTTTACAAATTTATATGATTCATCTTGTCTCCCTCCCTTCTTCCTTCTGCCCTCCTGGAGCTGACAAGCAATTCAGTCTGGGTTTTTCATGTAAAATAGTACAAAACTTATTTCCATATTATTCATTAAAATTTTTTAAGGAATTAATTTTTTATCTGTTTAGAGTTCCCCAAACTGAGAACCTTATTTGCAAGAATCTTCAGACTCTTTCCCAAAGTGTTAAAACAAAGAACTCAAAAGGCAGATAATGACTGAATTGCTTATAAATTTATCTCCCCAATTTGAGGAAACTAACTTCCTCTGCTTGAGGACTGAATTCAAAGGGGACAATAACATTTAAAGAACAAAAAACCCACTCCCAACTATTCTAACCTTTGGCTATTTCATCTTTGATAATGTTCTTCTGGTTTGTCTTACTTCACTTTGCATCACTTCATATTAGTCAAAAGGTCAACTAATAGTTCCTACAGCAGTTATAAAACTTTATCTAGAGAGCTTACTCATGATAGATGTGATTGCATAGCCTTTAAAGGCATATATGCATTGGCTGACTAAGTTATTTAACAATGCTATCATAGCACTCCTATTTTTTGGATATAGCATTGGACTTGGGGGTTAGGAAAATCCACATTCAAATCCTGCTTGAAGAGTTTACTAACTGTGTGACCCTGGGCAAGTCATTTAACTTTCCAGAGCTCCAAATTTCTCATTTGTAAAATACAGTTAATAATAGGACCTGCCTCACAGGGTTGTTCCTCCAAAGATCAGAGATATATTATACCTGTCCGCACAAACACACACACCTATCTATGTATCTATATCAAAAACTCTATTTAAATGTTAGTATCATTATTGTGAAGAAAATTAAGAATTTTTAAAATTATTTCTTCATTAATAAATCATAGTGAAATTAGCTTGTTTGTATTCTGAGCCCCAGAGAAATCATTTTAGGATCAATTTTCTCTTTATTATTCATTGCAAAGGAAGCCCACTTCCTGGCGACAGTGTTTCATATTGTGATTACTCCTCCCCCCCATACCCCCCCACCAGCCTCCGCCCCAGCCCTTTCTCCTTTTTTTCCGGAGATAAGAGATGAAGTGGAAATCCTCCTCCCAAATTTAGGAAGATACCAAGCATCTTTAAAATACAAATAAAAAGAGCTCCAAAATAGGCGATAGTCTAATAAAGTTACTGTTATCTAGTAGGGCAGCAGGTCACTGCCCAAGACCCTGTATCTAAAAGGGCTCTCCCCATAAGACTGTAAGCTCCTCGAGGCCAAGAACGGTATTTTTGTCTTTGCATACTCAGCGCTAGACAAAGGGAAGGCCGCTTACTAAGGGCTTAATAAATGCATATTTGCTGATTGACACACACAAACTATGACCCACTTTAAAAACAAACAAAAAACTAAGTATTAGTTCACAGTCTTCTGTCTCTCACAAGTCTTTTTCTTGCAGAGAGACAATCTAGGAGTCAAGGAAATGAAAATGGGAACGGGATCGCCTCGAGACAATGTCAGATGGTGCAATCTCCAGCCTGCCTTGCGTGGAAAGAGGGCTGGAATCTTAAAAGAGAGAGCTAGAAAACTGAGGCGATGGAAGGAGGGGCAATCACGCTGCCTGCGCGTGCCTTCTTAGCCAATGAGACAGCGAGCCGCTTCGAGCCCCACCAATCTGCGGAGGCCTGTGGACAAAGGGGACCAATGAAAAAGCGGGGCCGGTGGGGATGGTAGCTGAGCGCGGGGGGCGCGGAGAGGGCACGGGCAGTTGGCATCCTGGAGCTCTCGCTACTTGGACCATAGTGCTGCTCCCTCTCTATTTCTCTCTCTCTTCCTTTTTCTCTTAGGTCTCTTGTGCATACGCGAGAGCTGCGCTCAGCACCATGGACACTCTTCGTCAGGTGGTCAACTTCGGCCCAGGACCCGCCAAACTTCCTCGCTCCGTAAGTGCCTGGCGCTCCCTGAGAGGGGGCGGAAGAACCAGGGGATGTTGGGGGCGGGGAGAGACATATGCATTTTCGTAGCTGCCTTAGTACTTTCTTTCTCCATTTGCAGCCAGGAGCCCCTTCTCCAGCGGAGTTCCCGACTATTCTTCCCTTTTCTCCTCTCATTTTTGTAGCCCCGGAGTCCTTGTTCAAGGCAACTTGAGATGGACTAGCCAACCAGGCTGGCACAGTCAAGGCTACTGCCAAGATCAGGCCGCCACTTTAGCAACTAGAGCAACGGTGCAGAACCGCCTCGTGGCCGACTGTTTGATTCACTGCCCTGGGCTCTGTGCCCTTCCTGGACGTGCAATTACTGCCTGGCAGAGTTATCTGCAGCAGCCCCTACCCCTAGGACAGCTTTCAAGCATAGTCGCATTCTTGTCCCGGGTTTGAGAGGGAAGCAATACCCATCCGCAGGTAGAGAAATCATAAGAGTTTGAAGGGACCTGAAAGGACCTCCAGTTCAGCCCAGCCCCCTCGTTTTGCATTAAGCTTTGCCCAGGGTCCCCTGCTAGTAAGTGGTACAGGTGAAGTTGACACCTAGTTTTGTCTCCCTGACTCCAAGGTCAGCGCTCTGTCTTGCTTTTTCACCACTAAGAGCCCGAGGATGGGTTGCTGAGCCCACTTTTCCTCCCTCCTCTGCCAATCAGTCAGTCTGAAAACTTTTGTTAAATGCTAACCACGTGCTATGCACTCTGCTAATCCTTGGGTGTAGAAGGAAGGGTGAGAAACTTAGTCCCCTCCTTCAGGAAAAGGAGACACCTGCAAATGATACTTGCTATAATTGTTGCTAACTGCAGAAGGATGAACTAGGGGATGTTTCAAACACTTTTTGTAATGGAAATCCTGGAATCTGGAATCTGGCCAATCCCAGATTTCCAAAGAGAAATCCTATCCACTTCCCTGCTACTTTCTCCATAAGATACTACACAAGGAAGAGATAAGTTTTCTTTTGATCAAGAGGGAAGGAAAATAGGTACTTTGGTTTCCTTTACCCTCTCAACTGAACTCAATGGGTTAAGAAAACTCCTTTTAGTTCTTCAGATAAAGGACCCAAAGACAAGTTGCTGCTTTTGCTGGACTTTTCTTTTTTTCTAAATGAAATGAGAGGAGATAAGAGAGGAGGTTTTGGAGTTCAAAAGACTGGGTTCAAGTCCCATCTTTGACAGACTGTCATAGTCTGTCACTAGAATTGCCTTAAGCAGCATTGATTGAGCATGCTTCCCTGCTCAAATTGATGAAACCAATGGTCCCACCAAAAAACAAAACAAAAAAAACAAAAAAAAGAAAGAGGAAAAAAACAACAGTCTGCTTAGAAATCTGTTACCAAATTGCTGAGTCTGAATATTGACATTTTAAGTAGAAGGGAGTTTAGCCAGGTGCTTAATCTACTGTGGAGAAAAAAAAGTTCTTAAGCAAACTCAGAGGTTCACAGTGGCACTTGTTGCTTCTACCTGAAAATGAAATCCCTTCTAATAATCAAATACTCAAAGGGATCTGTGATTTCTTTTTTTCCTGGATTTGTAAAGTCAGTAAGCACTTATTAAAAACTCACAACATTCCAAGCACTGGGCTAAATGTTGGCAATACAAAGAAAGGCAAAAGCAGCCCTTGCTCTCCAGAAGCTCACAGTTTAGTGGGGAGACGAGCAAACTGCTGTGTACACATAAGATGATGACCAGGAGGTAATTTTACAGGGAAGGAACCAGCATTAAAGAGAACTGGGAAAGGTTTTTGCAGATTACATAACCCAGCTACATCTTCCAGTGGGCCTCTTAACCCCTGATGTGATCTCTGACCTGAGGTGGGTCCCTTCCCTATTGGCCCACCTTCTTATTCCTTTTTAAAAATTTTAAAATGTTTTGCCATGCTTACATGATTCATGTTCTTTCCCTCCCCTCAACTCTCCTCCCTCCCAGAGTTGACGAGCAATTCCTCTGGGTTATACATATGGATCTGATTTCTTAATCATTTTGGAGCTGAAACTCAGCTGTGCCCACATGTCCTATCCTGATTCTTGTCCAAGTTCATACTTTTTTAAATATAAAAGTCATAAAAAAATAGAACACAAAAAGTGAGAACAATGCCAATTCAAAACAAAATTTAACAAGTAATTTTTTTTAGTGAAAATGCATTAATTGTTTGAGGAAAACCCAACTCTTTTGTATTGTTACAGTTGATATTAAGTGTGCTGAGCTATGGTAACACTCCTTGCAGACTGACAGTTCCTTTCACAGTTAAATTTGAGCTTGGGGCCCAGGCCTTGAAGCATTCCTCCCCTGTGTATCCCATGATCTAATGCTATAACAGATAAGAACCCAGCTTTGTAGCATCATAGATACAAAATAGATCCTCAGAAAGAGCAGAGAATTTGAGCACAGAGCAGTCTCTCAGAGGATGATGTTCAACTAGTGAATAATAAACTGTTCCCATGGCTTAGATAACAGACTACTTTATTTCTTGGTTTTTGCATTACCTTTGGTTACTCTACCAGAGTCATGTACTTATTAATTTCTGTCTTATTTTTGCAACTTTTTTTTGAGTGGGCCATAGTTCTCTGGGGCATTATTTACATAACAGACTGAATATTTTACTCATATAATTATTACCAAAAATTTAACACTAAGAAAAGAGCTTAACTATTGAAATATTTAGGCTAACAATGAGCATAGATTTAGAGTTATGAATCCCAGATTCAAGGATCTGTAATTTCAGTGTTATGAGTAAACTTTACATGGACAAAGATTACCATCTCCCTATAAGTTAATAGATGGTCAGAGAGTTTGCTGTATCTGAAAAATTCTTTGCTATGTGGTTGTGCTAGCCTGGGCCTCAGATAACAGGGTCTGAAGTGAAATACTTTCCAGCTTGGTAGGACTTAGTAGAATTTCTCTTCTATCAGCATAGTCTTTGAGAGTCCAGGGGTCATCCCCATCTAATCATGAAGCAAGAAAAATGCTGAACTTTAGAAATTAATAACTTCCTCTTAAATTCTGATACTTTTGGATCTAAGTGGCAGAGTTGTAGGTCAATAGAGCTAAGGATGGTATCCAGCCCGCTGATTTTGCAGATGAGAAAACTGAGATCCAGAGAGATAAAAAGTCACAAGGGTAGTTAGCAGCAAATTTGGAATTTGAACCCATGCTCTTCTCAACCAAGCTGTCCAGAATAACTGCTTTTGTTTGCATGGTTGAGCTCTCATAGAGAGAAGATGAACCTGTAAGGGGAGATCTGTGTGTTTTTTTTGCTCTTTATGAACTCAGGTCATAAATTATTGCTTCTGGGAACTTCAGTACAGGTGGTTGTATTTATTTATTTATTTTTGTCCAGGGCTATGGTTTTTATCTGAACTCTTGGTTTGGAAACTCCTTTCCCCAATGGCTGCAGGCCCAGGTCACGAGCTAGTATGGATCAGAGGCGGGATCCACATCTAAATGTCGTGACTCCATCTATTGCCATCCTGTCTTGCCATTTACTACTATATTTACACCTTAAAAATATACTGGATTTACTTTGATAATTCTTTTTAATTTATCTCCTGTAAACAATATCAAACATCTAAATTACTCTTAAATCATTCCTGAACTGGAAGGGGGCTCAAAGTTTAGTTCCCTCATTTTATGTATTAGGAACTTGCCCAAGATTACACAAGTAGCCAACATCTGAGGTGAGATTTCAGCCCAGATCCCTTTTTAAATGTGTTATTTTGTGGTTTGGTTGTTTTTCATTCATGTTGAACTCTTTGTGTAACCCCTTTTGGGGTTTTCTTAGCAAAGATTCCAGAGTCACTTGCCATTTCCTTCTCTTAACTAATTTTATAGATGAGGAAACTGAGGCAAACAGGACTCACCCAGAGTCAAACATCTAGTAAAAGTATGAGGCTAGATTTGAAATTAAGAAAAGGAGTCTTGACTCCAACCAAGCTATCCAATGAGCCACCTAGCTGCCCTCTTTCCAGTGTATCAGCATTCTTTGAGCTTGAAGGGAAGGTAGCTCACCTAATGTAATCCTCTCATTTTACAAATGATTAAACTTGAAGTTTCAAAGAGGAGACATAATTTATTCAAGGTCACTCAGCTCTGTACCGCCAAACCCTGGACTCCTAACAGTGTCCTTCTACCACAAGGTACTTGCCTGGATTTAATCTAACCCTTTCTTTAGAAATCACATTCCACTTGATTTTTTCCCCCTAGAATCAATATTGTGTATTGGTTCCAGGATAGAAGAGCTGTAAGGACTAGGCAATGAGGATTAAGTGACTTGCCCAGGGTCACACAGCCAGGATTTGTCTGAGGCCAGATTTGAACCCAGGATCTCCTATCTCTAGGCCTGATCCCACTTGATTTGATGTTCGTTTTTAGAGTTTTGCCCTGGGAGAATCTTGAATTAATTTTATGCTGTAGAATGAAAGTCTTTCCCAATAGATCTCAGTGAATAAAGCATGGGTTTATTTTTCCCCAAGTATTTCTGTCTGCAGTTCAATTCAACAAGTGTCTATAGGAGTTAAGTATCTAAATCTATATCTATATCTATGTATAAATATATTAAAAATATATATTAAAATATATATAAATAGGATAGTTTGTACAGTTTGTAATAAAAAGCATTGTTGATATTTAAGTGAATTCATGTCTTAGGAGAAATATAGCATCCATTTCATCTCAGAATTACAATTTGAACTTTTGGTTAAGTTTCACCAGCAGAATTCAGGGCTGGCCATTTGATAAAAGAAAGAAAATAAGAGTTTGTGGCTGGGAAGCCCCACATGATAGCTTTTAGTTTGGTCAGCACTTCTTACCCATGCCTTTGTTCCCTGCATCGTTAACTATGTTATGTGGCAGATGAACTCTGGTGAACTCCAAAGTACTGGAGGCAGATACTTCATGCAAGCAATTCATGAAAAGTTTTTTGGCCATATAATAGTTTTTTGCTCCAAGTTTACTAGCCTGTTGATATTTTTGGAATATGGTTGTCGTATGCAGTTTCCCTTAAAAAATAATCCCCCACAATTTGTATAAAATTATCTTTTTAAAATATTTATAATTTTTTTAACTGAAATTACTCAATAGATCTGGGAAAGTTTGAAAAGATGATGTCCTAAGTTCTTTCTGGTTCTAAATCCAAAGGATAGTTGGTCAGGTTAAAGTGGGAAGGATGAGCTTCTGGATATTAAGACAAAGTTGGCCTTATCTCAGCAGTGTTCTGGAGCCATCTCAAATAGGCTAGACCTGATTGTTAAGTTTTCAGTGTATTTACAATAGAAACCAGTAAACAGTATAGCTAAGTAAAGAATCTATTGTTTTTTTAATGGTACAAAATGATGGAGAAAATTTTAAGTAATAATGAAAGTTAAATTTTAAAAGAAAACTTTTTTTGAGAGCTGATTGTTAAACATTTACCAGCATACCATTAGGCTTCTCTCTGTACCCATTTATTCCTTGATAAAAAAGATCTTAGCCATTCACCTTGCCCCACCACTATGCTATTTTGCCAACATACACTATTTTGACATACTCCTTGTGAACAAAATATGTCTTTAGCAGGACTATATTTGTTAATATTTTGTGTCTACATGGGTCTTTGGGCCTGTGTTACTTAATTTAGAGATGTGTAGATACAAATGCTATTTTAAATTAATTTTATTTTTTTCCTACAGGTTTTGCTGGAAGTACAGAAAGAATTATTAGACTACAAAGGACTTGGAATTAGTGTCCTTGGTAAGATTCCTGTGTTTTGTGAGACTTCAAGTTTGGAAAATTACTGATAGTTAAACTTGTGTCTAATTAGAAGAAAAATCTAGTTTTTCTGTATTTAAAGATGTTTTAGAGCCGGAATTTTTCATTTGTGTTTATGAAAGTTTCTGTTACTTTTTCCTACTTCCCACAGAAATGAGCCATAGATCACCTGATTTTGCTAAAATTATAAAAACAACAGAGAGTCTGGTTCGGGAATTGCTGTAAGTTTTATTTTTCAACACTGGGTAATGTTAATATTGCTTATTTAGTATATTATACACACTTTGTGATTTCTTTTGCTTATTCTCAGCTTTGTGAGTCTTTTTGTGGTCATCTAAATTTCTTTTTATGAAGAATGGGAGTTAGGACTGTTTGGATTTGAGAGGGAACTCAGGTTGGACAACATTGTGCTTATTTTTAGATAAGGACTTATATCTTCATGAGTCAATAGAAGAAATTTCTAAAATCTCAAGTCATAATCAAAAACATCATTTGGCTTAAAACTGATTTTTATAGTGAAAAAATGATTCTTAGCTTAATCACTTATAAAATACTGGTCTGCCATGGTTTTTAGTGTTCTACAGATTTCTGATGCCATGCAGATTTTTTTGTGTCCTTCAGTAGGTTGTTTGAAGAGAGATAATAGGTATACATACAATCATTGATTTTTCTGGTATATTTTTAACCTGCCAAGGTAAAGAGGAATGTTGTAATATCTTATTTATGTAGTATAGTGAAACCCCTGTTTTTCTCTGCTGAACAGAGGAGGATGTTAGGAGGAGATAAGTTTGCCCAATGTCTATGTGTAAGAGATACCAAAGTATAACCAAATTGATCATATAACAAGGTGATTTACAATGCAAGTTTTATTCCATTTAGTGGGATGGAATTATAAAGCAGGTTGGGAGTTTAGAAATCCTCTCTCTTAGCTCCCACATTTTACAGAAAAAGAATCAGGCATGAGACTCGGTGTTCCACAGCTATTTAATGTTCCAGAAGGCAGTAGAATTTGTTCTCTCCAAACCCAGTTCAGTGTTCCTTTTATTCCAAGCATATACAGTAAACTTATACAGTAAACGCTGTATAAGTGAGTCAGTTAGAATCCTTTAGTCTTATGTTTCTTCATAGTAAATATTATCTCTGCTTTGATACAGAAATATTCCTGACAACTACAAGGTGATTTTTCTGCAAGGAGGTGGGTCTGGCCAGTTTAGTGCCATCCCCCTAAACTTGATTGGACTCAAAGAAGCGAGGTGCGCTGATTACGTTGTGACTGGAGCTTGGTCTGCCAAGGCAGCTGAAGAGGCCAGAAAGTTTGCTACTGTTAACATTGTTCATCCCAAACTTGAGCGTTATACAAGTAAGTGATTGGAGTTATGTGTAATGCATAAAAATTACAGAAAAAGGGGTCAGCTGGGTGGCTCAGTGGATTGAGATCCAGGCCTAGAGACAGGAGGTCCTGGCTTCAAATGTGACCTCAGACACTTCCTAGCTATGTGACCCTGGACAAGTCACTCATCCCCATTGCCTAGCCCTTATTGCTCTTCTGCCTTGGAACCAATATATAGTATTGTCTCTAAGGTGGAGGATAGGGGTTTAAAAAAATATAGAAAAAATTATATCACAAGTTGCTTCTACCAATGTCTCTTTTATTTTGGGACAGCTCAGGGATATTTGATTCCTTCTCCTTGTGTTACATTATCATTAAATTCTGATTGGGCAGTGAATCTTTTAAAACTTCTTAGATGAAACTTCATAAATGAAAAGTTAGCATCTGCTTATTCAAAATTATTTCTGTCCTGTGAAGGATGGGTGCAAAGTCTTCTTTAAAATGGTGATTATTACTTTTAGAATGGAAACTAATAAAAAATGATAAGTATAGTGAAATTTTTGTATGTAACATTTTGTCATAAAGTTCTGACTGCAAAAACATAAATGATTTCAATAGAGAAAAATAGGGGAACTAGCTTTTTTTAAGAAACCATTGTGGGGGGGGGGGCAGCTGTGTAGTTCAGTGGATTGAGAGCCAGGCCCAGAGATGGGAGGTCCTGGGTTCAAATTTGACCTCAGACACTTCCTAGTGGTGTGACCCTGGGCAGGTCACTTAACCCCCATTGCTTTAGCCCTTATTGCTCTTCTGCTTTGGAACCAATACACAGTAGTGATTCCAAGACATAAGGTAAGTGTATAAAAAAAAAGAAAGAAATTATTGTGCCTGAATAGGTATCTATCTCAGATTTTAAAAATAAATGCGTGGGGAAATGGAAAGAAAAATAACTAAGATGGCGACAAAAGATTGGAACATTTTTTAAACTCATACCTTTGGTTTTAGTATCAGTTTTTCTTTAAACCCTTACTCTGCCTTAGAATCAATACTGTGTATTGCTTCCAAGATGAGAGTGGTAAGGGCTAGGCAATGGAGGAATAGAGGTTAGGTGATTTGTCCAGGGCCACACAGGTTGGAAGTATCTGAGGCCAGGTTTGAACGCAGGATCTCCCTTCTCTAGGCCTCACTCTCAATCCACTGAGCCACCCAGCTGGCCTCTAAATAAATTTTTATTGACTGATTGGTTTATTGCTCCCCTCAAATGTTGTGGAAGATAGATTGGCATTATTACACTTATTGCTTGGAGGGAACTATGAGTCTGCTCTTGAACAAATAGGGAAAAAAAATCATGAGCCAGTAAAGTGGGGACCTAGTCTTGAATCTTTTTTTTTTTTAATTAATGCTATAGAAATTCCTGATCCAAACACCTGGAATCTTAACCCAGATGCATCTTATGTGTATTATTGTGCAAATGAGACTGTCCATGGTGTGGAGTTTAATTTTGTACCTGATGTCAAAGGAGCTGTCCTGGTTTGTGATATGTCTTCCAACTTCTTATCCAAGCCAGTGGATGTTTCTAAGGTAAAGTACAAAAAAATAATGTTTTGGGGAAGCCCAGCATTCTAATTATCCTTCCTTCCTTCCTTCCTTCCTTCCTTCCTTCTTTCCTTCCTTCCTTCCTTCCTTCCTTCCCTTATTCCCTCCTTCCCTTTCTCCCTTCCTTCCCTCCTTCCTTCTTTCCTTTTTTTTTTTTTTTTTTTTTTTTTTTATTTTAAACTCTTTACTTCTGTGTATTGGCTCATAGGTGGAAGAGTAGTAAGGGTGGGCAAAGGGGTTCAAGTGACTTGCCCAGGGTCACACAGCTGGGAAGTGTCTGAGGCCAGATTTGAACCTAGGACCTCCCGTCTCTAGGCCTGGTTCTCAATCCACTGAGCTACCCAGCTGCCCCACTTTCCTTTTTTTTTTTTAAAGACTAAGTCTTCTATCTCCAGGTTGGAAGTTTGGGAGCTACTCATGACCAATCCAATACTGCCTGGCACAGGAGCTCTGACGGGCTCTGTTTCTGGCTTGGGCCAGTTTGTCCTTTCCTTAAGCATCCTGGTTGCATGGAACCAGAACTCTTTACATTTTTCTGAAGGGACACAGAACATGCCATTATTCTGTGAGGGGTAATTTTGGGGGAAAAACCCAAACAATATACAGGCCTATATGCCTAGACTTGTATTTGTTGGGCAGAAGGAGAAAGCACAGGAAAAATATTAACATGATCAAAAGGGATGTGGCCTCTTAAGGGAATTTTAGGAAAAGGATATAAACTTAGCCCACATGTTACTGTGTTTCTCTAGTTCTGTTGCACACCTATGTATTATTGAGGAAAATAAACATTTAAACATTTTTACTGTACTCTGTGTTTAAGCACAAATCTGCCAGAAATGATTTTATTTAATTTAACATTATTCTATAATCTCAACATTTCTAGTGTAAAGATGTCCAGAGTAGAACAGTTCCTTCATCTGTAGATATGTCTATCTTGACATGATTTGAGGTAATATTCTTGAAGTGAAGATTGCAAGATGTTAAAATACAGTTTAGGATTATCATTTGAGAATTATTATTATTAAGTTCTTACTTCATTGACCTCTCCTTTCAGTTTTTGAAAAAAAATCTCTGTCACCCTTATTTTAACTTTGAATGCAGCAGAAATACTTCCCTTAGATAGTAACTTCAGTGGATGAGAAGGCAATGATCTTAAGGAGACAGTTTTTAAAAAATCTTTATTCTATTTCCTTGAGAAAAGCCTTAACTTTTGTTCTCTTCACTTTTCTATAGTGTAGAGTCTGGAAAAAGTTTTAGACTGAAAGAAAATATTATTTCTTTGTATTTTTAGTGAAACTAAAAAGAAGAATTTTTTGGTTTGTTTTTAGGCAAGATAAGTCTTTCAGACCCAGCTTTCTATCTACTGCGCCACCTCACTACCCCAAGAAGGTTTTTTTTTTAAGTGCTTCAACAGCGTTCAGAGCAAGGCCACTCATTTGAACGCTGTGTTAGCCAAAATATGACTGAAAGCAGTTGACATGGTAAAGAATGTGGGGAGACACTTAGAAGGTTTATCTTCCATCTGCACTTGGATAGATGCAAAACTTATGCTTTCGTGGAAAATAAAAATAATCAAGTGGATCTTTTTTTCTGGAAAAGCATACTGTATCACTAAGTGGAAATGTAGTCTTTTATACTGTATCTGGTTTTGACACAAAATAACATTTCATCATCACTTATCTCTGGTTTCTGCTTGATGTGAAGCCAAGGGAACATACTACATGGATGAAGTTGGCCTTAACTGAATGGAGGACTAACTTGACTTGGCCTCTTCTGAACACAATAGCCATGAGAACCCTGTAGTACTTTCTTATGTTTACCAACAACAATACATATCAAGACCATTTTGTTGCTTTGGGGCAAAGGAGCTAAAGAGCAGGAAGGTGACTGTTAATATTAATTGCTCCATGTTAAAGAAGGTCTTTCTGAATCTAGATCTGGTTGAATCTAACAAATACTCACTAAGTGCCCATTATGGATACCTGGTTAAAAAAAAAGTCTCCAGGAAGATAAAATTGGGTGCAGGGAAAATGTAATAGCTGAAAAACTATGATAAAGGCAGAGAAACTTAAGTAAAGCATTGTCAAAAAAAATCAAGAGGCAAAGTGATATTTTGGAAATAGTACTGGGTGATAATTCAAAGGACATGGGTTAAAATCCTACCTTAGTGACTTTGGACAAAGTCATTTATCTTCTTGTTTCAGTTTTCTTATCTGTAAAATATGGAGAGGATGGACTAAATGACCTTTTGAGGTCTCTTCAGATCCTTGGTCCCTGTTCAATTCAGGTCTCAGTTCAGCTTTCACTTCAGAGAATGAAGATTGCTCATTATAATTTTGCTAAGTTAATTTGTATGCTCACTTAGACTATCTGCTAAAAATAGAGCATCTAAGCCTCCAAAATTATCTTCTGATAACTGATTTGTTGTCACCTATAGCCATAGTTTATTTTTCTTTTAAATTTTATTTTCTTTTTTAATCTTTTTCCATGGTTACATGATTCTTCTTGTCTCCCTCCCTTCTTCCCTTCCCACTCCTGGAAATGACAAGCAATTTCCCTGGGTTATACATATATTATCACTCAAAACCTATTTCCATATTATTCATTTTTATAATAGAGTAATCTTTTAAAACCAAAACCCCAAATCATATACCCATATAAAAAGTGATGAACATGTTTTTCTTATGGATTTCTGCTCCCACAGTTCTTTCTCTAGATGTGGATAGTATTCTTTCTCTTAAGCCCCTCTTAATTGCTATTAGTAGCAAAGTCAATTACATTTGATCATCCTACAACATTTCAGTGACTGTTTACAGTGTTCTCCTGGTTCTTATAGCTGTAGTTTAAAAACAAATAGATATCTGCGAAAAGGGGGCTTAGAAGTTTTTGTGACTTTATGAATCCCAATTAGAGAGTGGCATATTTGGCTTAGTGAATGGGATACCAGACCTGGAATCAGAAGACCTGGATTCTAATCCTGCTTCTGACATTTCCTAGTGGTGACTTGCCCAGGGTCCCAGATTCTCGTCTGTAAAATAAATGGTTGGACTAGATGGCCTCTGGGACTCCATCTACCTCCGTTTTACCATTTTATGACCTCTTAAAACTGCTACTTTTTTTTTTTAAGTTTGGTGTGATCTTTGCTGGTGCCCAGAAGAACATTGGCTCTGCCGGGGTCACCGTGGTGATAGTGCGGGAGGATCTCTTGGGATTTGCACTGAAAGAATGCCCATCTGTGTTAGACTACAAAGTTCAAGCCGGGAACAACTCCTTATATAACACGCCTCCCTGCTTCAGGTAACGGTGGTGACTTCATATTTAAGAAAGGGGACTGGGGCTGTATTTTAAAAAACAAACGTGGAAATGCCTTCTTTAAGGATGGAAGTATTTCTGTTGGCAAGTGATTTAATCCTCCTAGATCCTTTTGTGAAGGCCTCCTTCTCTTCCCTTCGCTTGGCTCTTGGGTATGGTTATTTGCCACTGGCCAGCATTCGCTATTAACCTACAAGTTGTCCGGGGCCTTGCTGCTGTGACTTGCATTTAAAAGAACCATTTCAGTTTTGTGGAGGACTGAAAAGTAGGAGCCTCCTCCCCCTCCCTGAGCTGCCATAAGCCAGAAGCTCTTTGGAGTAAAATGGTTGGCTTCAGAATGCGATTTTACTTTTTAGCTAAATCTGCAGGGGACCCTTCATCTAAGTGTCAAACCAGCTGAATGAGAGCTCACACAGCAGCACCATTCAGCAGCAGTTTTTCAACTTTTCAACTCTATGCTCAAGGGCTTCTCCTTATGGAAATCTGCCGGCACTCAGGATTTATTAACTGCCCGAGAGTCTCCTGAAGGACTGGGAACGGAGAGGAAAAGAAGATTTAGGTCCTCAGTGTGTGGATGGCTAGATTTATCTTTTCATTCTGGGGCATTTTCATTTATTAATAAAATGGATAAAACTAATGTTGCCTCTCAGAGAAATGAGAAAGCAGTGAGTAGAAAGTTCCTCTGGGTGAATTTCTTTTGTCTTAAAGGATTCAAACTGGGACATTGCATAATCAATCAGCAAATACCTGCTATGTTCTAGAGTCTACATTAGGTTCTGGTGCTATAAATATAATGAATTTATGGGTCAACTCACAGTGGGCTTTCATTTCAGTGAGGGGAGCAGCCATTGGATATGTAGGAAAAGTTTTTATCAGCATGGCTGGAGTCTCCCTGTGCACCTCAGGAGAGACAGCTAGCTTGGCAGGAAGTGGGGCAGGGGTGAGGGTGCTGCCCTCTTTGGCAGTGTCACTTCTACTCAGTAGGATTTTTCTTTTAAAAAATAAATGATCTGGGGGCAGCTAAGTGCCTTAGGGATGGAGATCCAGGCCTGGAGATGGGAGGTCTTGGGTTCAGGTGTGGCCTCAGGCACTTCCTAGCTGTGTGACTCCATTGGCTAGCCTTTGCCACTCTTCTGCCTTGGAGCTAAAACACAGTATTGATTCTAAGATGGAAAGTAAGAGTTTTTTAAAAAATGACCCTATAGAGTAGCAAAATATAGGTAGATAGATAGAAGAAGAGAAGATAGCAGTAATAGTAGGAGTTTACGTTTTATAGAACCAGTGATTCTGTTTTGTTCCAAAACTTCCCAGCATAAACCTATTTTTATAAAATAAATTTCTGATAAATCCCTTCTTCCTCCCCTTTCACAGTGAGCAAAGAATTAAAAAAAATTTTTACAACACAAAAAGTTTGATGTTATATGCAGTATTCCACACCTGTAGTCCCCTGTCTCCCCAAAGAAAGTAGGAATGTAACTCTCTGTCCGCCTGTCTGTCCGTTCTTTTGTCTGTTAACAAACTTATTTAGAGATCCTAAACCTGGACACCAAACATAGAAAAAGACAAAAACAAACACAGAGGCTAGACTTAGTCATTATAATTTCAATGCATTCAATTTTGATCATTATTTACATTGTTATAGTCATTGTTTCTCTTTGTTCTCTGGGTTAGCTTACTTCATTGTGCATCAGTTTATATGTCTTCCCATGGTTCTTTGTATTCATCATTTCCATTATTTATATGTAATATATATAATATTATATGATGATCATCAATATATAATATAGAATATATTTTAATATATATATGTGAGTATATCTACACAGATAAGTTTATACATGTATACATACACATTTATATGTGTATTTGTATATGTAATACTTAACATATGTAAATATATCTCTACATCCATAATTTTTCAATATATTCATATACAATATCTTATTTGGCCATTCCCCCATTGATGGATGTCTATTATGTTTCTCATTCTTTATTTCTACGAAAGTCCAGTGTAGAAACTGTTGGAAGAGTTCCATTATTGCTAGTTTAGTATTCTATCCCATATTCTTTGTCATTTCTGACATATGACTGTGTAGCCTCTTTTTAAACTTTTTAAACTTAAAAGTTAACACAAGAAAGGCTACCCTTTCCATTTTTGTACACAACTCTTATTTATTACAAAGCTTTTCCTGAGCTGAAATCTGTCTCCTTGTAACTTCTTGTCATTGGTATTAGTTTTGTCTTTGAGCTTCATAGAATATTTAATTTCCTTTGATATCATAACCCATAAGATAGTCAAAGACAGGTCTTATAATCTGATAAATTTTCTTTTTGTGTAGGTCCCAAATCTTTGGTCTCTTTATCTTTCACTTCTTATGGAGTAGTTTTTATCTGGTTTCTTCCTTCTGGCTAAACTAATCATTTTGGGTTCCAGAAGTAGACATACAACTCCATATGTCCTTTCGCTAAGACAGTATAGTAGGACTCCTTCCACTTTTCTGGATGCTATCCTTGTATTAAAGAAAACCCAAGGTCATATTACCAATTTTGGCAACATTTGTAGGCTCTTTGAGGATATAGCCAAATAAATTCCTAAATCTTTTCCATGTGAACTACTCTTAAATCAGGAATTCTCTATTCTGTATTTGTGTATTAGTCTTATTCAACTTAAATACCAGACTTTATATTTATCCATATTCATTTCATCTTGTTAGATTTATCCTATCTTTCCATTCTTTCAGTATTTGGGGGCATTATTCTGCCCTTAGGTATGTTGGTTATTCCTCAGTTCTATGTCATCAGCAAAATTGATGTTAAGTTTCAGGTCAAGATTTTGCTTTTTCTATACCACCTCTTAGTAGTCATCCTTCCTTATAGGTGTCTTTTCATCTTCCTGTACATGTCCTTTAAAAGTCTGAGCTCATCAGATTGTTAAGGTGCTAGGTTGTTTATTTTTAGTGACTTCTGTTATTTTCTAATTAGGTTAATTTGTGATTGTATTGTGAGAATTTCATTCCTAAGTCTATTATCCATCTCTCTTGAGCCCTCATTTCCTTGACATCTTTTCTTTTAAAATTCTTACCTTGATAGTCATCAACAAAAACAAAATTTTGACTAAAATATGATCAGTTGTAAATCATTGGGAAAGAATTTGGAATTCAAAAATTTAAAAAAAAGGAATGTTAAAATTTGTTTTTATATGTAATTAGGGAAAAAATAAAATCTTATTTTTTAAAAAATCTGGTACCGGCTAAGAAGTAGAGTGATGTGTTAATGAAATAGCTTAGGTATACCATAGGTAGTAATAAATTACTATAGTAATCTAGAGTTTGGTAAAATCAAAGATACAAGCTTTTAGGGTAAGAGGTTCAACATTTGATAAATAGCTAGGAAAACTGGAAACAATTTGGCAGAAACTAGGCAAGGACCAACATCTCACAAGATAAGATCAAAATGGATATGCCGTTTAAGCATAAAGCATTATCTCATGGGGAGATATTAGAGAAGCATGGAAATTAGGGGAGTATGGAAAAATGTGCCCATTAGATCTAGGTATAAGGGAAGAGTTTATGACCACACAAGATATTGGGAGCATCCCAGGATGGAAAATCAATAACTTTCTGAAATTAAAAAGCTTTTGTACAAAATAAAGCAAATATAGCCAAAATTAGGAGAAAAGAAAACTGAGGGGAAAATTTTACAAGTTTCTCTTTCTCTGAAGCCTCATTTCTCATATATGTAGGAACTGGACCCAATTCATATATAAAAAAAGCTATTCCCCAGTTGATAAATGGTCAAAAGACATGAGAAGACAGTTTTCAGAAAAAGAAATCAAAGCTATTAGCAGTCATATAAAAAAATACTCTAAATTAGTACTAATTAGAGAAATTCAAATTGCAACAACTCTCTTAGATAGCCCTTCACTTCTATCAGATTGGCTAACATGACAGAAAAGGAAAAAGGACAAATGTGGGAAAATTGCAACTAATGTACTATTGGTGGAGTTGTGAACTAATCTAATCATTTTGAAAAACAATTTGGAACTATGCTCAAAGGGCTATAAAACTGCATGCTCGGGGCAGCTGGGTAGCTCAGTGGAGTGAGAGTCAGGCCTAGAGACAGGAGGTCCTAGGTTCAAACCCGGCCTCAGCCACTTCCCAGCTGTGTGACTCTGGGCAAGTCACTTGACCCCCATTGCCCACCCTTACCAATCTTCCACCTATGAGACAATACACCAAAGTACAAGGGTTTTAAAAAACAAAACAAAACTGTATGCTCTTTGACCTAAGTCTATATCCCAAAGGGATTATAGAACTATTTGTTTCAAAAATACTTAGAGCAGTTCTTTTTGCTATGGCAAAGAATTAAAAATTGAAGGGATGTCCATCAACTGGAGAATGATTGAAAAAGTTGTGATATGGTTGTGATGGAATACTGTGGTGCTATAAGAAATGGGATAGTTTCAGAAGAACCTGGGAAAATTTCTGTGAACTAATGCAAAGTGAAGTGAGCAGAACCAGAATGAAATATATAGTAACAACTAGATCAACTCCAGATGCAGATTGAAGCATACTTTTTAAAAAGTCTTTAATTGTTTTATTTGTGTTGCTTGTAACATGGCTAATATGGACAAAAAAAGAGAAAGAATTGAACCCAAAGATATTTGAACCAGTGAAAATGCATGTTGGTTATGGGGGAGGCGGGGTGAAGGGGGTGGTGAAGAGGAAAGTAAGAACATGAATCATGTAACCATGGAAAATTTTACTAAAAAATTAAAAAAAACCCAAAGATATTTGAACTCACTGACATACAATAGTGAGCAAGTTAGCTAATCAAGCCAGGTAACTTTTCTGTCACCCTAACCAACATGAAAGGGATGCCATTTCAGGGAAAGAACATTAGCTCAAATTCTATTCAGAGATAACTTTTGATTGTCAGTTATATATTTCTACATAACATAGATTATGTCAGGACACATATTCTAAGGTGGGAATGGGGAAAGGGAATATTGGTTTCAAAGGTACCAACACTGTACCCATACTTCATAGAAATGTGCCAAGCACAATAATTCTCCACTGTCACTGGGAGAACTGTAACCATATCACAAAGTTCTGAATTCATTTGGTTGGATAATATAATCAGGCATTAAAGCACTCATGGAGAAATTCCTAGAGCTCATAGGATTACTTATGAAGAAGATACAAGATGGTGGAATGACAGTAAGTATTGCATATACTTAGAATGTATCATTATTATTAGTGTATAGTGTATAAAAAGTGATAACTTTAGTTTTTTAATTTTTAAAAAATTGTAATTTAATTTACAATTTTTAGTAATTTTGAAAAACTGTAAAAAACAAATTCTGGATGCATTTATCAAAAAGAAGTTCCCAGGCATTTCTAGACCTACAAGCTAACCTTGTTAAAGCTGAAATTGAAGCAGTTTAGGGCAATTGATTCAGGAAATGAGTTTTTAAGGTTGATAACATAATATGTATAAAAAGAAAATAATGAACCTTGAAGTTAATAATAGTTATCTCTCTAGCTTTTTGTAATACTTATCTCATTAGATCTTCACAACAGTCTTCTGACATAGTGCCAACATTATCATTCCTTGTTTTACTGATGTGGAAACTGAGGCATTGAGTGCTTTGTATAAGGTTCAATGACTGGCAAGTCATGAAGCTGGTACTGAAATCTTGTTTTTCTATTCCACATCCTGGGTTCTTTCCACTGATTAAGCTAAGAGTGCCCCTAAATTGTTGAAATGGTATTAGAGACATTTGGAGTCATATATTAAGACGCTTTGAACATTTTCGGGCTATATGTTATAAGGCCTGTGTCTTCCCTTGATACTCAATTTTTATGACTCTACAGTATTTAAGTAGCCTTGGAACATATGAAAAAAAATTTTTTTTAATAAGACTCCCAGGATCTAGAAAGAGTTATCAGGTGTAGAGTCTTAGAGACTAGGACTTGTCCCTGAGAATCTTGTCTTTATTTCATTGTAGTCTGTTGTCTTGTCCCAGTTACAGAGGCACTGTTAATGATGAGCTAGGCCTGGGCTACCTTTGTCTCAAATCCAGATCTCCAAAATAGTCTCAAGTCCCCTACGAAAGCAGGTGATCTCCCAAATCTCCAGGCCTGGCTCTATCCATTGAGCTACTTATCTGCCTCTCCTTTACATATATAACTCCCAGCAACCCTGTGAGATAGGGCTAGTATGATCTCCATTTTTATACGAGGAAACAGGCTCAGTAACAGTAGAAATGGAAATTCAAATCCATTTTGGACTCTGAATTCAACACTCTTTTCATTACACCATAGCTGACTACACGGGGCATATCCTAGAGCAGTGATGGCGAACCTGTGGCACAGAGGCCAAAGATGGCATGCAGAGTGCTCTGATTGTCCATCCCCTCCCCCCAGTTCATTACTAGAAAGGCAGAAGATGGAGCTGTTCCCTTCCCCCTCTCCACCACACCTGAGGATATTTTTTTCACATCCTCCGCCCCTCTGCCCAGCAGCCAATGGGACTGCACAGGGGGTAAGGAGAGTGGCTCACAGGCGCTGGGCACTCCCCTCCCCCTCTCTGTGGGCTGAGGACATTCCTCTCTTCACCCACGCCTCCATCCAGTAGTCCAATGGGAGTGCTTCCTCCCTCCCCAGTGGGGGTGGAAAGTACCAAGCCTGTGGTGGGAGAGGTGGGCATAGCATCCAGCCTGAGGGGTGGGACCAGGCACTCCATCTCTAAAAGGTTTGCCATCACTGTCCTAGAGAGCCATTAGGCATCCTTTTAGTATTTAGTATGAATCTTCTGCATAGAGGCTGAGTACCATTATTCCAGATCTGCTAAAGAGGATGTTACTAGTAATAGCTGGACTTCTTTGAATGCTAACCTCACTCTGTCCCTTTCCCTAAAACAACTTGATATTCCCCCACTGGCCTAAAAGACAACCTGTGAAATGGAGGTAAGCCACCTGTCTTTAAAAAAAAAAAAGGTTTTGCAAGATTAGCTTGGGCCCTTGAAGATACTTCTTCAGCCAGCACTCTCCTCTACATATTTTGAGTGCTATCATTTTTGTTTCCAAACTTTCCTCCCCTAGCAGGATCCAAAAGGCCTGGAAAGTGTGATTCCTCGCTTCAAAACCATGGAGATAGGTCACCATTGGCAAATTTTTGAATTTACGAAGACCACTGGAGACAATGGTACTATGAGGTTGTTGCAAAGAAAAGACTTTGTTCAAATTATTTTTAGTGGTTGTAGTAGTAATATTAGGAGGAGGAAGAGAATTGTAAGAATAGTAGTAATGTAGTAGAAGTATTTTTAGGACTTTCAAGCAATGGAAAGTAAATATGTATTTTTAATCCTTTTTAGGGACTTAGATTATGCCACTTACATGTGTCCTTTTTCCTTGACAGAGCTAAATTAAATGGCTTCTTTTGTTATTATTTCAGCATCTATGTCATGGGCTTGGTCCTGGAATGGATTAAAAATAATGGCGGAGCTACAGCTATGGAGGAACTTAGCCTAATCAAATCTAAAATGATTTATGATATCATTGATGAATCCCAAGGATTCTATGTGTAAGTTGATATGATCTCATTTTACTGTTTTATGTTGTATTAACTTAAAAGTGTATATTTATGATACCACATCATTTATTTGACATTAATGTCACCACTGACATTAGTGACAAGCACTTTTTAATTAAGTGTCTTTTATCTTCTGGGTTAAAAAAGGATTATTTAGTTCCTTCTTAGACTTTTTTGAAATGTTGAAAAATTGCCTTCATCTATTGCCTCTTGAAAAGCCATAATTTTCACCAGAGGTAAACATTAGAATTTGTGCTATTTTTCTGAATTCACAAGATTTTTTTTAAATTAAGAGAATTAGTTAAATTCTCCAACCCATTATAATTCCTATATTTGCCA
This sequence comes from Gracilinanus agilis, assembly GCF_016433145.1. NCBI lineage: Eukaryota > Metazoa > Chordata > Mammalia > Didelphimorphia > Didelphidae > Gracilinanus > Gracilinanus agilis. The sequence continues at coordinate 155,594,614 of NC_058130.1, forward strand.
AAACATGCCTTTGGAAATAAGTGATTTTGTGGCAAATCAGTATTCATATTCGGAAAAGAAAAGAGAAGCAACCTGTGCATAAAACTTGCCTATTCAAATGAGATTTATTGAATGATGCTTTTCCCAGCTAACTGGATCCTGCCCCAGAATGGTTAAAGACAGTTATTGTTTACTCATTCAGTCAGGTCTGACTTCATGATCCCAAAGGGTGTTTTCTTGGCAAACACGGAGTAGTTTGCCGCTTCTTTCTCTAGTGGATTAAGGCAAACAGAAGCCAAGTGACTTGCTAAGAGTGGCATAGCTAGTCAGTGTCTAAGGCCACATTTGAATCTAGATCTTCCTGACTCTAGGCCTGGCGCTTTATCCAATGTGTGTAAGGTTCAGAACAAAAAAGATTGTGTTGCTGCTCAATCGTACAGTCATATCTGACTCTTCATGACCCTCTGTGGAGTTTTCTTGGTCATTTCCTTCATCTGTGGATTATGGTAAACAGAGCATTAGGGTCACACAGCTAGGAAGTGTCTGAGGCTGGACTTGAATGCAGATCTTCCTGCCTTTGGGCCCGGCACTCTATCCACTGAGCCTTCTAGCCTAGAGACAAGGGATACTGATCTATGTATCTACATCAGACCCACATAGCGGGAAGAAGAGCATAAGGGGAGAGGGAAAGAGCGAAGCCCCTAAGATGTTTTCCCAGCGTTCCCCTTTGGTACAGGAAAGCTCCATCTCTAATGTGTATTCCAAGTGGGATGTTAACCATTTTCCTCTATTTTAAGGAAGTGAGTGATGGGGAAAAAAGGTATTCATCTGTCACGTCCACGTTTTGTGAACATTGTAATTGCTTAATAAGCTGAAAGAGGAGGGGAAAGGGATGTTGGGAGAGATTCTGATTCAATTCAGTCAGGGCTGACTTTAGATTGTTTCAAAAGAGATTGGGACCCTTATCTCTCATGGCCTTGACTGGATTCTGTGACACCTTCCCAGCCGCCAGAGGCTCACATTTCTGTGCTGGTGGCCGTAGTCTCATAATATTCATTAGCCAAACAGAGGAGGAGGCTCATCCTGGGTCTAGGACAGCTCATACTGAGGCACAGAAGAAAACGTTCTGTTTAGAGACAAAATAGGCCAGTTTTGGCTGTGCCAAGATGATATGAAGGGGATTAATGAGGAATGAATCTGAAAAGGTAAGGGTAAGCTGTAACCAGATTGCAAAGGGCTTTAAACGGGAAATGAGGAAATTCTTATTGTGCTCTCCCAGGACTGGAATGGGAATGAGAGCTAATAAGCCCACATTTCCTCCATCCATAGCATCAGACAGGAAGCATCACCCATTTAAGAGTAAAATAACACTAAACGCTTTTGAAAGGAAGGAAGATTATGTAAGTTAAATTGATAATGACATTTCAACATCTCCTCGTCATTTAAACACATTTTTTTGGTGTGTTCCATCACCAGTAAGCGAGTGTAATCAGCCAACGGATACTTGTTAACATACCAGCAAATGGATTTTTTCTTATATCTGAAACAACTATAGATGTATTGGATTAAAGGACATTTTAAAAAGAGCTTTCTCTTTTTCTTCCCTCATCACTAGTTCCACATTGCTTTCAAGTGCTTGAAGTAGTAATGAAAGAGTAAACAAATGAAAAAAAATATTTATTAGGTGCTTAGTTTGTGTCGAGAACTGTATTCTAAGTATTTGGGATAGAAATAGAAACAGTGACATAATTTATATTTTCAAGGGACCCATTCTCTAACTGAGAGAAAAATGCATAAAAAAGTGGCAGGGGTGTCAGTGACAGGGTCCATGGCAAGGCTCTCGGATCTTTAGGTTATATCTACCAATAAGATAGTAGTGCCTGACGTTTTGGACATATCATGAGAGCAAATGGTAAGACCCCAAAAGCCTTAAGAAATAGTGGTAACAAGTGGCAAGACCTGATGGTTTTCTGTCTTACCAGAAGGAATATTCCTAGTTTACTAAAGTAGCATTGGTGACCATGTGAAGTCTTGGTGGCCTGGGGAATAAAAGGAGGGACTGGGAAAAATAGTGACTGGTTTTATTTTTATTATATAGTCATCACTCTTATATAAAGTATCTTCTTTGCCATTATATATTCAAGTGGATGTGTGATTTTTATTAACATGGATATTATCATGAGTGATATAGATCATACCTGTCCATTCTTGGCCCTCCCATTCAACTCTTGTCAAAGCCTCCCCTTGTTTATTTATTTAACTATCCATCTGTCCATTTATTTATTTATTTATTTGGTTGGTTGGTTTTTTGAGCCCTTACCTTCCATCTTAAATCAATACTGTGTATTGGTTCCAAGGCAGAAGAGCAGTAAGGAGCAGTGGAGGTTAAATGACTTGCCCAGGGTCACACAGGCAGGATGTATCTGAGGGCAGGAACTTCTGTCTCTGGGCCTGGTTCTCAAACCTTTGAGCCACCCAGCTGCCCCCTCAAGACCTCCCTTTAGTTCACTACAGGACATGTACCCAACGGATCTGAGAGTCTACCTTAATTTATCTTTGGATTATGATGATTATTTATTTAGTGCTTGAAGTCATAAAGCCAGTTTACCAACTTTATGTTTAATGTATAGTTATGATTAATTCATATATAGATTCTCTAGTTTATAACAATATAAAATTCTATGCCACTTGAAGTTTTATCAAGCATTTTTAGCTTTATATGAGGTAGTTCATTCAAAGATGATTATTTCTTTTTTTAAATTTCCAAGGTTCTGTAGCTGGTAAAGACCAGAACCAGAAATTCTGAGACCAAGACCAGTGCTCTTCCACTACACTGTTACTTTATATACTATCCACAGCAGATGTTAAATTTGAGTTTGGCATCTCTTGCTATGGGAATGTTTCTGTACTGCTATCATTTCATGTGTATACAGAGAAATGCAGATGAATTTAGCAATTAGTCAAATTAAAAACAGTGATGCATTCTCAAACCAATTACATTTAGGGGAAGGAAGGATGGGAGGGAATAATTGTGCCAAAGCCACTCTCCTTGCTGTTAATTCATATAACCAATAATGTTATGAGAAAGAAAGAACCTTAATTAATCTTAAAGACAATCACCACAGAACTGCTTGTGGGTTCCATTAGCAAAGGGGATATTAATGGGGGTGGAAAGCCTGTCAACAACGTTTACTTGAAGAGATAACAAAACTGTAATCTATTCCTTTGGCCTTCTGCCTGGCCTCTTCATAATGGCCAACTAGACAAATCAGCTTGCCCAGAGTAGGATTAAAAAGAGGGAATAAGAAAAGTAGGTGTGAAGAGAAGGGCATGGGACAAGTTAAGACAGAAAACAGAGGAAAATAGGAAAGAAGGGAAAGGTAAAACAAACACGAAGGTAGTCAAGTTTGTAAGCCAAGACTACAAGATGCCTCTCACCACCAAAGTGGCCTTGGAGAAAACAAATAAACAAATTTATTTTCCCTCTAGGACATGGGTTCTGAAGCTGGAGTCTGGGAACTTTTTTGTTTCTTAGTATTTTGAACTAAATTTCAATATAAGTAGTTTCCTTTGTAATCCCATGTATTTTATTTTATATAAGTAAAAACATTATGCCCAGAAGCAGTCTATAAGCGTCCCCAAATTGCCCAGAAGGTCCAGGGCACACAAAAAGAGCAGATCTATTCTGGAGAAAACATCTTGTTCTACTCCCTGCCCCTTCTATATGCCCTTCAGACAGAGTTCCATGTTTTTTATCCTATTGATACATATTCATGTTTGGGCTTTAACTCCCACTCTTGGGATACCCTTCCACTTGGTATCTGTCCCTTAAGAGAGTAAAACGCTTTCTATACCACCAGATAGTATTCCCTTTCCCAGACTAGCTCTATGAAGTCTGCTCTGGGGACAGGTAAGTTGCCTGCAACCAATTATTTATGAAACCAAATAATTAAACAATATATTTTTCATTGATTGACCTTTATTTAAATGCCTAACACCATGCTTGGTGCTGTGCAGAAATAAAAAAGCATTGAGACTCAATTGCTGTCCTTAAGAGGCTTAGAGTCATAAAATTATAGACTTAGATCTGGGAGGGATCTTAAAGATCATCTCCTCCAACCCCCTCATTTTATAAATGAGGAAACAGGGCCAGGAAATGGCAGAACCATTTTGAATTTTAGATCAATGACTGAATCTAGCATTTTTTCCACCGTGCTTTGTTAACAGGCCTGTACAAGACAGTCTATGATCAGGTGTTGGAATGAATGGAACCGATTAAATGTGCTTTAGGAGTTTAGTGTTAGCAAAAGATTGTATGTGGAAGCAAATAGAAGATTTCAGGATGGAGCTGGGAAATGAGTTGGGCCTTGAAGGATGGGTAGGATGTGTATTGGAATGAAGATGGATGGGGAATTGCAAGAAGGTAATATAGCACAAGTAAATATAAAGAAGCAGGAATACTAAGCCTTGCACATATTTGGGACTGGAAAGTTATGGACCTATTTAAGGTGGAGAGTTCATGATTGGCATAGAAGTAGGTTGAAGGCATAAAGTCTCTAACCAGCCCACACTCTCTGCTACGTCCCCCCAAGGTCCAATGCTGAGTGACCATCCTAGGCCTTCCAGAGCTGTTTCTCCAAAAGCTACTAGACAAGTGAAGTTACTATAAAGCTTTTAGTAACAAGGCATAGTTAGAAGCAGAAATCTGGATCTTCCCATCATCTTTGTTACCTAGTGATACATCTCTCGTTCAACTCTGACTACCTGGGAAAGGTTGGGCTCTTGGAATGATGCAGCAACTGATTTTGACCCATTATATCCTGAGATCTTTCTGTATTTGTGCATTCTTTGCAATGAGTGCTGGAGAAACCATCTGGGAATATAAAGATTTTAATCTGCTTTCTCTGGGATTTGCTTCTTGGTGACTGGTAGTGACCAACTGTTTTGTTTGGTCATGATGATGATGAAATCATTGCCCTATATCAGTCATGGCATAATTCTTTGAAACTTTCCCATGGCTCTTACTTTGAAACCTATTCCATCCTTGTCTCCTAATCTTTTTGAATTCTCCTCTAGGTTGTCCCCTTTATATATATGTACATGTGTGTATGTGTATATTTATACATATATACATATTTATGTTTTTCCATTCAGACATTTTCCCCCAGAATAAAAATGTTATTAGAATGGTTCTTATTATCCCCAAATTCCCATTTTAGAAGTCCCTAATTTCTTTAAAACCATGCCATTAACTTTTTCTTATTTTAAAATACTTTGCTTTTTTTTGTGGGAACTTCCCCCATTGACTGACTCTCTTCTCCCCTGCTGTCTTGTTGAACTTCCCTCTTATATATGCTTTCTCCTAAGGAAATGGACAGTTAAAGAAAGCAAAAAACCCTTTATAAATTTTAAATACATGAGCATATCTTCAGGTCTTAATGTGGAAAATATAAAGCATTAGGGAATGATTCTGGGAAAAGGCAAGTTTTTTAAAAAGAATGGGTGAAGCTAAATGGAAGGAGAACCTCTGAGCAGCCCCTCTTTTATGATGCATCTTACATTTAGAGATTGCAGCTAGGATATTCATTCCCTGGTAGGCAACCGTCAATTCTAGTGTAAAATAATTTTGTTCTGAGACTTCAGTCTCCTTAGGACATCTGTTCTCATTTGAGTTTCTGTGCCTGTAAACAGTTATCCTAGGGTTCATTTCATCTCATAGAATAAACTATAAGCATCTCTTTTCAATTTTAATTCTTGAATTCAATTCTAATCACTCCTGTTCCAAAAAATCTCATTTAATATATGTAATATTTATGCTATATGTTATAGAATATATTTATGAACAATATATTATATAATACAGAATATAGAATATTTATTTATAAATAGTAAATAGATTTATAAATATATAATATGCATGTATGTGTGTACATTTATTTATTTAAGCCTTTTTCTTTTGGATTAGACTCAATACTAAGTGTTGGTTCCAAGGCAGAAGAGCAGAAAGAGCTAGGTGATTGGAGTTAAATGACTTGCCCAGGGTCAAACAGCTAGGAAGTGTCTGGGGCCAGATGTGAACACCGGACCTCCCATTTCTAGGCCTGGCTCTCCATCCATTGAACCATCTAGATGCCCCCTCCCCATTTATAATATTAATAATAAATAACATTGACATTTGTTCAATGTTTTAAAGTTGGCAAAGCAATTTCCCATCCTTTGTCTTATTGTAATCTCACAGTCACCCTGTGATAGAGGTGCTATACCAGCATCATTGTTATCATTTTACAGAGGAAGAAACAGACCCAGAAGTTGGCAATAAGTACAAAGTAGGATTCAATTCTAGATCTTTCTGAATGCAAACTCAACACTCAAATCTCCTGTGCCATGCCATATACAAAATATTCTTGTACAATTGATCTTTGGGAGAAAACAGATTGCTACTGTTGATGTCACCTTAAAATGGCCAGTGCTTAACTTCCTGGCAATTCCATAATGTTTTCCTGCATCTGCCTAGAGCCTTTCTGAAATTTTGCTCTATTCTCTCTGCCTGGGAGACAGTACAAGTAGTCTGCCTCCCAAGGGGCATGAGGGATGGACAAAATGTGCTTCAACCCAGAGACTGAAAATCAGATTTCTCGATAAGATCCGTTACTTTCCAGGGGCAATCAACATTCCCTCTTGCTATTGATTTTTTGCTTAGGAAAGAGGCCACACTCCATTTCAGTGACTAGTGGTGATGGATGTTGACTAGGAGGAATAGTTCCTGGGGAGTTCATTGAAGAAAAGAATTCCCTGTTAGGCCATTATTTTTAGATTACTCAGTAACCTTGGTAGTAGTTCCTGGACTGGAATGGGGGCCCTCTTTTGTGCTCATGATACCCAGGAGTTTTTTCTACTGCCCAGTTCAAATAGCCCAAAGTGTTCCAAGTCTTTGTACCAAAATCTTCCATTTTATGCTTCACAATAACTCTTGTGTTCCTGTGCACTTGTGCCAAGTCTTGCCCAGGATTATGGGACTAGAACTTGGAACATAGCAGGAGACATGTGCAGTATCTGTTCCCAAACCTAAATGACAGTTGCATTAAATGTTATATTTTGAAACCTCAGGAATTTGTTTTGTTAATTAAAACAAAACAAAACAAACAAAAAATTTTAGCAAAGTGAAAAAACTGCAAAAATCTTACACATTTAAGTCAGATGACTTTCACTTTATATGTTCTATATATGTATATACTATTCACTATATACTTAGTGAATATATAATGAAATATGACAATAGTGCATATATGCAAATGAAATATAGACTGTCTTTATAGAGATGAATACATATGCATGTAATACATATATAATATATATACATGCACAGAATATATGTATGTATAGTATCCTTTACACATAGTCTCCCACCTCTGTAAAAGCAGGGCAAAGTGCCTTCTCAGATTCAGAGATCAGTTGAAGGAATTGCACATATTTATCCCACAGAAGAGAAGACTTGGCAAATTTTGCTCACTGTTGTCTTCAAATGTTTAAAGGGTTGTCGTGTGGAAAAGGAATTCGACTTATTCTTGCATCCAGAACATAGAAATAAAACTAGAAAATAGAAAGGGTGAATGATGCCAACTCAAGTATAAAAAAAAAGAACTTAACAGCCAGAGTAGTCCAGAAATGGAATTGATTTTCTTGGTAGGTAGTGAGTTTCTTATTACTGAGAGTGTTCAAGATGGAGTTAGATTGATCATTTCTTAATGATATTCTTAAGAGGATTCCTGTTTATGGCAGGGGTTGGACTAAATGACTCCTCAGGTCAATTCTAATTTTTACCTTCTTCAAATTCAGGACTCCTTCTGGCACCTCTTTTTGCTTCTTGAGATATCCTTCCCTTAAATTGAAATTAGCATGTCCTGGAGACATTGTCCTAGGTAGCTCTTGACAGTTTTTCTACATATCTTCTGTAATTCTGGGAGAGCTTCACTGAAGAAATGATTTCCTTTTAGACCATTCATTATTTGTAAGTTTCCCAGTGAACTTGTCAGTCTTTTGTAGAAGGCAGTGATGTGACTCAAATTCCAGTGATGCCCATGAGTTCATTTCACTACCTTGTTCAATTAGTCCACAAAGGTCCCAGTTTCATTAGAGGAGTGCTGAAGCCCACATTTCCTGTTTTCTGATTCCCACCTTCTTGCAGCAGTATGAATCCTGTAATTCTTTTAGCTACAAATCCCCCTGGTATGTTGCTTTCTCTTTACACCTACCTCCTACTGCTCTTTCATTGGTATTTCAGGGAGTTTAAGCACATTATTCAGAGATGAATGGAACTCATTGGCATTAACTCTTGGGAATTTTTTTGAGAAAGAAATGTACCTGTACAAACAAGCTAGAGTTTGAGCAGGAAAAGTTACTGAAGTGGATCAAAAGAACTTATGGAAGCCAAGAGAAGGAGTGCCCCCGAAGTAGACAAACAGATCTGTCCACTTTTGTGCTGCTGCCATATTGAGGCCATTTTTTTCTTCTGTTTTTGCTCCTCTCACACATTAAAGGAAAGCATCTGAGCCAAACTATTCCCTTTAATAGGGTCATAAGATCATAGATTTAAAGCTGGAAATGCCCCCCAGAGGTCTTCACATACAACCTCTTAATTTTTCAGATGAGATAATTGAGGTTTCAAGATGTTTGGTGGCTTGACTTCTGTTTTGGTCTTTTCAAGGAAAAAATAGTATCAAATAGATTCTATATTTAGAATTTTTATGATGGTTGTGAAATCTTTTTTCCCCCTTACTCCCCTCCATATCAAAAAATGTACCTAATTCTGCCCCTAGAGCCCATTATATCTCTCTCAGAAAGCAAGTAGAATCTTTCCTCATAAATCCCCTGGAGTCTTGGTTAATCTTGGATTGATTAGGATTCTTAAACCTTCCAAAGTTAATTCTTTGTTGTTACTGTACAAAAGGTTCTCCTGATTTTCTTCACTTTCCTTTTATCAGTTCATATAGGAAGGTCTTCCTATTTTTCCTGGTACAAGAGTATTCTGTTAAATTCATTAATCATAATTTGTTTATCATTCTCCAACTGATAGGCACTCTTTTAGCTTTGCAGTTTTTGCTACTACAAAATGAATGTTTTCGTACATAGATGGGTCCTTTTTTCCTTTTTTGATTTATTTTGGAGTATCAGCCTAATACTACTGGTTAACTTTCGGGGCATAGTTCCAGGATGACTTGGACTAATTGACAGCTTTATCAACAGTGCACCATTATTCTGACTTCCCTCATTGTCCAATTTTAAAGCTAAAAGCTCAAAGGAAAATAGTAGTAACTCAGGAAATACTCTGATTAAATCCAAAAGAACTCCAAGTGTTTAGTTTCTTCTATTATATGATTTCTCTAGTTTCCCTCATCTGAGAATTAATCTCAGAATCTCTAATTGCTTAATCTCAAAATATGGGGTCTCAGGTCTATATGATATATCTGAGCAACCTGGGGGGTCCTGCCCAAACAGCAGACTTGTTTTATAGTTCTCTAAGGCAGAACACACTGTTTTCTTCTGGTCTTTGGGTCATGCCTTAGGTGAGTAATGGCTAAGACATTAGTCCAGAAATATTTCCACATGTGCTTCATTCAGCTTGGAAGACAGTACACAATATAGAGGTTCCTGGAAGAACCCCATCTTCTTCAGAACCTCAGGAAATTGTTGATAAACAGGAAGATACTCCTCCTATGAATACAGATCAAGACCTCTTACTTTTATTACATTGGTTTCATTATTTCATTGGTTACTATAGCACCTATCTCCAAGGGTTTTGTGCAGACAAAATGAAATAATATTTGTAAAGCTATTTGTACATTCTAAAGTGCCATGTAAATGCTAGCTATTATTATTAATCATTGGGGCAGCTAGGTGTTGTAGTGGATAGAGCACTGGGCTTAGAATCAAGAAGATTCATCTTCATAAGTTCAAAACCAGCCTTAAGCTCTCTGAGTAGCTGTGTGACCCTACACAAATTACCTAACCCTGTTTGCCTCAGTTTCCTCATCTGTAAAAGGAGCTGGAGAAGAAAATTGCAAACTATGTCAGTATCTTTGCCAAGAAAACCCCAAATGGGGTCATGAAAAGTTGAATACAACTAAAATGGGCAAACAACAGCTATTAATCATTATCATTATTAGAGGCAACTAGGTGGCACAGTGAACAGAACTTGCCTTGGAGTCAGGAAAGCCTGAGTTCAAATCCTGTCTCAGATAATTTACCAATCACTTAACCTCTATATATGCTAGCTTCCTCATCTGTAAAATGGAGATAATAGCATCTATCTCCCAGGCTTGTTGTGAGGATCAAATGAGATCATATTTGTAAAATGCTCTGCAAACCTTAAAGTGCTATAGCTAGTTATTATTATTCTTAATTATTATCATCCTCGTTATTATTAAGAACATTTATTTTCTAGTAGCCAGCCTTGAGGAGCCTCTGAATTTATCCAGGTTGGTTGGGCAATCCATTTCTTGGTCCATGTCCCAAGGCTCATCAATACATCTGTTAGGAGACCCTGGTTGATTTCCATGCAATGATCTTGGTTCATTGTGGTACTTGGGTGGAGTTTAGTGAGTGGAATTTAGTGAATGGAAACTGTTTTCTTACTCTGCCTTTTGTAACTCAGATCCTTTCAGTCTTTCAGTGTATGCAGCCAATTACATTTCTTTTTAAATTTTTATTCCAAATTTTACTAAACCAAACCAAACAAGCATTTCCATATACAAAGGAAGATAGTACATAAATGAAAAAAACAAATCTGTTACACTTTTTAACTTATCTTACTTTTCTTTCTCTCTGCATGATAAATCCTGCCCACCCCTCACTACTCTTCCCACGGCACAGAAGATCATTTGATGGCCAACATGTCTGCATAAATTAATACCATATTTTTTTTTTCATATTTCACCTTTCTGTTCACTTTCTGGAGGTAAAATTCACAGTTGATTCTTCCAGGAGTAATTCTGTGGTTGTGTATAATGTTCTGGCTCTACTCATTTCACTGTTCATTACCTCATATAGTTCTTTCCAAGTTTTTGAAAAAAATCTGTGTTCATTGTTTCTTATGGCGCAGTAGGAATATGCCATCACAATCACATACCACCGTTTGTTCAGGTATGCCCTTGGTTTCCACTTCTTTACCATCAAGGAGAAAGCTTCTATCAATCTTTTAAATCATATGATTCTTTTCCTCTTTCCCTGATCTTTTTGAGAAATAGACTCTGCAATAATTTTATATAATATTACACATTATATAATATCTGTAATTCCAAATTGCTCTCCAAAATCATTGGATCAGTTCACAGTCCTACCAGCAGGGCATTAGTGCCCCCATTTTCCCATGTAAGCCAATTAAATTAAAAAAACCAGTTTTTATTGGTGGTGAATTCTATTTTTTGTTTCGTTTTGCCTCAGTAATTTCCCTAAATGCCCTCTCTCTGAACCTACCTTTGTAATAAAGCGAAACTGATGGTGAAAAGCCCCCCCCCAGCCTATTCTGATAGCATATGCAGCATTTCCCATTCCCAGTTACTCATCTGTAAAATGAGATGGTGAAGGAAATGGCAAACCACTCCAGTATCTTTGCCAAGAAAACCTCAAACAGGGACACAAAGAGTCAGACTGACTGAACAACAAAAAAGCATTTATATGACATTTGAAGGTTTGTAGATTTATATGGTTATTTTATTTGATCCTCACAACTCTCTGAGTACTTTTATTTTCTCTATTTCTCAGATGAGGAAACTGAGGCTGAAAGGGGTTAAGTGACTTGCCCGGGACCACACATTTAGTGTCTGGGTCCAAATTTGTCTAGCACTCCATGCCTGCTGCCCACATAGCTATCATAAATAAAGTTATGGAGAGCATGAATATGAACTAATTTTTTAAGTGGTTAAATGATAGCTTTAATTATCCTCTTGGTTAGAAGAGATTGTTCCCTCCTCAATCTCTTATACATTTCTTTGACTTCTATTCACTTTCTCATTCAGATGTTTTAATGTTGAAGGTTAACATTCCAAGGTTGAATTAATTATTTTTAATCTTTGCTATGCTTTGAATGGTCTGGCCTGAATCCATAGTGATGGTTAAGTGGACTTTTAAATTTTCTTCCTGTAAACTTCAGATTTTCTTCTTCATAGAAACTTGGTAGACTTTGTGCTAGTATAGACTTTAAAGATCACTTAATCTACCCACTTTGTTTTCCAGATGAGATAATTGAGGCCTAGACAGGGGAAGTGACTTTTCTGAAGTTAAACAGTGGGTTAGCAGCAGAAGTATTTGAAAGATGTCTGTAGTGTAGTAGACTCTTGTGTTCCTTCATAATAGTTAAGATTTAAATAGTACTTTAAGGTTAACAAAGCCCTTTACTTATGTAACCTGGTTCAGTTCTCATAACCACTTTGTTAAAGTACGCGCTATTATTTCCATTTTTACAGATGAGGAAACTGAGGCAGATAATTTTGGTTTTTTTTTTTTAAAGTGATTTCCACAGGGTCACACTGCTAGTATCTGTCTGAGGCAGGATTTGTGTTTGAGTCATCCTGACTCCAAAGCTAGTACTTTTATCCATTGTACCACCTGTACTGCTGTAGAAAAAGTGAATTTTGGGGGAGAAAGTCAAGTTCTCCACAGGGTAGATATTCCTTTTTCTAAATAAGATGTATATTTAATTGCTGAACATCTAGACTAGAACCAGTACTTTGCATTTCCCAGTAGTAGAATGTCTAAACAGCATAGCTGTTGTGTTTTTAATTTAAATGTCAGCTGTGAAAAAACCTAGCATCTCCTGGAAAAGAAGGGACTGCAACTCAAGTCCAAAGCCCAGTTACTAGGCATTTGGTAATTCCCTTTAGTATCTATTCTGCCTTAAAGGTGTGAGCTTGACTCCTATTAACTTTCATAGGAATTATGTATGTGCCTCTAGGGGAGAGAACAACTTTTAATGGGAAATTCCCTTCTACAGCCTTTATTTGCAGTTTAATTTTAATGAATCCCACCTAGCAGAGACTTCAAATAAAATGGAATGTTTCTCTGCTTAAAAATAAATAAATAAGTAAATGAATGATTGCACAATACTAGGTTTTGTCCTCCCAGAACAGTTTTAGTTGTTCTTACATCTCTATAGTATCCCTGGAAAATATACTCAGTTGCTCATTATTTTCAAAATCAGAACCCAAGAGCCAACTGTGATTCTTCCCCTTAGGCAAGAGTTGTTGGTTGTCAATAAGGTTCCTCCCTAGCCATTGAACACCTTCCAGTCTAGCATGTCAGGGCTGCTTAGATGGGGTGTGGGGACAGAAATTAGAACTGTTCAGAGATGGAGTGGGGGAGGACAGAAATTAGAACTGTTCAGAGATGGAGTGGGGGGGACAGAAATTAGAACTGTTCAGAGATGGAGTGTGGGGGGGCAGAAATTAGAACTGTCCAGAGATGGAGTGGGAGAGACAGAAATTAGAACTGTTTAGAGATGGGGTGGGGTGGGGGGATGGGGACAAATTAGAACTGTTCAGATTCTGAGTGCTACTACTTGCCTCTCACCAATCATGTGCAGTTGTGCCTGTGTTCACAAAATTTTCAGATTTCTCCAAGAGTATTTCAGAAATTTCCTATTGCAGTAGGAAGGGCACCTTCTGCCTCTTGATCCTTCTTCTTTTTTTCTATGATCTTTTGCAATCTCTCTAACAGGGGCTCAGCAATCTCACTGACTGTTTTATTGGTAGGGTGCAGAAGATGGAGTTTTATCTGGGTCAGATGATCAGGATTCACTAAGGCTTTATTTCTTGCTGTGGGTATCCACTCCATGTTAGTCAGTTTTTCAGTTATTTCTAACATAAAAGTTATTCTCTGCAGAGAAAACAGAAACAAAATAACAACTGAACACTTTTGCTGTCTTCCTAGTATCTGTTATCATTGCTCTGTCTACCTCAAGCAGAAGTCCAGTTCTCCCTTGAGCCTCCTTTTTCTTTCACTCTTAACTTAAAAACAATCCTCTCCCCCAAACTAAACCCTTTTTGTTGTCCTTAGCCTTTCTAAAATAAGCTTTGACTTATTTTGCCCTTCTGCATTGCTGAGATTGCTTTTATAGGTCCACGCCACCCTCATATTAATTTTCTATTTCCTGGCCTTGCTTTCATCAACTCTAAATCTCTTTAAAAATCACTAGTTTGGGGAGTGCCCTGTGCATCCACATCTGTCTTGTATAGGGGCTGGTGACCAGGAAAGAGAACTATGGTCCCTGGAGTAATAAGAATGGTGAGTCCACACAAAGGAAGTCATTTGAAGCAAGGATGATACCGATTTAATGACCGTGTCCAGAGCAAGAAGTGGAAAAGGCAGGTAGGAGCTGAGACCTGATGTAGGGTAGGGCAGATGGCAAATGGCTCAGGTGGGCAGCTGGATGGGCCAACGGGATGCAAAGCATCCTCTAATCTGCAGCTGGATAGACAAAGTGAGAGCCTCATTCTGCTTCCCCATGGGACCTTTCTCAGATGAAACAGTGAAACACACAAATTATAGAATATTCTTAAAAGAAATAAAGCTTTATTATTTTTAAGTACCTATAGTCACTGCTGACATTGCCCCCTGCTGGGCCTGCTATACAAAAGTGCCCCCTGCTGGGCAGGCTAGAATGAATAGATGAAGTTTGTGATAATTAGTATTATTTGCATTTAAGCAGTTTTGTGTGCTGAAGCCTTGAAAAACAGTTTGTTCTCTCCAGTAGATTAATCATGCTTCCTATAATCTCGTTTACATTATTCATTTACTTCCTACACTCTTTCTTCACAGATTGTGCAAAGAGAAACTTCAGCTCCTAATTATTGGAGATTTTGAGTTTATGGAGTCCAAAATAATGATGTTTAGCTGGATTACATAAATAACCTTAAGGAAGTCTGCTTTACTGATGTCAGTACTCCTTTAGCTCACAGAGTTTTCAAATCTTATCTAATTTAGATGTTCTTTGAAACATTCTGGAACTGAAATGCTTTCTTCCTGCAGCTAGACTTGCACTGAAGCTTTCTGAACTCAGCTAGGAGGTTCCCTAAACAAAAGAGAGACATTACCCATCATGAGGCTCGTGCTCATGGCCTTTCCAGCTTGGTAGCACCTAGCTTAGCCTTTGAGGGCCCAGTTATCACCATTCTGGATATGGTTGACCAGGTATTGGGTTAGGACTGTAGTACAAGACTGTATCACTTAATCAGCAAATATTTATTAAGCACCTACTATGTACCAAACAATATGGCAGTGTTATATTCAAATTCTGAGAAATGTTGGTCTCACCTTGATTGACAAGTGAGGCAGTTGGAGAGATTGGAATGTTCCCATTTGCTGTGAGCCAGGGGCAAAAGTTGGTTAGCCTGAGAGTATAAATACCCCTAACAGCCATATGGAGGAGGTTCTCTTTCTCTTTGATTTGGACTTTGGTCCCTAGATCTTTACGTCTCTGAATCTTCCTAGCTCTTTAGGTCTCTGGGTCCCTGGGTGGTGAAGGGAGGAAGGGAGGTCTGAGAAGAAGAGGGTGGTAGGATTTAAATACTTCCTGAAGGCTGCGAAGGCTAACACATCACCAAAACTGATAATGAGAAAACTGAGAGGAAATCACCAATACAGCTGCAGCAAGGGCTGTCACTTCTCTATTTTGGCAGTGGCCAAGCTGAACCAGAGGGGTTATGAAGAACAATAGCTCCAGCTTTACTGAGACAATAACCTCTAGCCCTGAGTGATTATAGATTATAGATATTAGATTGACAGGGTCTCCAATCCCCAATCCTGGTTATCCTTTCCCTAATTAAGATCATAGATAAAGTATTTAATAAGTATCTTCATGAGTGGTCATTATATCACGACCCTTGGGGAGGGAGCAAACGCAGTCAGATGAACAATGTGATCCAAGGCTAATCAGAGCCCAATATTAATAATTGATCCAACCTCAGGGGTACCTGAAAGGGTTACCCATCCACCTGACTGTTCAGGGTCCTTCCTGGGCAACTGTTATTGAAAGAGGAAATTATAACAACTAGCAAGGGTGATTGGGGTTGGTGTTCCCCCATCATCAGCACCTAGGGAGAATACAAAGATACATTCCACCTCACTAGATATCTCTATCCCCTAGGACGGGGGTCGGCAACGTATGGATCTCGAGCCATATCTGGCTCTTTTGAGGGCCAGATATGGCTCTTTCTGCAGGAGCCATAAAGTCAATTTTTTTTCAGGCGCTGTTACAGGAGCACACACTGTGAGCACTGTACAGCTCTCACGAAATTACATTTAAAAAAAATGTGGCGTGGGGGCAGCTGGGTAGCTCAGTGGAGTGAGAGTCAGGCCTAGAGACAGGAGGTCCTAGGTTCAAACCCGGCCTCAGCCAATTCCCAGCTGTGTGACCCTGGGCAAGTTACTTGACCCCCATTGCCCACCCTTGCCAATCTTTCACCTATGGGACAGTGCACTGAAGTACAAGGGTTTAAAAAAAATTTTGGAAAAAAAAATGTGGCATTTATGGCTCTCACAGCCAAAAAGGTTGCCGACCCCTGCCCTAGGAGGATCTTTTTCTTTATAACAGCAGATAGGTACCAAGAATACAAAGACAAAAATGAAATAGCCCCTTGCTCAGGGAGCCTATGTCTATTGAAGGAAACAGCATATACATAAGTTGATTATATGCAAAATAAATACAAGGTAAAAATTTTTGTAGGGAGTTAGAAGCATACCAAATAACAATATATATCTACACCAAATAATCTAGATATGTGAAAGGAAGGAAGGAAGGAAGGAAGAAGAGAGAAAAAGGGGAAAGAGGAAAGAGGAAGAAGAAAAAAGAAAGGAAAGAGAAAGGAAGCAAGAGATGAAAAAGAAAAAGGTAGAGAGGAAAAAAGAGGAAGTGAGGGATGAAGTGAAATAGAGTAAGAGAAAAAGGAAGAAAGAGATGAAGAGAAAAAGAGCTTAATTCTTACATAATGCTTTGTTACCCATAATTGGAATACAGTATCCCTTTCTTCTGCCTTTTAAGATCTTTGTAATTCTATGAGGCTCAACTGATCCCAAGGCTTCCTTAGTAAAAGACTTGCCCTGACCACCCCCATCAAGCCCACTGTGATGCTCTCTTTTCTGAACTCTTCCTCTGCATCTATACTCCTACAAGCATAGTATCTGGCAGAGAGTAGGTGTGTAATAAATGTTAATTGATTGATGAATTTTCCATTTATTTGAATTATCCTTTTCTTCTGCTCCCGTTAACCCTTCCTGACTAGGTTGTTAAATGTCTTGAGAGCAGGAAGACTTCAAGGCATAATTTATTGATGATAATCTACATATTCCATAACAATTATATTAACCAATGTAGTGTTTTTCAGATGCCCAGTGGAGAAACAGAACAGAAGTAAAATGAACATCCCTTTCAATATTGGCAGAATTAAGGGAGATGATGCTTTAGAAAAAAAGTTTCTGGAGAAAGCTCTTGACCTTAATATGATCTCCTTGAAAGGGCATAGGTAAGTAAAATGACTTAAATGTTAGAGGCTGATATTTGGCTTAATATCTTTAGGAAAAAGTAAAAGCTAATTGAGTTGAATGGCCAGACACCTGTCCTTTAGTGTGTGTTTTTTTAAAGTACCAACTGTAATTTGCTAAGAAAGAGCCATTATCATAGAAATGATCTAGCCTCATTTTTATTTTCAACATCTAAGAACAATGAATAGAAGTGAGAGACATATTTGGGTTTATTTTAAGAAAAACCTTCCTAATAATTAGAGCTGTCTCATGATGGATCTGGCCATCTCATTAAGTAGCAAGTCTTCATCAACAGAGGTGAAGGCTCAATGACTGTCGAGAATGTCACAATTCCCATACTGAGTGAGAGGGTGAGGTCAGACTTGATATTCTTGAAAGGTCTCTTCATATTCTTAATTCTCAACTTCCTTCAGAAAATGGTAAATGGAAAGTAGTGTATTTCATAAGTGTCTCTCTTTATGTGTGGTTATAAACATTTTCCTTTCGGTTCCTCTAGGTCTGTTGGAGGAATTCGTGCTTCTCTGTATAATGCCGTCACCACAGAGGACGTGCAGAAGCTGGCAGCATTCATGAAGACCTTTATGGAAACATATCAGCTGTGAATACTTCAGTGCAAGTTTATATACTGCCTATTTAAAAAATAGGCAGCCTATTCAAATAATTGGCATACATACTTATAAGCACATAACAAACTAAGTTATTTTTTCTCATAAGCAAGCCTACTAGAATTCTTTAAAAAACAACAAAACTGTTACAAGGTAGTTTGCCACTGCAAAGTCAATAATAGCTAACATCTTCACTCTAACTAGAACTTTAAACATTTTTTTAAAGTTATACTCCCTATGTTTATGTGAGGTCCATTGTTTTTCTTCCTTTTTGGTAGTTTTTTTACTTCCTAAATATCAGAACGCAAATTTGGCCATGTGCTTAACTGAGCTGTTTGAATATCCTGGCTTCCCTGGGTACACACATCAGTGGTATAGAAGGGACCAGAGACTTATTTCTTGGTGTGCCAAGGACACATTAGACCAGGGTCAGCAAGCTACAGCCTGGCTGCCAAACCTGGCCTTCTCCCTGTTTTTGTACAGCATGCTAGCTAAAAATGTTTTTTATATTTTTAAGTACAATAAAATTTCATTTTAAAAAAAGAAGAACCATTTTAACTTCCAGGATGGCAGGCCAGATTTGGCCCGCAGGCCATAGTTTGCTATGCTGGCTGTAGAGTAGTGGCCTGATCATTCACTTAAGGTCTGTTTCCATTTATTTAGACCCAAACTCGATCACTGGTTGTGAGCTCAGAGACTCAAGGTATAGGGCAAACTGGGTCTTCCTTTGTACTGTATGTTCTCTTTTTAAAGAGACAAAATGATAAGATGGTTTCTAGTAAGGTCTATTTTTAATATCATGTACTATTTTTCTCTGTGCACTTATATTTCAAGTAGTAGTTCTTTGTACATTCATAATCATAGCTATGCAAGAAAGCTTATTTAGTATATTAACAAGGGACAGGGTATGAGATTTCTTTCTTTTTTTCTGCTTTTCTTCTGAGATAGGAAGATTAGCACCTTTCTGACCCCCCCACTCTCCTCCAAAGCCTCTCCTACCTGTTAAGTTCAACTGAAAGCCTTTGTTAGAATACTCTAAACCTTTATTCTCTTGGCTGTTTGTTTTTCCTCTATTTGATGGGTCAGCACTCTGACTTCTGACATGCTCAGTGGAGAACCCTTTTCCCATTCCTTTGTCTTTATGTATCAGTATGTGATACTGAACACATTAAACCACATTAAAAATACTAAAACATCCCTCTTCTTGTTTTTCATTCTCTGTTTTATTAAGCACTTACTATTCTCTATAGTTTTGGGTTAGAGAAAATAGATATAAAATACCTACACATCTAGGTCATGTGATGGATAATACACTGGGCCTGGAGTCAGGCAGACCTGAGTTCAGATTCAGCTTCAAGATGCTTACTTACCTCTGTGACTTTAGGTGATTCATTTTTTTAAACCCATACCTTCTGCCTTAGAATCAATATAGTCATTCCTTGCTATATCGTAGTTCATTTATCAAGTCACTTAACCCCCATTGCCTAGCCCTTACCACTTTCTGCCTTGGAACCAATGCACAGTATTGATTCTAAGACAGAAGGTAAGGGTTTAAAACAATAAAAAAAATAAATTAAATATAAGGAAGGCACCAAAATGAGGAGCATAAGCTAAGGTTGTCCAAGTAAAGAAGGGAGACATCTCTTCATCCCTTTCTCCAGGGCCCAGGTTGGTCATAATTGTGTAAGATGATGCATCATTTTAGGGTTCTTTTTGCTTACATTACTTTGGTATTATGCTCCTAGTTCAATTTCCTTAATTCTGTATTAGCACATCCAATTCTTCTCATGTTTCTCTGAAAGTTTTTTCATTCATAGTATCTTTTAGCACGATAGTCTTCCATCACGTTCATTTTATTCAGTCCTTTCTTAATCCCCGTGGGCCCATTTTGCTTCCAACATTTTTGCTACCATAGAGCATGCTGCTATCAATATTATGGCATAAGGCTTTCATTTTCTCTCTTTGATCTTAGGATATAGGCTTAGCAGTAAGATCTCAGAGTCAAAGGATAAGAACATTTGGGTGACTGTTCATAACTTGAAATTCTTTTCCAGAAAAATTAAATCAATTTACACCTCCCCAAGTAGCATATTAGTGTGGTTGTCTTCCTGCTGCTTTTCCAAAATGGACTATTTCCATCTTTTGTCATCTTTTTTAATTTGCTAGATGTAAGGTGAAATGTCAGAGCTATTTTCATTTGCATTTTTTCTTTTTAATAATCATTTGGAGTGGCTTTTCATACATTCTAGGCACCATTCCACCTAGCTGCCTAGCAGGAGATTTGGAATCAGGGGTTTCCCTGAAGTTGAGGTTTGCCTCACAGCAGCCCAAGAATATACCTTGGCTTGAGATGATTTATTTTACTAACCTGAATCCCCAGCTGCAAATTAATCCTAGATTCAATTTTTAAAAAAACCCTTACCTTCCATCTTATAATCAACACTATGTATTGGGACTTCTGTGCTAAGATGGCCTCAGAGTAGAAGCAAGAATCTTCTCACAACCAACTGATATAAAGCTCCTCAAAAGGCTATGCATCAAAATCAGATGAGGGAAGGATCTCTACTGTAGGGCGTAGCCTTGAAGGTAGGCAGGGTTTGGGCATTTCAATGTTATAAGGGGGTAAAATTACACCTACCAAACTGAGATCTGAACACCCCTCCCCCACTCTACCTCCTGAGCCAGAGTCAGAGCAGACTCTAGGTTCTTGGGGTATGACTGAGGGTACCACAGACTTATCCCTGAGGGCTGTGAGACTTGGGTCCCAAGGCTGAGGAACACAGAGATAGAGCAGAGAGGGGCTGCCTGTAGCAGACATGGCAGAGAATGGAAAAATAGCCTCAGGGCAAAAACTGCTCTGTAGCTCTATACACAGAGAACTGCCTGTCCTCCTCACTCAGACAGGAAAAAGCTAACACAGCAATGGCCACCAACACCCAAGAACTATAATCTACAACTACCAAAAAAGAAAATAAGAAAAAGTCTCTGACACTGGGTAACTTCTATGGAGAAAAACAGCAGAGTATTTAGAAATGATAGCAGAGAGCAACAAATAAGCAAACACACCCCAAAAAATAATAAAAATTGGTCATTAAATAAAATTTAAAATAAAAAAATAGAAATTGGTCACAAGCTCTCAAGGAACTTGAAAAGGAATTCAAGAACCAAGTAAGAAAGAGAGAAGAAACTTGGCAATAAAGTGGGAAATAGAAATGCAAGTAATTAAAAAAAATAACATTTTTAACAGTTTAAAAGACAGAATCTTCCATTTGGAAAAAGAAGCCCAGAGAAAAAGAAAATTACAGATTAAAATACAGAATCTCCCACTTGGAAAAAGAAGCCCAGAAATCACACAAAATAATAAGCAAATTGGAGATCAGAATTGACCTGAGGAAAGCCATGAAAAGCAGGATAGACCAAACCAAAAAGAAAAGTCAAAAGATCATAGCTGAAAACCAGTCTTTAAAGTCCAGGATCAGCCAAGTAGAAGCTAATAATCTCATAAGACAGCAAGAATAAATAAAGGAAACTCAAAAGAATGACAGAATAGAAGGAAACACAAAATATCTCATTAAGAAGATGATGAATCTGGAGAACAGATCCAGGAGAGGCAATCTTAGGAATCATTGGTCTACCAGAAAACCTGAAAAAAAAAAGAGGTCTTGACATCATACTTTGAGAAATTATCCAAGAAAACTTCCCTGATATTTTTGAACAAGAGAACTAAACAGACATTGAAAGAGTCCAGAAATCACCCTCTACAATAATCCTCAAAAGACAACCCCCAGGAATGTAATTGCCAAATTCAAGAGCTTACAATCTAAGAGGAAAATAGCAAAAATAGCTAAGAATAAGAAAAAATAGCAAGGAGAAAATTGCAAGAAACCAGAAAGAGACAATTCAAATATCAAGGAGCACCAATAAGGATTACACAGGATCTGGTAGCCTGCACACTAAAAGACCACAAGGCTAGGAATATGATATTCAGAAGGGCAAGAGATTTGTGTCTACAACTAAGGATCACCCCATCAAAACTGACTATATACTTCCAGGGGTAAGTATAAGTATGGGCATTTAACAAAATAGAGGATTTCCAAGTATTCCTAAAGAAAAGACCAGAATTAAATGGAAAATTTGATGTCCAAATCTAAAATTCAAGAGAAAAATGAAAAGTTAAACAAGAAAGAGGGGGGAAATTCTTTTTAAGGGCTTCTGTAAGGTGAAATTGTTTATATTCCTATATGGAAAAAGGATATTTGTAACTCTCAAAAACTTTTCACTATCATATAAGAAGCGGGGTTTCAGATAGTTGGGATGTGTTCTGATAACCCCCTGAATTATGATTGAGAGCCAACATTGCTCAAACACCACCCCTCCTTACTTAGGAGACTCTCAGGGTTACTGAACAAGTAGAAGTTCCCCAAAATGGATATGCTGAAGGTAAAAGTTTAGAGGGAGATGTTGTCTATTAAAGGAGACCCAGGGGACCCCCGTCAGTTGTTCAGAGCCAGGGTGTCTTGACACAAACCTCTCTGCTCCCCAATGGTGGAAACAGTATAAAATGGGGAACTATCCTCCTTCCACCCTCAACCAACAAAGTTCTGTCTCCTTCCCAAATCAACTGTTCAGATCTGACTTGAATCACTTAACAAGGGTTTATTCAGGAAACAGATAGATGGGGATTAAAACTGAGATGGGTGCTGGGAAAAGGGTACAAGGGATCCCTGAATACCTGTTCAGTCCTTGACTGGGATGGGTAATAGCAGAAAATACATCTGCATTCCCCAAATCCAGATTCTCTGACCCAAACCCCAACTAAACCTAATATTATGGCTATCTATAGAGAAATTTTGATAAAGTAATGGTTCAAGTCTAGTTTGACTCCCCCCACCGGAGTCTAGGCCCCCTGGCCAAACTGAAGTAACTTTGATAACATGTCTTCCAAGGTGTTCAGGAATGTTGAAGAATCAAATAGACTAGTTTTAGTAGCTGAAGGTCTTTGGGAAACTCTTCAGATTTGGGTTTTGAGGGTACTGAAGGTGCCACAAAATCTCTACCTCCCACTTCCCTGTCCCTCCAGAGCAAGAGAGAGAGAATGAGTTCTGTTGGTTCCTTCCCACAAGTCTTAACCCTCAGGCCAATTGTCATCCCTCCTGGGTCCTTCAGTATTCCATCTGTAATTTGCTAAATATAGACTTGCTTGGCCTCTTGCAATATCTTGTCTTTTCTGTTACACATATTAGATAGAAGAATTATTCAAAGGCAGAGGTTGGGGTACTAAGTAGTTTAAAATGATATGTAAAAAAAGGAGGGGTGGGAATACAAGATGATACTAAGAAACTTGAAGGAAGAAGAAAAATAGGATAATTTATACCACATAAAAAGTCACATGGAAGGGGGAGAGGAAGAATAATATAAGAAGAAGAGAGTGGTAAAAGGTAATACTTAAACCTTACTTTCAGTAGAATCAGTTCTGAGAGGGAAGAGCAGCTAGATTAACTGGGGTATAGAATTCTATCTTACTCTACAGGGAAGTTGAAAGAGCAAAACCAAGGGTGGGTGGAGAGGGGGGGTATTAAATGGGAGGGAAATGAAGAGGAGAGGGAAAAGGAGAAACTATTGGAGCTTAAGGAGGAAATAGATAGTAAAACTATACTAGTGGGGGACCTGAACCTTCCTCTATCAGATCTAGATAAATCAAACCAAAAAATAAATAAGAGGTAAGAGATATGAATGAAATCCTAGGAAAATTAGACTTAATAGATATATGGAGGAAAATAAATAGGGACAAAAAGGAATACACCTCAGCCACACATGGTACATTTACAAAGACTGACCATGTAGTAGGGCATAAAAACATTGCAAACAAATGCAAAAAAGCAGAAATAATAAATGCTACTTTTTCAGATTATAATGCAATAAAAATTAATTGATAAGAGGCAAATTAAAAATTAATTGGAAATTAAATAATATGATTCTCCAAAATTGGTTGAAGAACAAATCAAAGAAACAAAGATTTCATTGAAGAGAATGACAATGAGGAGACATCATATGAAAAACCTATGGGATGCAGCCAAAACAGTACGTGGAAAATTTATATCCCTGAGTGCATATGTCAACAAATCAGAGCAGGAAGAAGTCAATAAATTGGAAATGCAAATTAAAAAACTAGAAAGAACAAATTAAAAATCTCCAGATAAAAATGAAATTAGAAATCCTAAAAATCAAAGGAGAAATTAATAAAATTGAAAGTAAAAGAACTATTGAATTAATAAGACTAGAAGCTGGTACTTTGAAAAAAACAAATAAAATAGACAAAGTACTGGTTAATTTGATAAAAAAGGAAAGAAAACCAAATTAACAGTATCAAAGATGAAAGGGTGACCCCACCTCTAATGAAGAAATTAAGATAATTATTAAGAATGATTTTGTCCAATTACATGGCAATAAATATATCAATCTATGTGAAATGGATGAATATTTACAAAAATATAAATTGCCTAGATTAACAGAAGAGGAAAAAAGAATATTTAAATAATCCCTTATCAGAAAGAGAAATTGAACAAACTATCAAAGAACTCCCTAAGAAAAAATCCCCAGGACCTGATGGATTCACAAGTGTATTCTATCAAACAATTAATCCCAATGCTATGCAAACTATCTGACAAAATAAGCAAAGGAGTTTTGCCAAATTCCTTTTATGACACAAATATGGTACTGACTCCAAAGTCAAGCAGACCAAAAACAGAGAAAGAAAACTATAGACCAATCTCCTTAATAAACATAGATGCAAAAATCTTAAATAAATACTAGCAAAAAGACTCCAGCAAGTGATCATGAGTATTATCCACTACAATCAGGTGGGATTTATACTAGGAATGCAAGGATGGTTCAATATTAGGAAAACCATCCACATAATTGACCATATCAACAAGCAAACCAACAGAAATCACATGATTATCTCAAAAGATGCAGAAAAAGCCTTTGACAAAATACAACACTCATTCCTATTGAAAACACTAGAAAATATAGGAATAGATGGGTCTTTCCTTAAAATAATGAACAGTATATATGTAAAACCATCAACAAGTATCATTTGCAATAGGGATAAATTCAAAGTCTTCCCAATAAGATCAGGAGTGAAGCAAGCATGTCCATTATCACCTCTGTTATTTAACATTGTACTAGAAACACTAGCAGTAGCAATTAGAGAAGAAAAAGAAATTGAAGGTATTAAAACAGGCAATGAAGAGACTAACCTATCACTCTTTGCAGATGATATGATGGTCTACTTAAAGAATTCTAGAGGATCAACTAAAAAGCTAATGGAAATAATTGACAACTTTAGCAAAGTTGTAGGATGCAAAATAAGCTGACATAAATCATCAGCATTTCTAAATATTTCCAACACAACTCAGCAGCAAGAGTTAGAAAGAGAAATTCCACTTGAAATCACCCTAGATAGTATAAAATATTTAGGAATCTATTTGCCAAAACAAACACAGGAATTATATGAACACAACTACAAAACACTTTCCACACAATTAAAACTAGATTCAAATAATTGGAAAAAACATTAATTGCTCATGTATGAGACAAGCTAACATAATAAAAACAACAATCCTACCCAAATTAATTTACTTAATCAATGCTATTCCTATCAAACTACCAAAAAACTTTTTTATTTAATTAGAACAAATTATAACAAAGTTCATTTGGAAGAACAAAAGATCAAGAATATCAAAGGAAATAATGAAAAAAAAGTGAAAGATTGGGGCTTAGCATTACCAGATCTTAAACTGTACTATAAAACAGTGGTCATCAAAACAATATGGTACTGGCTAAAAGACAGAAGGGAAGATCAATGGAATAGAGTTGGGGTAAATGTCCTCCGCAAGACAGTGTATGATAAACCCAAAGAGCCCAACTTTTGGGACAAATATCCACTATTTGACAAAAACTGCTGGGAAAATTGGAAAACCATATGGGAGAGATTAGTTTTAGATCAACATCTCACACCCTAGACCAAGATAAATTCAGAATGGGGGAAAGACTTGAATATAAAGAAGGAAACTATAAGTAAATTAGGTGAACACAGAATAGTATTCTTGTCAGATCTCTGGGAAAGGAAAAAATTTAAAACCAAGCAAGAGTTAGAAATAATTACAAAATGTAAAACGAATAATTTTGATTACATTAAATTAAAAGGTTTTTGTACAAACAAAAACAACGCAACCAAAATCAGAAGGGAAACAACAAACTGGGAAAAAATATTTATAACAAAAAGCTCTGACAAAGATCTAATTTCTCAAATTTATAAGGAACTAAATCAATTGTACAAAAAATCAAGCCATTCCCCAATTGATAAATTGGCAAGGAACATGAATAAGTAGTTTTCAGATAAAGAAATAAAAACTACCAATAATCACATGAAAAAGTGTTCTAAATCTCTAATAATTAGAGAAATGCAAATCAAAACAACTCTGAGATATCACCTCACACCTAGCAGATTGGCTAAAATGACAGCAAAGGAAAGTAATAAATGTTGGAAGGGATGTGGCAAAATTGGGACATTAATGCATTGCTGTTGGAATTGATTCAACCATTCTGGAAGGCAATTTGGAATTATGCCCAAAAGACTTTAAATGACTGCTTGTCCTTTCATCCAATGATACCACTGCTGCTGGGTTTGTACCCCAAAGAGATAATAAGAAAAAGTACTTGTACAAAAATATTTATACTGTCTTAGAATCAATACTGGGCACTGTATTGGTTCCAAGGCAGAAGAGTGGTAAGGTCTAGGCAATGGGGGTTAAGTGACTTGTCCAGGGTCACAAAGGTAGGAAGTGTCTGAGTCCATATTTGAACCCAGGACCTCCTATATCTAGGCCTGGCCCTCAATCCACTGAGCCACCCAGTTGCCGCCCCTGTATTCAATTTTTAAGGTATTTTGACTGACTTGGGTTTTATAGATTCTTTAGAATGAAAGTAGATGAGACTACATAGAACCTCTCTGGGCTAGAGCAGGCACTAAGTTGGCTGAGGCATAAAATCTGGGTCTGGTCTAGAACTGAACTGGTCTCCAGAGATAGAGAGCAAGGCTTTTCACTTTGCTTTACTTCCCAGAATTTAGTGGCATCATCGTGTATTGAAGGCCAGAGTAATGAGTTTTGAGCAAAAGACCAAGTAATTCCACTATTGTACTTATTAATTCTTACCCTATAAGTTAGTTCCTTTGATATTGTAACTTGCAACCAATTATGTGCCTTCTCATCCTATATGATTCTTGCCCCAAACTGCCATAGAAGTTAATAATAATGATAAATAACATTTATATAGTACTCTAAGGTTTAAAAATCTCTTTACATAGCATTATATAAATTTTATTCTAACATCAACCCTGGGAGATAGATGCCGTTGTTGTTTTAAAATAATGTTAATGTCTTTTATTTTTATATCACTTATGTTTTCATGTGCTTTGCCCTTCCTAACAGCCAAGCCTTTTAACAAAGATTTTTTAAAAAAGGAAATAAAAGAAAAAAATTTAACAAAGTATCAATATGTTTTAAAAAAAATCTGAGTTATGCAATATCCTGTACCCACAGATTCCCTTCTTCTACAGAGAGAAAGAGAGAGGGGGGAGGGAAAGAGAGGTGGAGAGGAGAAAGAAGGGGAGAGAGAGGGAGAGGGAGAGAGAGGGAGAAGAGGAGAGGGAGAAGTAGAGGGAGAGAAAGAGAGAACAGAGAGAGAGGGAGAAAGAGAAAGAGGAAGAAGGAAAGAGACAGAGAGAGGGAGAGACAGAGAGATGGAGAGAGAGAAGGGAAGGAGGGAGGAGGAGAGGAAGAGCAAGAAAGAGAGAGAGAGGGAGAGAAGGAGGGAGGGAGGGAAGGGAGAAGGAGGAGGTGAAAGAGAGAGACAGAGAGTGGGTGGGGCAGGGGGTGTGTAAATGGAATGAGCTCATCTCCATTCATAGTTAAAATTCTAGCCACCAGAGATAATACCAACCCACCTTCCCTAGTGGGGTGGGGAGACACGTGACAATAAGTAACAGATCAAGAACAAGGGACTGCCCTTTGGGCAGTCCAAAACAGTGTAGAGGCTGCCATTTGTCCACTTGAATTAGAGGTGGATACAGGAAGTGACGAAAGATGCTGTCTCTCAAATATGCTGGTAACTTCCTGTGAAGGCAGTTGGCGCTTTGAACTTGGTGTAGAAGGATCTCTGGTGAGACCTCAGGTGGCTTCTCCTCTGAATTGTCACGTGGGTAAGTTAGGCTGACTTCCCTTTGCCTCTCTTGGTGTTCTAGAATATCTACCCTCAAGGAGGCTTCTTTGCCTCTCTAATTGTCAAGGCCTTGTGGCTGGTAACCTTGTTTAATTTAGCTCTAATCCTCTTCCAGGCTGGACCTCTGGTCCAGCCAGAGTTTCTCTCTCTCTCTATCTCCCTTCCTTCAACCTTTCTAATTGTAAATAAACTACCATAAAAGCCATTCTGACTTGGGTCTATTTTTAATTATGGAATCAATATGAATCTGATTGATTTGACTGATTCCACACATTTACATATATTTATATATATATATACATATATATATATAATTTCCATTCTTACAGGGGAAAGGGAGAGTTACTGGCATGTACCAGAGAAGAAAGAGACAAAAGTCATTGCTGATAAAAGTTGCAAACCTACTAATTGACAAGAAGAAAACAATCTTAGTCTTTAAGCTCTCCAGATCTAGCAGGACTGGGGAAGAATATATTTTCTTACCAGTCTGACAGAGGAGAAGTTAGCCATAAGAAAATCAATAATTAAAAATGAACAGGCAGAATACAACAAATAACCAAACATATCTTCTTTCCCATTGCCCATTCATTAAAAACGAACAGATATCATGTCAACTGTCTATGGGCACAATTCACCTTGGTTTGGGCCACAGGGAGGTCTGGGGTTTCCGTGTGTGCCCTTCCACTTGTAAGGTTTTGTGGAAAGAAGGCTGGACATAGATCCAGAGTTTAAATCACATCTGTGCCACTTGGGTAATAGGACCTCTATGGACTTCAGGTTCCTCATCCATAAAATGAGAGACATAGACAACATGTCCCCCTAAGCTTCCAACTCTAGGCCATTGAATCCTGAATATGCGATCATCAAAACAATGGCACCCATTTGTAGAATCAAGGAATATTAGAGTCAAATGGACCTGAGGAGGAAGAGAAGTGAAATCATTCTCCTCCCATTCCATGTTTTTGGAAAGAGGTTTTTGGATATCAATTGATAAGCATTATTAAATGCTTATGTGCCAGGCACTGTGTTGCTGGGGATACACAGAAACACTGAAATAGTCCCCGCCTTCGAGGAGCTGATATTCTAGTAGGGAAAATAACCTGTAAATAAGTAAATACAGACAAAATGCAGAAGAGATGGAAGATGAAGCTCTTGACTTTTATAAGATCTTTTTGAAAAGGTGTCAGTAAGTATAATGACTGGGAAATTTTAGAGAGAAATCTGGCTTAGTCTCTTTACTAGAAAGTGAAAATTCAGTGATCTGGCCTCATTTTCATTCTATTATAGATTATGGAATTGATGGTGTGTCTCATGGTACACAGTGGATAGAGCACTAAGTTTGGAATCAAAACCACTCATCTTCATGAATTCAAATCTAACATCAGAAAGTTATTAGCTTTGTGACTCTGGACAAGTCACTTAACCCTGTTTGCCTCAGTTTCCTCATCTGTAAAATGGGCTGGAGAAGGGAGTGACAAACTACTCAAGTATCTTTGTCAAAAAAAAAAAACAAGAGGGATCACATAGAGTCAGATGCAAATGAAGCAACTCTTGCCTAAATATATGTAAAAATTATAACCTGAAATTATGACAAAAATAAAAAAAAATTATTTGGTAATTGTTGTACTGCACCTTCTTTTTCCTTTCCACCAATGAAGTCCCAACTTTCCCATAAATACTGATGACAACAGAAAATTTGAATCTAAACATAACTGAAGGTGAAAAGACTAATTTTTGTTTGCTGTCACTAGATGTTGAAGGAGGTGTCGACATGGAATCTAGAGTTCCCAAACTTGTAGCTTAGTGAGATATGATGAACCCCAAGTTTAGAAATAGTTTGTAGGTTGGAGACCCCCAAAGCTTGTGCTTGTTCCCTGTTCCCCTGGGAATCCACCCAGAAGGGAATCTCAGGCTAGCAGTTGCAGACTGAATAATGGACCCCAGGGTAAATGCTAAATACCCTTTTGTCCTAGGTAGTCTTGCCCATTGTATCAGAGACCCTGTCCCAGGAAGGCACACCTGGGCAGGAACTATCTTTTAGTATCCATTGTGTAAGCAGTCCCTTCCCCTACACCCTAGCCTCTAGCTATGATCCCTTTCTCTAGCTTGATTGTATCCTGTCAGTATACTGTCAATCATCTCTCCCAGCCCCTGGATCTTCCCAAAAGGTATATAAGTTCCCCAATTTCCTTTGTCCCTAGGAGTGGTCATCTAGCGCGGTGTCACTTCCAGGGGGATCAGGGAGCAGAGCGAAGCAGTGTTCCTTTAGACTCTGCACAAGGCGCAGCTCTGCATAAGAGGCCAAGTAGCCCTCATCCCCCTTTCCCTTGATTAAAGAGTGGTTTTATGACTATTTAATAGTCCCGTGTTTTTCTAAGTTAACAAATGGAGGTTCCCCAGCGAGATCCGAAGTCCGGGCGGCCTGAGCCACCTGCTAACCAGGACTCCAAGACGTGAGGTACCCACACAGCCCATTTGGGGTTGAGTCAGGAGTCTGCTTAGCAGAGCGGCCAGGCAAGTGGCTCTCGGAGCAAAGGACTCGGTCGCGCATATTTGGGGCGATCCACTCTTTAATTAAGGGGGTTGGAAGCAACGGTCCGTGGACCCACGGAGAGTTGCAGAACCAGAACCAGCCCGGGGGTTGTCTGGAATTATGGGAAACAGTAAATCTGTAGGCCCAGGAGGTGGAAATAACCAACAGTCCGAAGAACCACCTACCAATACGGCGGCAAAAGAGATTTTCAAAAAGAGTGTTTTCAAAGTATGGCCTAATGCATGCGAATATCTGGATAAATGGCAAATGGCGACAAAGTCCAATCCCAAGGTAAGCGGGCCAAAATGGAGTCTAGTTCAACCCACTACAAGCCCCGAGTGTGACTAGGTATTAGAGTGTGTGTGTTGTTGCATGTGAAAGTGGGTGAAGCATGTCTGGAGTAGAAAAGCAAGGAGAGGAGTTCAGAGGTGTGAATGGTGGGCTGAAAGCCTTGAATGGGAAGCTGAGCTGAAGTGTGGGAGCCTCAAGGTACATTTAAGTGGATTAAATGGAGAAAGTTGCTTCATGAACTGAAAAGCCAAGGTTTAAGGGTTTAAAGTTTAAATGGTTGTAAATTTTTGCAAAAGAGCTTCTCACAGAAGCTTAAAGAACTTAAGTTCTGGATTTCTTCTAATTTCTTTGAGGTTTTGCTTATATTGTATTTGTGATGTGTTTTAAAAAGGATCCACTAATAACCTTAAAGCTCGTGATTTAAATGTCTGAAGTTGTGTTAACTATTAATTCCTCCCAAAAGCTGAAGAGACAGGACAGGAGCCGGAGATCTGGATAGGAGGAGATCCAGCAAAAGGCAAAAGGAGGTCCAGAAATTCCTAACTTTAAAATTCTAACCTTTTCTTCCCAGTTTTGGTATAATGTGTGAAATTGTATACAACGTGCACTTAATGTTTTAATAATGTTGGTAATGGGATGCATTTGTTCTAGATGTTAAATTTTTTTTTTTGAGTGCTGTAAGTTCACATTTTTTTTTTTCCAAGCTGTTGTTTCCAGAGAGCAAGGTTTTTCTGATTAGCCTGCGTTCAGAAGCAAAGATGGTTCATTTTTGTTCATTGTGTCTTTGTAAAATGACAAGATATGGTTAGGGAAAGGCTTGGCTTTGAATGTGAAGGAAACTGAAGGATTTTTAAACTGACCAACAATTTTCCTCTGAAGGAGCCTCTTTAGCCTTAGGCCAAAAGGCTTTTGAGGCCAGGCTGAGAAAAAGGTAATTTGGAGCCAAGGACTGAGTAAGAAGATAGAAGGGAATTGGACAGGTACTCTGATTTAAAGGTAATTTTTTTTAGCTTTTCCTTAGTAATCCAAAGTTTTGGGTCGAGAGAAGTTTTATGGGTTTTAAAAGGAATCATGAAATATAACCTGATTTTTGGAAAGTTTTTTTTTTAGGTAAATTTCCAGAGTGCAACCATTACAATAGATTAGTTTTTGTTCTAAAAAGACCAGAGAATCCTAGTTCCTATATATAGGTAATGGAGTTTTACTTTTTGAGTGGAGAGAACTAATCCAATTTGGCATTTATTTATTTTTTGAGCATTATTTTTTCTGATAGATGGTCATGGGCACATGACCGATATTAGAGAAAGGAATTTCTCACCTGGGAAAATTCCTAAGAAATTTCTAGGAATACCCTGCATTTTACTACCCCAGTTCGGTAGTATGGGTGAAGTGATTAAAACTTATTAAGGCCAAGTTTGCTATAAGGCTTGTCAAAGGGATTTTTTTATTCACAACCCCTGGAGCACCTTTTATCTAAAGACTAGGAACCAACTAGGTACTTAGGAGCCAAAATCATGGACAAGACTCAGAATCCGAACCTGAAAGATTCTCTGAAGAAGACGCCTATGAGAAATCCGAAGGAGCCCCAAGATGTCACTGGAACCGATAAGTATCGCCTTTCTTAATTGCTATCATTTGGCCTTTCAAATTTCTGTAGCGGTCAAAACTTTGCCATTTTATTTACTCTTAAGAATTATACTTACCCTGAGCAAAGACTCTTAAGTAGAGAACCTAGAGAGAAGAGTTATGCCCCAAATTTAACTAAAGTAGGGAAAATTTAAAATAGTAGCATTTTACTTTAAGAGGCTTGAGAGTAGTAATAACTGGTAGATTTGAGAATTCACAGCAGATTCCAGAGTGCTAGTTCAGTATTACAGAACGCTTTTGTCTCAAAGTAGTATCAGAAGAATTCAGGAAAGAAATGATGGAGCCTAGAAATTTGTTAATAAGCAAAGAAAGTTTATTTTAAACCCTGAGCATGGTTAGAGAAGATTGCCATTTAAAGGAGAAATTGTATGGGAAGACAATTGGGAAAAGAAATGCTATGGAGGAAATTGGTTATGGATGCAGTCACAAGGCGAATGGAAGGGCTGAGAAATGGCTAAGCTAAGTTTCTGTCAAGTTCTACAGGTGACTGACTGCCAATCATGACCAACTTATGCATGGCATCAATATTCAAAGTTATGGGAGCCTTTCTCCCTAATTTTAAGTTACTTCCCACTTTTCTCCCGTTTTAGCAATTTTCTGTAATCATGATGAAGGAAGCCTTAGAAAGGCAAGGCCTAGAATATGGAAATTGTGAAGGCAATTGTGAATGAGGTTAGCAGATTAGAGGTCTCTTTTCCCAAAAGGAGGAAGAATTTAGGTCATAAGGAAAACCTGGCAAAATATTAGTGTCAAAGAGGGAAGGGAAGCAAAACACATAAATAGTAGATTCTAAGCAGTATTTTTAATAAATAGGGTTCAGATAGAACCAGTAAAGTTTATACATCTAGAAGACTAAAGGCAGAAAACAAATGAGATAAGGAAACTTTTGTGACTAGGGAATGCTACTGAAATCACCTACTGACTAGGTCTAAGTTCAATGATGAAGGAGCCCTTATTGCCAATAAATAGATACTTGAGGAAATTGAAAAATGTACCCCAAACTAATTTGGTTAAGGAAATCTCAAGTTAACTGCCTAAGCAAGAGAATTATTTTCACAAGAATTTTTTATCTACAGACTTTAGCTGAATCAGTTGTAACATTTTTTCCCCCACAAAGTAATAGGCATTGTAGTTAAGTAGTTAAAAGGTGAATAAAAAGTTTTTTTTAAATCTCCAGCATTTCAACTCCCCAAAGGGGGGTGTGTGAGAGGTTTTAAAATTAGGAAAATTTAGAAGCATTTTCAATCTTGAGAATTTTTGGAGTTAATTTTAATTTGAGACTTTTAAAATTGTTTTGAAGTTGAAATTGTCATAGTTTTTCATATAATTTTGAGATTGCCATCATAGAATATTTATTAGAAATTTTTTGGTATTAGATGATAATTTAATTTTTGGTCACTGAACGGAGGAGAGACTACTTTCAGATTTACAAGCCCTGATTAACCTATAATGGACTTATTTTTGTTTTTATATTTCTATTGTTTGTAGGGTTGATTTTTATATAATATTTTGGTAAAGTAAGGAAATTTTTGATTGGGTGTGTAATTTAAATAATCTTAAAATGGGTGTAGAATGAACTCTAATAGAGTCAATTATTATAGGATGTCAAGAATAAGGTTAGAATAAGCTTTTATAGTAAGTATGTTGGGAGTTGATCAAGGTCTGTTAAAGAATATGTTTATAGATCTCTAAGTTTTCCCTTGCAGCCATGAAGCTTGTCTTGTACAGAGAAAGAAGTCTGCAGGAGAGAGGAGAGAGGAGGCCAAAGGCATTACATCAGGATCCCAGGATTTGAAAGACTTAAAAGACTTGGGAAGTGGGCTAATGTTGTGATTGTCAAAATATGCTGAAGGTAGACTGCCTACCTTTCTCTGGCACAACTGTCAATGCGCCGGGCACTGGGGAGCGCCCCCAAGTGCCAGTCACCCATACTTGTACCCTAAGATTTCTCCACCATTAATAAGAGTCCCATTGTTGGTCAGCGACGTTTAGTCTTGACCAAAAGGGGGGTGTGTCGACATGGAATCTAGAGTTCCCAAACTTGTAGCTTAGTGAGATATGATGAACCCCAAGTTTAGAAATAGTTTGTAGGTTGGAGACCCCCAAAGCTTGTGCTTGTTCCCTGTTCCCCTGGGAATCCACCCAGAAGGGAATCTCAGGCTAGCAGTTGCAGACTGAATAATGGACCCCAGGGTAAATGCTAAATACCCTTTTGTCCTAGGTAGTCTTGCCCATTGTATCAGAGACCCTGTCCCAGGAAGGCACACCTGGGCAGGAACTATCTTTTAGTATCCATTGTGTAAGTATCCCCTTCACCCTAGCCTCTAGCTATGATCCCTTTCTCTAGCTTGATTGTATCCTGTCAGTATACTGTCAATCATCTCTCCCAGCCCCTGGATCTTCCCAAAAGGTATATAAGTTCCCCAATTTCCTTTGTCCCTAGGAGTGGTCATCTAGCGCGGTGTCACTCCCAGGGGGATCAGGGAGCAGAGCGAAGCAGTGTTCCTTTAGACTCTGCACAAGGCGCAGCTCTGCATAAGAGGCCAAGTAGCCCTCATTCCCCTTTCCCTTGATTAAAGAGTGGTTTTATGACTATTTAATAGTCCCGTGTTTTTCTAAGTTAACAGAGGTATCAAATATATTATTTACTGCTCTGGAGGACCACAAAGGTATGACCAATGGGTGGAAGCCAAAGGGAAGCATATTCTGATTCATTAAGGAAGGCCTTTCTAATAATTAGACATGTCAAACAATGGAATTTACTGTCTCATTAAGCAGTGAGTTCTTGATCAGTAGAAGCAAAGGCTAGATCATCTGTCAAAGATGTTGCATTTCCTGTCTGGGGAGGAGTTGGATTTGATGACCTTAAAAGGTTCCTTTCAGTTTTAATCATCTGTGATTCTAACCTTGCATATCTATTCCAAATCTCTCATTTTAGAGATGAGGAAACTGAGGCCCATAGTGAAATGAATAGAAAAAAAAATACCTGATTTACATTATAGATTGAGATTTGTACATTTCTCAACAGGTCCTGCAGTGCTATGATTCTACACTTAAACCCTAATATGGGAAATAGAACTGGGCTTTACCTTTGACTCTTAACTTTTCTGTATTTTCTTAGAAAAATTAATATAATTTGGTTACGTGGTATTTTGCCCTCATTTGAGAAAACTTTGGGATTTAAAAAATAGATGAATTGCTTTATGTAGCAAGTAATTCTCCCCCCCCTTAAGTTATTACTGTTAATATTTTAGAATAACCATTAGTAGAAGAAACCAAGGATAGTCATAAAAAATGGACAGGACACTTTAATAGATTGAATATTGTCCAATTATGTTGAAAGCATTATCAGGTCTGGCATCATATTGGTATATGATTAATGTTTGTTGTATCTCACTCTTTGAATGGAAAATAAAATGAGGAAGAATCTTCTCACATTTGATCAGAGTGAGCATAATTAAAAAGTGAAATGCTACTGGGTCTTCTATGAAATCAATCACTTTAATTGGAAAGAAGGATCCCTTACTTCTGTTGGTAATTGGGCTCTTGATAATTTAAAATTGGAATTCATGACAGTTTGTGATAAATTGGCTCCTTTTAGGCTAAGAAGCTAAGAAGTTATAATTACCCATGGATTACTTCTGAATGGTTGGGGAAGCTTGATCAAAGAGATATTGAGGAATATATAGAAAAACTAGTAGCTTGCAGAGATGTATTGGATTTTTAAAGAATAAAATTGTTCGTTTGATGTGGCAAAAACAAAAGCTCTATTTGAAATTCTAGATATGGAAAATTGGATTTTTTAGGAAAGTATAGTATGGGGAAAGAGAAAATTGGGTATATTAATGGGATAAAATCATATATATTCTAAATATATATGAATGGATCATCTTAAGAATTTAGGGTCATGTTAAGTAAGACAACAAATATGACACTCAGATACTTTTGTTGATGTGTTTGTGTTAGAATGGCAGGGAAGAACAATTAGCAAATTCATTGCGTGTACAATTCTTTTTATAGTCCTCTTGTGAAAGTTAACAAATAAAACTGTATGCTCTGTTCATGGATGTGTCAGAAAATTTTGACTGAGCTTGGGGCTTAACTATGTACAAAATATATGCAATTTAGACATGCTTGTGAAAATGAAAACATGTTCTTAGTTACTGACAAACACTAATGAGTTTAATAAGGTTGGACTAGCCTAGTTCAAACTAGAAAAATAGGGTCCTGATTAATCAATTTTCTAGCTTTTTTTCTCCTGCTAAAGAAGGAATGATATATTTAGTTTTGAAAACATTTTTATTAGGTGGGGAAAGGAACTGGTTTTTAACAAAAATAAGTTTGGAAGGTGGCAAGGAAGGAATTGAATTATTTTAGATCAGTGATTCCCAAACTTTTTTGGCCTACTTCCTCCTTTCCAGAAAAAAAATGTTACTTAGCCCCCTGGAAATGAAATTTTTAAAATTTTAATAGCAATTAATAGGAACGATAAATGCACCTGTGGCCATCACCACTCCCTTGGATCGCTGCAGCACCCACCAGGGAGTGGTGGTCCCACTTTGGGAATCACTGTTCTAGATAGTTAAAGTTTAAAATGGAACCTGTCCATTTCAAATAAGGGACTAAGTAAGATATAAGGATAGATGTCTGGAATTTCTTTTTAAATTTTTATTGACACTAAAAAACTTTATAGTCGGTTCTCAATAGTTGTTCTCTATATTAAGTTCTCCTTTTTAATAAAAGAAAACAAAAAGAAAAATAAAGAAAACCCATTGACCAAGTAACCATTTCTGATATCACATGTGACATTTTTTCCCCATAGTTCTCCACTTCTGTATTAGGAAGGGGGACATCTGTTCTATCATCCATTTTCTGGTACCAAAATTTCTCATTACAATAATTAGGGTTCAATTGCTTTTTAGGTTATTTTCCTTTATGTTGTTGAGACCATTGTGTATATTGTTCTCCTGGCTCTGCTTTCTCTTGTCTTCATCAGTTCATCCTCTGAATTCCTATTAGTTATTTCTTATGATGCAATAATATTCCATTGCATTCATAGAGCACAATTTGTTCAGCTATTCTTTAATTTTATTCTTCCTTGTTCCCAATTTTTATAATTTCTTTTCACATGTATGCTCAATTATATTAATTAATATTTTAATTGTCTATTTTTGAAACCTAGGACTTAAAAAAACCCCTTATCCTCTATCTTAGAATCAATACCAAGTATTGGTTCCAATGCAGAAGAGTGGTAAGGCTTAGGTATTGGAGGTTAAGAAATTTGCCCAGGGTTACACAGCTAGGAAGTATCTGAGGCTAGATTTGAACCCAGAATCTTCCATCTCTAGGCCTGACTCTTATCAATTCAGCCATCTACTTGCCACCAAACCTAAAACTTTTCTGCACCATAAGTTAAAATCTAATTATCTAGACATCCAAAAAACAGTATGTGCACACTTCCAAAAGAAATTTCATTAACGTGTATGATTTAAAATTGTCACTCATTATTTTTATTAAACAGAACAAATCCCAACAAGAAAAACAAATACTGTCCACCAAACTGCACTATCCTACCAAACATAAAATTATATAAGTCCCTAAGAAATGATAGGTATTTAAAAAATAAAATTGGGATAGAAAAATAGGACATGTAAGTTAGAAATATAAGAAATATAAAAGGCTATAAGAAAAACAGTGAGGCAGATTTAAAAGGAATCAGAGATTTAAATTCATGATTAAAGTTTTCTCTTTGGGGAATCTTACATTGCAGAATAAACCTAGATATAGCCTAAATCCTTTTAACCCCCTTTCATATCAGAATGAAATTCTTCAGAGTATGGAAGCAGCAAAGGACAGTGAATGAGCATAATAACCAAATCTAGATGCTCCTGATAAAAAATATTTCATTCTATTTGCTGGTTAACTGGGATGTTACTATATTTCAATTTTAGGTATCAGTTATGCCTATAATATTCTATATTTCTTTAGATAGCATGTTGGAAACTGCTTGTATGGTCACTTGGCAAAATAACAACTTTCAGGATAGATTAGAATAGCAAATATTTTATCCATGGGCTACTACTGGAATCCTTCCTTTGAGATTCTGGATAACACTCTTAAGAGTTAGCAAAATCCACCTAAGTGAGAAAATTTGGAGGAAATTCTTCCTTGAAGCAAGTAGATCTAATATACTTTTTGTTTACATCATATATTTTCCTTTAAATCCGAAGATTCATGCTGATTGTGAGATCATGGGTCTTCTACCCTGTATTGTATAACCTCTGTTAGGTCCCATATTCTCTATCTACTGTTAACACTAGAGGGGAGCAATATAGATCTCTCTCATGGAAGACTTTGTCCCTAGGTTCTGACTTACTTCTTCCCCTTTCCTTGGTTTCTCCAGTAGTACTAAGAAAAAAAATTTTCCCACCTTGTAAACTACCATCCAACAAAAAAGTGATTCAACCTAATTTTGCTACTCTAAAGAATCTCATGGTACAAAATCAGAAGCTGTAGACCTGACTCTTTCATATGTGTCAGCTTTGCAACTGTCTTCATTGAAGAACATTTCCTTGCAGGTACTTTCTCTTTTGATCTTGGAGGTCCATCAATTAGGTCTCTTACCTTTGGGTTTGTGGTTCATTGGATGAATCTACCATCTTTATTCAGCAGTCCTGAGTGGGCTGTCCTTTTGGTCTTTTGAAAAATAAAAGGCATTCCTTCTTGAGTCCCAGGAGATAAACAGCTTTTGGCTAGAATATCTTCCAGTGTTGTTACTTCCATCACCAATGTAAACATTTTTGTTCATACTTATTAACCCAGGAATCCATTTTTCCATCTATTTTCCCCTTCATTACTTTAGGGCTCGCTAACCATTTTGGATTCTCTTAACTCTGGCCCCTCTTCCTTTGTCCTATTTGTCCACAAACATGCCCTCTAGAATTTTCAGTTATTCCTCGACATCTTCCCTCTTGTATACCAACCAGTTGGGTATATCATCTTCTTTCCAACTGGCCATCTTATTCCTTTTTTATAACACTCTCAATCTGGGATTCATAATTCATGTTAGCATGCTAAGGAAAGTCCCCTTGGATTCGTATTTGTGTTATTATAAAGCACTGCCATTAAACTGATTTTCCTCAAGTGTAGTTCTGAGCATGTCACTCTCCACCTTCCCCCTCTCAGTACATTCCAGTGGCTCCCTGTTTTTTTCAGGGTCCAGTATAAATTCCTCTCTTTGGCATATTGAGAGCCTGACCCTTTCCATTATTCTTATATATTACTCTCCTCCATGCATTCTATAGTCCAGCCATACTAGTCTATTTAAAATTCTTCACATGTGATGTTCCATCTGCTTTCTCTGTAACTTTTCACTGGCTCTATACCTAGAGTGCTCTCTTTCCTCAAATCTACTTCTTGGAATTCCTGATTTTTTAAAGACTCAGCTCAAGTGTCAATTTCTGCAGGAGACCTTTTTGGTTCTCCCAGTTTCTAAGTGTCTTCCTTTCTAAGATTATCTTGCAATTTCTTTTCATGTTTCTCTTATCTTCTCTCTGTCTCTCTGTCTCTCTGTCTCTCTGTCTCTCATCTTTGTCTCTATCTCTCGGTTTCTGTTTCTTTC
The DNA here is from genome assembly GCF_016433145.1 of Gracilinanus agilis. NCBI lineage: Eukaryota > Metazoa > Chordata > Mammalia > Didelphimorphia > Didelphidae > Gracilinanus > Gracilinanus agilis. The sequence continues at coordinate 155,635,106 of NC_058130.1, forward strand.
TGTCTCTGCTTCTGCCTCTTGGGCTCTGACTCTCTCTGTTTTTCTCTTCTATTGCCTTCCCTATTAGATTGTAAGCTTCTTGAAGGGCAGAAATTGCTTTACTTTTTGCCTTCGTGTCCCCAGTTTGCACAGTGAATGGTACTAAAACAAGTGCTAAGGATTGGGGATACAAAGAAACACAAAAGTTCCTGTCCTCAAGGAGCTCACAATCTAATGGGGGAGACAACATACAAACAAATATGTATAAACAAGCTACATATGGTATAAATAGGAAATAATCAACAAAGAAGTCACTGTAATTAAGAGAGCTCTTTCTACTGTGCCTCTGATTCCAATGTGTAAGGGTTCAGTAAACCACAGCCCCTCAAATTGTGATGAATTTGAATAATTCAGAGTTAATTGTATAGGAGTCCTATGGACAATAACAATTTACAGTAAATTGTCTTTCACCTGAGACAATCTTATCAGGTTAAAAGTCATAAAAGAAACAAATCTCTGGACTTTTCATTTTCTTGCTCTCTAGAAACTCAGATTTTCATTTCTCAAAATGAGTCTGGAAAATACCTTTTATTACTGAGGGCACATAAGCTGCCAGCAAAATTCTTAAAACAGAAATTTCAGTTATAAAAAATCATCCTCTGAAGGGTAGATGTGCTCTAGTCCATTTTAAGAAAAGTATAACATAAAAGCCTAAAAATTGTACCAAGGGAAAAAATCCTTTTGTGAGCCTCATTCCATTTCCTCTCTGCCAAGAAACAAAACAAAACAAAACCTCAAACCAAGAAACCTAAACTCAAAAAAAAAAAAAAAAAAAAAAGATATGATACTATATTAAATTTAAAGCCAGAGAAGAATAGAGAAAGACAATCTAGTTAGGCTCTTGGCTTGCTCTCACAGTTTTTTTGTAATCTCTCTCTCTCTTCCTCTTTCTTTCCTTTTCCATCCTTCACCCCCCTTCCCTCTCCCTTTCCCTGTCTCTCTCCTATTCCCCCCCAACCCCCTTCTCTGTATGTCTGTCTACCTGTCTATGTAGCATTATATTGTTATTGCTTAGTCATTTTTCAGTTATATCTGACTCTCTGTGATGCCTTTTGGGGTTTTCTTGGCAAAGATACTGGAATGTTTTGTCATTTTCATCTCCAGCTCTTTTTTATAGATGATAAAACTGAGACAAACAGGGTTAAGTGACTTATCCAGGATCACACAGCTAGTAAGTATCTGAGGCCAAATTCGAACTCATGAAGATGAGTCTTAACTTCAGGTCCAAGGATCTGGCTACTGTGCCACTTAGCTATAGCATTTATTAAGTACCTACTAAATTCCAGGCAATGTGTTAAGCACTGGCTTATACAAAGGAAAATGAAACAATCAATCCTTGCTCTCAAAGAGCTCATAGTCGAATGAGGGAGACAACATGAAAACAATATGTAAGAAAAATATATATACAAATTAAATTGGAGATAATTGCAGAGGAAAGGCACTAACATTAAGGAAGACTGGGAAAGGTTTTGTGAGAAAGATTAGACTTGAAATAAGACTTAAAAGAAGCCAAGAGGCAGAGTTGAGGAGGGAGAAATTTAGGTAGAAGAGACTGTCCTTCCAGACCAGGAGGAAGGAAACAAATATTTTTAAAGCTCTTACTATGCACTGTGCTAAATGCTTTACAAATATTATCTCATTTGATCCTTACAAAAAAAAAACAAAACACGAACAACTGAGAGGTGGATGCTATTTTATTCTTGAGGAACCTGAGACAGCCAAAGGCTAAATGACTTGCCCAGGATCACACAGGTAGGAAGTGTCGGAGACTGTCTTTGAATTCAAATCTTTTTGACTCCGGGCTCAGGTCTCAATCCCCTGTACCACCTAGCTGTCCAAGGAGCGGAATACTAGTTGCCCTACATCATTTAGGTTGAAAGACAAACATTTTCTTGTAAACTGCTGACTTTTTCTAAAAATATACCAGGTCAACACGTATATAGTCAAAACACAAGAGAAAAATAACCTTGTGATTATTCTACAAAGAGAGAAGAGATTTTTTTTCACCTAGTTCAAAAATCAGTTGAAGAAAGGACAGTATGACCCTGGATGGAGTTAAAATGTCTGAGGAGAGTGGTGAAAGGACATTCATGGGTGCAATCATTTTGGTGGGTGTAAGAGTCAGGGTGAAACTGATCTTCCCTCCAGCAGGAATTGGGGAGGGAAAGGTGAGCCCTGAAGAAAGGGAAGATTCTGGAAGGGGATATAGAATTGTTGATTATAAGCATCCCTCTATTTCCTTCCACCAAAAAGTCAGTAACCCAGGGCAAAAATCCTACTTTTTAGTATGCTAATTGTGTCTCCCAGAGCAAATAACACAGTATGATAGTTCCTATAAATGTGACCACAGAGAAAGAAGTGAACATTTCCTGTGGCTATTTGTTCAATCCATCTGGCCTGAGCCCTTTGGTACATTTTCCCAAAATCTTCTAGAGGATTCACTTTCTATTGCAAAAGTGGAAGAAAACTAACAAACCAAACAGCACAACAGCAAAATCTAGATGCATGGAAACAAGTAACTTAGAAACTTCATGGCTTTTTAATAGAAGCAACTTTGCGAATCCAAGAGAGAAGCCATTTCAGAATATGTATTAATTGGCTGTTAGTGTACTTACTGGGTGGTGGAAGTCACTCGGCCTTTGGCTTTGTACCAGGCCAGGAGCCCATGGCATACATTAATAGCCCATTAGTGCACACCCTGTCATATTCTTATTTCTTAATTAATATTGCCTGCTTTAGGGGAAGGAAAATGATGCTATAAATTGGATTTATCTATTGCTTCAGCAATGAGGGTGAAAAAAAGTTATTAGCACCTCATGCTTGTCATACATTAATGGCTAGTCTAGGAAACCAGAAAAATGTGCTTGGTTTTTGTTTCCTTTATACCTCCCTATTCCAAAAAAGAAGAAAAAAAGAAAAAAGAGAAGAAAACCAACTTTATTATTTAATTACCAAAGCATGAAATTTGATGATATTCTCAGTTTCTGGAAATGTTTTATAATCTCAGGAAATTGAGGTATAAGAAGACAGAGGCCAAAGAGTAGGACTATTAGCTTAATACTCTAGTTTGGACCAAGGAGGTCCTGTCTTGGATCCTCTCCTACCCATGATTAGAAGATCAGCCTCCCTTTTTTTTCCATAAAATTCTCTCTTTTATCCATGCTAAGGGACTGCTTGGAGATGGAACTATCTGTGAAATGAGAGGGGTTATGTGTGATGTTGGAGGGCACAGTCTGAGCCCTTAGTCACAAACTCTTCTGATACAAGTTCTTCTGTTCATTTGCCCAGAGCCCATTAAACACTTTAGGTGTGCAAACCATCAGGCTAGCCAGTGTCAGAGATACAGTGATGTATAAAGCAAAGTTCCTTTCCTCAAAGACTGCAGAATCAAGAAACCCAACCAAGGAGTGCTGAGGAGCCCTGTTCTGACAAAGTGGTTCTGAGGCCAGTACATGGAGGAGCTCATTGTCTGTCTGCTGGACTATTATCTGAGAAAAAATATTTGGTGTGGGGTATGGAGGAGAGTTAGATGAGAAAAAAATCAGTAAGAAGGAGGATCATTAATGTCAAATATGCAAGAATTGACTGTAGTACTCTACTTAATTTCTAAATCTGGCTTCAAAGTCATTTTGACTAAAAGAATCACTTGACCCTATGTTCCCAGTCTATAAAATGGGAATCTTAGGATTTGCTCATATTTTCATTAAGCCTTGGAGAAGAGCAGCATTAATGTCTGCAGGGCAGGACGTCTGTGTTTGAAAACTTAATGAGATGCCTTACTTCGTCTTTTTTTCCATTCTTTTTTATTTCATTTCCATTTTTTACATTCCTCATTCCATTTCATTTCTTCCTCTCCCAGCCATCCAAGTGTGAGTCCATGTATAAGCTCTATGTTTGAATTCGGGAAGTGTCGTCATTATGTTCTTTATACCTACCCATATTCCTGCTAAATGTGTGCAACAGATGACTGCAGAGTGCTCATGCCTTGTCTCGAAGTGATAGCATGAGCAGGTCCAATCAATAGACATTACAGTCTTCTCAGGAGCTTAGCGCAAAAGCCTATAGATCACTTTGCCGAAGGCACTGGCTAATTGAGTAACAGAACCCAAGTGACAGCCCACATCAACTGGAAGGAGGCCCTCCAAAAGTCAACGAATTCAGGTAAGGCTGTCGGAGCCATGATGGCTGATTAGAAATGGGCTTGTATCTCAGACAATAAACTCTATTTATGATAGTCTCCGGTCATTAAGTATCTCTGCTGTAAGGGAAAACTGGGGCTATTAACTTTACCAGATTGAACTGGAGGGGGAAAACGATAATTTCTTTTACAAGCAGAAGGGAAGGTTCTGCTCAATAAAGATCAATTAAACATCTCTGTTAAAAGGCTGCTTGGGAACTGGTGCCAATAGAAATGGAAATGGATTGAGTACACATCCCTTAACCACCTCTCCCCCCGCATTTTATGCTTCTTTCTGGATGATTTTTTAAGGGCTTTGGGCATTGTTCCTACTGTAAGGTACAGGTTGGGGCAGAAGAAACTCTTCCTGCTTCAGCTGACTGATTTCTTTGATCTTAAGTGATTCAAAGGTGGTAGCCCCAAAGGATGGAAAGGTAAATCAAAGGCTTTTCTGGACTGGCTATGGCATCTGCACTATCATGTACCTGGAGAATAGAAAGAATCTAGCAAGGTTATTCAGGTAGATGATTCAGAAGAAATTGGAACATGGCTTTCTTTAGGTATGCCTCTCCACCATGCCAGAAACATGGCAGAGCGGGAAGAGCTTTGGAGTTTGGAGTCAGAGCACCCGAGTTCAACTATAGCTTTGACTGTTACTAACTCTATACTTGGGCAAATTCGTGCTTCTTCTCTTGGCTTCAATTTCCTCTCCTGTATTTTGAGGGGGCTGAACTCAGTAAAGTCCCTTCAAGTTCTAAATCCATGATATGATGATCCTGATTATCTCCTTTAGCTTGGGTAAATGATAATAGCTTTTAGCCTTAGTATATCCATCTGTAAAATGGAACTCTTCAAATTAGCCTGTTTCACATGAGTATTCAGGCAGAATGAAAAAAAAAGGAGATAATTCATAGCACTTAGTATCTATCCTATGTGCTTAATACTTTCTGTTCTATATTAGTTATTTGTGTCCATATCTTAGTTAATCTACTAGAAAATGAACTGTTTTGTTATGAATACTAAGAACAACAAAAAGAGTAGTTGTGATGTTATATTGCATATATCTATTTATTTACATGTTGCCTTCCCAATTAGAATGTAAGTTCCTTGAGAGCAGGAAATATTTTTGCCCTTTTAAAATAATTCCAAAGGCTTAGAATATAGCAAACATCTAATATAGGAGTAAAAATGAATAAATATTCCTGACATTTTAAATTAAAAGATTGAATTATAACAAAAATGAGAGGGAAAGGAATTCCTTTAGCCAAGTGAGCAGAGCACAGAGCCAGAGACTCACACCTGCCACACTTTAACCAAAGCAAAGCTCCAAAAGAGCCCCGCAGCGTGGGTCTCAGCCAAATTTATCTCCCAAGCCTCTTCACGTCAAATGAGGATATACTTAAAAGGATGCTGGGAATGTAGCTCAGGTGTGGCAAATTTTCCACCTGCACATTAATAAATATTTGACTGATTGACTGATCATAATTCCAGGGGACCATGCCATCTTTGCATCTCCCTGAGACCTAAAACATCTTTTTTAGTGTATTACATAAAGTTTGCTAAATTGAATCAACTGCCATGTGGTAGGTCCATATAACTGTTAGAGCAGGAGCTTTGGGATTTCAGAAACACCACTAACATAGATATCAAAGTCTTGGCTGCTACATAACATACCAGGTCTGTCCACCTATGCTCCCGTTCTGTGGGTTGAAAGTCCAACCTATCCTCATGTTTCTGACCTAAGGTACCAATGGATGGTCTAGTAGCAGGACAGAAACAGTAGGTAGTCACAGAATGACATGGTTAAAAATCTGCTTCTACTTCAAAAATCATATACCATGGACTGATCTCTAAGGTCTCTTCCCACTTTAGACTTCTGAGATTTACATGATAGAGTGAACAAGCAGAATCTGACCTAGTCCCTTGGAAATGACTAGGACTGTGTACTTCTTCCTCATCTCTATCACAGGTCCTTGCAATCATTCCTAAAGTAGCAGAAAGCAAGAAACATTATCTTCTCATTTGGTGTTACAAAGACGCCAGGCATGTCTCTGAAGGGTGCAGGCAGGAATAGGTTTTTTAAAGGCCCTTTAAATATAGCAAAATCCAGTAGCTGCATCTCTTAGAAACAAGCCTGAGTTATTTTTTTAACCCTTACCTTCTGTCCCAGTTTCAGCTATAGGACTAAAAGGCAAGGGTTAGACAAATGAAGATTAAGTGACTTACTCAGGGTTACACACAGCTAGCAAGTGTCTGATGCCAGTTTTGAACCCAGGTCTTCTTAACTCCAAGCCTGGCATTCTATCCACTGTGCTGAGTTTTAATGATGTTCAGCTTAATTCAGTTCATAGAGTATTTGTTAATCAACCACTACATGTCAGCCGATGCTGGGAATACAAAGACGAAAAAGGAAAATTCCTAGCCTTTGAGGAGTTTATATTTTATTGGGATGGAGCTAAGTAAATACAAAATATATACAAGGAAAATTCAAAGTGTTTTTTCCCTCTCTAGAGCTGGGGTAGGAGGAAGAACCCTAACAATGGCGAAGATTAAGAAAGTTTATGTAATGGGTGGCATGGGAGTTGAGCCTTGACTTCCAAGGGGAGAAGGTGAGGAGGCAGAACATTTCAGGAATGGGGACACCCTGGGATAAGGGCACAGCAAGCATTGACTGGAATGTAGGGGTAATGCAAAATAAGTCTAGGAAGATCATTTGGAGCCTGCTTGTGAAGAGATAAAAATACCACACAAAGGTGTCATCACTTACGATAGCAGCAATAAAGAGTTTCTGAAACTTCTTGATCAGAGGAGTGATATGGTCACCTGTTTACTTTACGAATTTAAGGCTGGAAGCTATATAGAGGATGGATTAGAGAGGGGGAAGGTAGGAGGAAATTGGAATTATATTCCTGTATTCTCTTGTCTGTTCAGTCCTTTCTTGTAGTGCCTGGGAAGCACAGTGCCTGGTATATCGTGGATACTTAACAGATATCTATTGATTAATTGATTTGAACAAATAGTAACTTACATTTTAAACAATGTTTTGAGATTTTAAAAGTAAATCCTTTATAACTAGCATATGAGTTAGGTAGTACAGTATCATTAGCCCATTTTACAAACGAGGAAATGGATGTTTCAGAGGACTTAATTGGTATGTTTAGGTCCACCCAGTAAAGTGCTGGAAGTCATCATTTGAATCCATTTCTCCCCAGACATAAAGTCTAATACACTTTTTACTACTGAGAGGTGGCAGCTCTATAATAGAAGAGATAAAAAATGGTAAGGACCACTTAGAAATACATGCTTCCTTGAAGATCATATTTTAAAGAGATGATAATTGAACATTTTAGGATTTTACTGAGTTTATAGAGGCATATTTAATTCTCCAGTTACTAAATCTGGTACTTGGCCTTTCCCAAGGTTATGCTTTAAAAAATCATTGCTCAATGAAATCATGCAAATCCAGATGTCTATATTAACTACTGGAAGAAAGTTTTTTCTTCTTCAATAAATTGCTCCATCTTTACACCATAAACCTTTGTGAGGTGCAGATTTCAAAGATGACTTCAGTTTGCCAAGGAGTTTCATATTTTTCTAAAGGGGGGAAATCAATCCTGAGTCATTTAGTCCAGTGATCAGAGTCCCCTTGCATTGATTTTGCTCTACTACTCAGTTAAGTTTGCAATTTATACTGATCCGATCTTTTCTGATTTGAACTTTACTTTCACTGGGAAAGTATTAATTTGAGTGTTATCTGTACAAAATTACAATGCTATACCCTCTTTAAGATCACTTTACACAGCTTGTGTAAACAGCAGAGGATTCAGTTCTTTTTGCAGGTTCCCTCAAGTTTAGAATTCGGGTTTGTTCAGTGCTATTCATGGTCTGAGCAGGAGAGGGAGACAAAAGCTTGGTTAATGGAAACTCTTCCTGCGAGTGAGACAGCCTCCTTGTTCAAAGGGAAAACACAGGAAGACTTGGAACAGGATTTGTTTGCCGGGTTGAATTTGGATTTCTCAAACAAAATGCAACTAGCAAACAATATGCAGGCTTTACCGCTATTTTTTCTTCTCTGAATTACAAGTTGGGTGCTACCCTGATCAGGTCCAGATCAAGAAAGCAGAAACCTCTCTAGTATTATTATTCAGAGCAACAACCTGTGGGTATGATTCTTACATTGATACAACAAACATCTATTAAGTGTCTTCTATTGTACCAGACACTGAGTTAGGTACTGGTGATATAAAGACAAAAACAGGAGAAATCTGCCCATATATCATTAAAAAAACAAAATATACATAAGGGAATTTGGAGGAAAATAGCACAATTGAGGGACATCAGAAAAGATCTCGGGGAGGGAGATGGTATTTGAGTTGAGTCTTGAAGGGAGCTAGGGACTTCAAGACTCAAAGATGGGGTAGGAAAGCATTCTAGGCATGGGAAACAACAGTGAATGTTCTGTTCTAATCATAGGATTATTAATTGAAAGCTGGGGGGACCCAGAGGTCATGCAATCTTACTGTTTTATTTTATAGATGAGGAATCAGGGCCCCACGTCGCACAGCTAGTAAGGAGTAGAGCTGGGAGGTGAACATACGTTCACCAATTCAACATCCAGCATTCTTTCCAGTGCAACACTTTGGGTAGGTAAGGAAATTCCCTAGCATTCTTAGGCATTAGGTAAGGTTTTCTGAGGGTATTGGAACACTAAGCCTCTCTCCTTTCCTGCCCTTCATTACCTCTGCCTTAAGCCAGTTGTCAGATGGGCAACAAATATTTATAAAAGATTTCCAATGTCCTAGGTGCTAGTGGTACAATGTGATAGAGTAGAGTGTCATACTTGTATTAAAAAAGACTTGAGTTCCCATCCTACCGCTGATATCCCATGCCTATGTGATCCAAGGCCAGACTGAGTTGAACTTTCCTGAACCTCAGTTCCCTGATTTGTAAAATGGTGATAATAACGCCTTCCTCAAAGATGTATTATGAAGCTCAAATGAGATAATGCATGGAAAATGTCTTGTAAACTTTATAAATGTCAATTATTCTTATGAAACCAAAGGATGCTATGCAAATGTGATTTTTAAAAACAGTTTCTTTTGACAAGAATGTTTCAACTACTTGAGGGTAGTTACATTTCTGAGAATTAGGTTTTCCCCTTATAGGTTGCAAAGAGCTGACAACTTTCAAGTGATCTCAGTATTCTTGAATGCTGATGAATGAGAAAGAGGCTTATAATTTGCCAAGAACACAATCCTTTGAGCTGGATTAGCCTTCTCCCTGTGCAGGCAGATCAGAGAGCTGTTCTCCTTCCTCAATGAGGAATTCAGATTTCCTATTATGTCCTTGTTCTGTCTCCTCAGGGTCAAGAGGAGAAAAGATGGTACCCTGTTCTTGCCTGAACATTTGTAGAGTGGTCCTTTTCCTACCTTGGGCAATATGTTACAGGGGCAAGCAGAGAGAGTCTGGACTTGGAATTTGGAGAGCTATACTCAAGTCCAGGAGGAAAATCAATTAACCTTTCTGAATCTGAGGTCTCTCAGTTGTGACATGAGAACACTAATTAATGCTTGCCCTTCCTTCCTTGCAGGATGGTTGTGAGATAGAATAATAATAACAGTAAATATGGCATATAATGTAATAATATATAATACTTATAATAAATGTAATAATAAAAATTATATATAACATAGTAATTATTAATAGCTAGCATTTTTATAGCATCTCCTCTGTGCCAGGTCCAATGCTATTATTTTCTCTTTTGATTCACACAACAATCTTGGGAGGTAAATGCTCTTATGATCTCCATTTTATAATTGTAGAAACTGAGGCAGAAAGAGGTTAAATGACTTATCTAGAATGACATAGCTAGTAAATCTGGGATCAAATTGAATTCGGATCTTCCTGATTCCCAGCCCAGCACTCTATCCACTGTATTGTAGCTGACTCTAAGGAGATTTAGACTCTGGCATCATCCATGTTAGAGATACAGCCAAGGGAGAGGTGGGTGTGCTGAGTCCATGGGTGACCTGTCATATCACCAACTCAATATTTTCCTCTTGCTATGGATCTGAAAACTAGTTTACTCAGTGACTCCCTAAGGTACATCCTTCTCTCTTGCCCCTTCTCCTCACTCCACAATACTGTCAAAGTGATTTTACTGGAGAATCTTTTTTTTAAAACCCTTACCTTCCATCTTAGAATCAATACTGTATATTGGTTCCAAGGCAGAAGAATGGTAAGGGTTAGGCAATGGGAGTCGAGTGACTTGCCCAGGGTCACATAGCTTGGAAGTGTCAGGTCATATTTGAACCCAGGACTTCCCATCTTTAGACCTGTCTCTCAAACTACTGAGCCACCCAGTTGTCCCCAAAGTGATTTTTCTAAAACATGGGTCCGTTCTGGTGATTCACATTGTTTCATGCCCAAACCCAATGTGAATCTAATCATAGGATTATTAATTGAGAGCTGGAGGGACCCAGAGGTCATGTAATCTTACTGTTTTTTTTTAATAGATGAGGAATCAGGGCCTCAATGTGAGTTTGAGAGTCTTTGAAGGATGAATCCATGGACCTTAGGCCATACTTACTCTGGCATTCTCTTTTCCAGGCTATCTACTCCCACACTGAGTCAGGGGACTCTTCGTCCTTCTGTGTTGCTAAATGTTCCTGATTTCTCAGCCGCAACATGAAGCACCAACCCCCTCTAACCTCCTGACCCCTGAACCAATTTGGATCCTTAATTTTAGAGATGGGATGGAACCAAATGTTCATTTTCTACCTTCAGGTGCTGCCACCATTTCTGAAAGCCCTGGCTGTTATGTTAACTTCTCTTTTTCTCTTCTTCCCCATTTTTTCATATTCTAAACAAGGAGAGCACTTTTCCATTTGTTCATGATGAAAAGTGCATCTTAGATCTATGGGGGAATCATCCCCAAAGGCCTGTGGATGGTCTGGGAACAGTTGATTCAAATTTTAGCTCTAGTTTTTGTTGGTAGCTTACTGGGCAAATCGTTCAATTTCTTTTAGAGCTTGTTACCTTCTTTCATAAAATGTGAGTAATAATACTTGTGCTACCTATCTCACATGGCTATTGTGAAGAACACACTTCGCAAACTTTCAAGTTATATATATATATATATATATATATATATATATATATATATATATATACAGTCATTCCTTGCTATATCGTGGTTCACTTATGGTGACTTCACTGTATTGGTTTTGAAAAAAAATATATATATATAATGCTATATCACCAAGTTACACTTATTGCGGCATACTTTTGGCTGATGGAGTAAAAGGAGACCAACCACAGCACTGTGTTCTGTATCCTGGATGCTGATTGGCTCAGTGACTATAGGTCAATAAAAGTGTGGAAAAGGTTTTTAGGAGAGTGGGAAGGATTTATAAACCATAATATATATATATATATATATATACATATATATATATATATATATAATGCCATTACTTTGCGAAATTTCACCTATCACAGGGGCTCTCTGAAATGTAACTCCTGTATACACCTGCACCTAGAGTCAGGAAGATCTGAACACTTGGGTTCAAATTCAGCTTCAGACACTTATTAGATGTGTGCTGTTCAGTTGTTTAAGTTGTGTCCAATTCTTTGTGACCTCATTAGGGATTTTCTTGGCAAAGATATCAGGACTTGTTTGCCATTTCCTTTTTCTTTTTATTTCATTTTATAGATGGGGAAAGTGAGGCAAACAGGGTTAAGTGACTTGCCCAAGGTCATACAACCAGTAAGTGTCTAAGCCATTTTTTAACTCAGGAAGATGAGTCTTCTTGACTCTAGGAACTCTATCTATATCACCTAGCTACTTTTTTGTTGATTAGTCATGTCTGACTCTTTGTGACTCCATTTGGAGTTTTCTCAGCAAAGATACTGGAGGGATTTGTCATTTCCTTCTCCAGTTCCTTTTGCAGATAAAGAAACCAAGGCAAACAGGGTAAAGTTACTTTCCCAGGGTCACACAACTAGTAAGTATCTGAGGCTGAATTTGAACTCAGATCCTCCTGACTCAAGGGTCAGCATTATATTCACAGCACACAATTATGTAATTGATCAAATCACCTAACCTCTGCCTGCTTCATTTTCTTAATCTATAAAAAGAGGATAATAATAGTACCTACTTTCCAGGATTTTTGTGAGGGTAAAATGAGATAATGATTGCAAAGTGCTTTGCAAATCTTAAATATTAGTATTATTAATACTAGTGTTATTATACTAAACATAAATACTAGTATTATTAATTATTATCATGTAATTATATTTTTAGTCTGGTCATAAATATAGGGAAAGTCTTTCCACTGATAGAAATCATCTTCTCACTTTCCCTTTATAGTCTGAAGTTTCCTGGGGACAGTGAGAAGTTAAATAACTTATTCCTAATCACTCAGCTTGCATGTGTAGGAAGCAAGACCTGTACACAGGTGTTTCTGCCTCCAAGGTTGGTCCTCAGTCCTCTCTCTGCTCTCTTTCCTCTTAGCTATAAAATTTTCAATGTTATATTACTGTTAGAAATTTGGATAAAAGAAATCTGCCCAGTCTCAGACTGAATGCTACTTAAGGTTTTTGACTTATTTTTTCCACTAAGAAAAATTTGTTTTTAGTTCTTCTCCTTTCCTCCTCCCTTGACTCCACCCCCTCTTTATTGGAGTATAAAAAATAAAGACAAAACCTTTGTCACAAATATGCATAGTCAATCAAAACAAATTTCCCCATTGGCCATGTACAAAAGATTTGTCTCATTCTGCACTTCGAGGATCTACCTTCTTTCCTTTTATCCTTTTTTAAAGCAATATAAAGATATTTTATTATACCAATTACATGTAATAACAAATTTCCACATAAATGTTCTGAAAACATATGATCCAAATTTTCTCCCTCTCTCCTTTTCCTTTCTCCCTTTCCAGAGCTGGCAAGCAATTCAATCTGGGTTATCCATATATTATGCAGAATATTGTTCATTTTTGTAAGAGACTAATTATATAAAAAAACTCCAAAATAAAAACCCAAATAAACTAAGGTGAAAAAAACCCATATGTTTTGATCTGCATTCTGACTTCAATATTCTTTTTCTGGAGATGGATAGCCTTCTTTGTCATAAGTCCTTCAGAATTGTCCTGGATCATTGTTTTGTTGAGAGTAGCAGTCTCTCACATTTGATCATTCCACAATATTGCTGTTACTGTTACAATGCTCTCCTCATTCTGCTTATTTCACTCTGCATCAGTTCATGTAAGACTTTCCAGCTCTTTCTGAAATTATTTTGCCATTCCTTATAGCACAATAGTATTTCATCACCTACATATGCCACAATTTGTTCAGCCATTCCTCAATTGATGGGCATTTTCAGTTTTTTGCCACCACAAAAAAGCAGCTATACATATTTTTTGTTCAAGAGGTCCTTCTCCTCTCCCTTTTTAAAAATCTCTTTGGGTAGGATTGGTATTACTGGATGAAAGAGTATGCATTCTTTTCTAGACCTTCTGGCATGGTTCAGAATTACCCCCTAGAATGATTGGATCAGCTTTTGACTCCACCAACAATGCAGTGGTGTCTGAATTTTGTCACAATTTACCTCCAATATTTATCACTTTCCTTTACTGACATATTGGTCAATCTGATAGGTGTGAGTTGGTAACTCAAAGTTGTTTTAATCTGCATTTCTCTAATCAAGAAGAATTCAGAACATTTTTTCATATGATTATTGATAGCTTTGATTTTTCTTTATCTGAAAACTGCCTATCCATATCTCTTGACCATTTGTGAATTGGGGAATGACTTGTATTCTTATAAATTTGACTTAGTTCTCTATTTATTTGAGATATGAGACCTTCATCAGAGAAATTTTTTATAAAAATTTTCCCTGGTTTGTTGTTTCCCTTCTATACTTGGTTACACTGGTTTTGTTTGTATAAACCTTTTAAAATTTAATATAGTCAAAATTATTCATTTTATATCCTGTAATGTTTTCTTTCTCTTGTTTGGTCATAAATTCTTTGCTTTTCTATAGATCTGATAGGCAAACTATTCTATGTTTCCCTAATTTGTCCATAGTATCACCCTTTATCTCTAAATCATATACCCATTTTGACCTTATCTTGGTATATAGAGTGTGGGATATTGGTCTATACCTAATTTTGGTCATATCGTTTTCCAGTTTTCCCAGCAATTTCTTCCAAATAGTGAGTTCTTATCCCAAAAGCTGGGATCTTTCAGTTAATCAACTTCCTTACTTTTTAAAAAACCCTTACCTTCTACCTTAGTATTGATTATCAGACAAAAGAGTGGCAAGGGTTAGGCAATCTAGGTTATGTTACTTGCCCAGGGTCACATAGCTAACAAATATCTGAGGCCATATTTGAACCCAGGTCTTTGTGACTCCAGACCTGATACTCTAAACACGGTGATATCTAGCTACTTTAAATCTACTTCTTTCAAGAGTTAGGTAATAAGTGTACTTTACCATTGGTCCTTTGGAATTCTTATTAGTCATTGCATTTATTAAAGTTCCTAAGTCTTTCAAAGTTGTTTATTTTCATGTTACCATACAAATTATTTTCCTAATTCTCCTCACTTTACTTTGTTTCACTTCATATAGCTTTTCTCAGTTGACCTAATTTTTAGCTAAGATGCTCAGGTCTAACTGGCTCATGATTCTCTAAAGATGGAAGCCATTCATTTGTGGCCCCAAAAGAAAATGACATCTTTTGTCAATAACATCTGATCTGAGAATTTGCCCACTTGGATTTTCTGGACTGGGCTCAGTGGCCTGTTCTTTCAAATCATTGTCTATTTTTGGTGAATCAGAAAGCATCCTGATGACATAATAGACTTGTGGTGTTCCACCAATATTATTAAATATTTTGAATCGTAGGATTTATAGCTAAAAGGAACCTTGGGATCATCTAATCTAATCCCCTTGTTTTACAGATGAGAAACAAGGCCTAAGGAGAAACTTGCCAATGATTCCAAATTAATAGTAAAAAGAGCAATGATTCCAGATTTAGTGTTCTGGATTTATTCATTTCACCTCACTTTTTGTTTTAACTTCGCCAGGAAATTTAAAACATTACATATTATCCTTATTTTACAAAAATCACACTTCAAATTGACACATAGATCATCACCAAAGTTCACAGAGGCATTGCCTTTATTTGAAGATTTCTTCTTTTTCACCAAACAAAAAAATTCCTTAGATTGATATGTAGAATTACATGTGTAGAGAGTAAGTTAAGATAGCGTACAAAATGAAAACCTTCTCTGCCAGCTCTTTGCCTGATTTTGAAGATAAATAACATTTCATAAACAAGTTTATTTCTTTACATTTTTATTTTCTATAAATATATTTATTTGTTATTTATAAAGTACACTTTCATATTTAAAAGCATATAAAACAAAAAAATTCATGTGGTTTTTTGGGGCTGGAATGGATTAATTGCATTTCCATTAATTTAAATAGGAAAGTCAATTTGACACACGAGCAAATTGAGTTATGAGCTTGCCCATGGAATGAATTAAACTCGTGTATCAAAGTACCACTGTAAAGAGTTTTAAATGACCAAAAAAAAAAAAAAGAGTTTATTCTTTCCAAGAGGTAATGTATAATTACAGTTTGCTCCCCAGGGACTCTTTCTCCCACCATCCCATTTACGTATCTATGCTAATGTACTAACATAGGGAAGATTTAAGTTGTGTGTAGCTCCACCCTCTCTCTCTCTCTCTCTCTCTCTCTCTCTCTCTCTCTCTCTCTCTGTCTGTCTCTGTCTCTGTCTCTGTCTCTGTCTCTCTCTCTCTCTGTCTCTGTCTCTGTCTCTCTGTCTCTCTCTCTGTCTCTCTCTCTCTGTCTGTCTCTGTCTCTGTCTCTGTCTCTCTGTCTCTGTCTTTGTCTCTGTCTCTCTGTCTCTGTCTCTGTCTCTGTCTCTCTGTCTCTGTCTCTGTCTCTCTGTCTCTGTCTCTCTCTCTGTCTCTCTCTGTCTCTCTGTCTCTCTCTGTCTCTCTGTCTCTCTGTCTCTCTGTCTCTCTCTCAGTCTCTCTCTCTCTCTGTCTCTCTCTCTCTCTCTCTCTCTCTCTCTCTCTCTCT